>NC_056727.1:354666970-354966970 GCF_019279795.1 Protopterus annectens | reverse complement strand
CCAGAGAAACTGTAAGGTGCAGATTGTATTAATTTTATGAAGGCACAAATAAGCAACTACACTAGTATTCCACAGCAGGATCTGTTACTTGAAAGGACACATCATGTGCATGCTCCAAACCTGGCCATCAGAAAGCAGCCAAAACTTGCATTAGTAAAGATGCAATCACAGCAGCAGAAAGAGTGGATCCTGACAAAACTTTGTGACAAAGGGGCAAAATATTAAAGATGGAAACAGTAGAGTGTTTGTTGAAATTGATTTTCACCATACACCAGGCAGAAGAGAAACAAATTTATTTCAGCAATCAGGGAATGTAGAAAGGCAGGTGTGAGATTTAAGCTGTTGTATTCAACTGTCTTCAGAATATTTTTTCCTGGAGGATCAAAGTAATTTTTGATGCAAAACAGCTTAAGGGAAAATACAAAAATGTATCCAACAAGGGGTGAGCTGTCAAACAGAAAGGGACTCTGCTTCTCATTCATCTGATAGTAAAGCTCAAGAGAGACATTGTCAGTAAAACCTTTTCCAATGTTCCAAAGGAAAAAGCTTGAGAGAGAAAAAAACACAGGAGTTGACTAGAAGAATTGAGAGTATCTTGGACTTGAAATGGAGTCTGGGATTGAGAGATGGAGGTGAGTAGGAAGACCAGCAACACTGACATTAGTGAATAAATCAGAGACTATAAAACAATGGGCAGGATTCACGAAGGCTTGCACGGAGTGTAAGAGACGTGCAGCACTCCATGCAAGCATCGCGATCCAGGAACAGCCCTAAACTCCTTGTAAGAGACCAGCTAAAACGTCTCTTACACGGACTGGGCGTGGACATGCTAAATACCTCACTTGCAGCCAAAAGGTATGCAAATGAGGTATATTAGCAATCCACAAAGCAGAAACCAGTCCGTGTAAGAGACGTTTTAGCTGCAGAAATGTACTCAGTTGACAACTGAGTACGTTTCTGCAAATTCCACAACGGAGCCATGTCAGCTCCAAAAAAGGGTGCATATGACTCAGGCAGCATGCCAATGGCCAAATATGTGGCCATTGGCAATATAACCCAATGCCAAAATAATAAAAATATAATTTCTTTTTTCGGCACAGCGCAGCCCCGTGCAAACGGGCTGCGCTGTATAAAACATGAAAATGAAGGTTATAAGCCCACAAATGTGGGTTTCATGCAATACATGGAATGACAATGCAAGGACCAGCAGACCAAAAACAACATGGCCACCGTGTAGTGGTTGCTAAGGGGGGAAGCTGAGTCTAAGACATGTAACTAAGCATTAGTAGGCAATCTCATGTAAATGAGGGTTAGGATACTGAATCTCACAGTCACATAGCAAATGAACACAGTCTGAGTAGTGTAAGAGATACATAAGGGGGAGGAATAGAGTAGGAGATAGGTGACATCACAGGGGGGAATGGTAGAAAGAAATGCAGTTCATTGGAGGCCAGTGTAACATGACAGATGACAGGCACAGATCATGGAAAGAGGTGTGCCACTAGATAAGTCATGGAAAGTCAAGAAATGGAAGGTGTACACTATTACTTACACCAATGTTTCTTGCTGGGCGTGCATGCGCACGTGTGTGCGCCATGAAGCACGAGTAAGGCAGTGTGCATGCGTGTAAGGCAGACTGAGCATGTGGGAGCATGTTGGGAGATGTTTAACACTGTTTGCGTGGGTGTGCGCGCGTGTAGTGCAGGCTGAGTATGTTGGAGGCTGTTGGCAGATGTGTAACACTGTTTGCGCGGGTGTACGCGCGTTTTAACCCGAATAAGTAGATTCTGAACCGTGTAAGCACGTGTGCACGCGTGTAAGCCACTGTGAGTGTGTTTCTGATAGTATGCACGTTGCTCCCCCCTGAGGAAACAGAGAGGGAAAAGGAAGCAACAGAATTAATAGGAAGCTAGCAGGGATAACTGCTGAAGCTAGCAGGTGAAAACAATTAGAAGCAGGCAATTACATAGGCAGAATAGTAGCCCAGCCCAGCACTTAAAACTCTGCAAACAGCAGTGCAGGATGTTTCCCTTAAGAGACACTGCAAGACAGGAGTAAGCTAATAGAAGTGAAAACTGAAAAAGCTGAACTCAGAGCAGAAATGTTAGGGGCTGCCATAGCTGTCATAATGAGACATAGGCGACTTGCTGAGGGTGGTGACAATTGCAGATGGTGCCAGACAACCCACAGTGAGGAGATGGAGAAGAGTGTACAGGCCCAGGGTCACCTACCATGGGTTACATGAGCTGGAAATAGTAGAGTGCTATAGAGTGGACAGAGAGCTCCTGCAGCAAATTGTTGAGCTGTGCAGGCCACGCGTCACACACAGAACCAACAGAGGGGAACCCATCCCAGTGGAAACCAAGGTATGTGTTGGCCTAAGAATACTAGCAACAGGTACCTTCCAGAGACCAACTGGCGATATGATGGGGATATCACAGGCATCAGCCCCCAGGGTACTGCACCAGTTCCTGGATGTCATGTCAGCACATGTCGGTGATCATGTATATTTCCCCAATGCCCATGAGGTATTGGCCAGCAATATGCATCTCTTCCAGCAAATAGAAGAATACCCTGAGGTACTGGGTGCAATAGACTGCACGCACATACGCATCAAAGCACCAGCCGGTGAGCGGGGTAAGGCCTACATTAACCGCAAGGGCTTCCCCTCCATCAACTGCCAGGTCATGTGTGATGCCCAGGGCATAATAATGAATGTGTGTGCTGGCTGCCCTGGGAGTTACCACGATTCCCACATCTGGTATTTTTTGGCAGCTGTACCAGACATTTGCCAATGGGGACATCCCACACGGACACCTAGTGGGGGATGCAGGTTATGCACTGGAGCCGTGGCTGATGACACCCATCAGAAACACACACACACCTGAACAGGAACACCATAATGAGGCACATGCACAAACACGTAATGTAATAGAGCGTGTGTTTGGGCTGCTCAAGTCACGGTTCCGGTGTCTGGACACATCTGGTGGAGCCTTACAGTACACACCAACTACATGTACCCAAATTGTCATGGTATGTGCTATGCTACATAATATGATCTTGCGAAAACAGCTGCAGCAGGACCAGCATAGGGCCGGGCCAAACAGTCCCCTACCATTGCCAAGGCCATCACAGGCAGAGCATGACTCGGAGGAGGAACAACCTGAGCCTGCCCCAGTAGGCAGAAGGAGGCATGCCCAGTATGCCCTGGCCTTGGCAAAGAGGCAATGCATAGCACATACACTGGCTCAGTAGGAACCCTGGAAATGATACCCCCTCTGACTCACTCAAATAATAACATGGATGCCTAAAATGACATGACCTGCTCACAAACATGTACAGGGAAGTGTAATATGCGCATCCGATAGAGGCAGCCCTGCAGCACCACCTGAGGCATGAATGCTATGTGTTAAGTAATGTAACACCATGTACTATATGCACACCTGAGCACCCTGACTAACATCCACCCTCACCAAGCATGAAGCCACAAAATGATGATGGGATGATCAAGTGCAATAACTGGCTGAAGTAATACATAGGTTCATAGGTTCATAGGTTTATACTAGGCCAACTGCCCTAGGGCATTTATAAGCCTAGCCCAAAGTTATGTGGCTTACGCCGCCCCTTATGTTAGAAATACTGTGCCCATTAGTTTGTTGTGCCTCTGTCCAGTAGTGACACAGAGATGATTCCCGGGGTAAACCTATGATCTCCCATCCACCGGTCAAGATTTCTCTTGAACAGAGCCAGCGAGGTGCTCTGCCTCACATGGACTGGGATTTTATTCCACAGCATGGGGAGTCTCTGGGTGATAAATCTATCCCTCCAGCATGTCCTATTTATATCCGTGCTAAGGTTTAAGTCTCTTGCTCTAGTGGTTTTGGTGGATTTGGATTTTTTTGAGGTGGAGCATGTCCATTAATTCCGGGTTGGTCATGGCCTTGTATGTCAGGCACAGGTCACCTCTGAGCAGACGGTATGCAACTGAATAGAGTTGGAGTTTCTTCAGTCTGGCAGCATATGACAGGTTTTGGAGTCCCTTTATCCTTTTGGTGAGGAACTTTTGGGGTCTCTCCAATTGCTGCAGGTGTCGGGTGAGATACATCCTGAATGGGGCATTGTACTCGATCATTGGTCTGATAAGTGAAGAGTACAGGGGAACAATGACCTCACTTGATCTGGATGTGAATCCCTTCATGATCAGGTGGGCAATGTAGAAGGTCTTTTGAACCACTTTAGCAACGTGAGCGTCAAACGAGAGGCCACTGTCAACCTGGGTCCCCAGGTCCCTGATAACCTCTTCTGTGCTTAGTGGGTTGCCACCTGTATGGTAGCTTGGGGTTACCTTGTTTTTCCCGAAGGGTATGACTATACACTTTTTTGCGTTTAACTTCAGGCCATGGCTCTGGCACCAACTATCAGTTTCCGTGAGACCCCTCTGAAGGATGTCTGTGTCCGATGTACTATCCACTATGGCACCCAGTTTGCAGTCATCCACAAACTTTGTCAGCCATAGTCCTCCTATGTTTGCCTGTACTTCTGAGAAGTAGATGCCGAACAATAGGAGGCCAAGGACTGAGCCCTGTGGGACTCCACTTGTAACCGGCTTGGAGTCTGACATGGCTCCAGCAACTCTAACCCTGTGGGTTCTGTCCTTTAGCCAGTTTGCAACCCATAAACAAAGTTAGTCAAAGGGGAGCCAATGTGTTTCAGGCTGGGAAGACATGTGGAGCTTGACATGATGCACCACCTGCTAGGGGTGGCGTGCACCTATCATGCCATGCCCAATGGATACTGGCAAAGGCTGTCAGTACCCACAGCATGCCCTGAATAGGTAAGTCTCAAAACACAAACCCACCTTCATAGGTTCTACAAGGGATAGGAACCTAGATGTAATGCTACCCAATGACAGATGTATAAACAGCAAGATGTGTGCAGTGTAAATGCACACAGTATGGAGAATGTAGATACCAGTCCTGTAATAGAGAACTAGGTCAAGGCTCACATCAGCACCCTAACACTACCAGGTCACACCTCATACTGTGCTGTACAGCCGCAAAACATGGAACAAGCTACAAAAGGAGGGTGACTAGCAAGAAATGGCAAGGATAACCACACCCCCATGTTGGTACCACAACAAGAAGCAGCATGGATTAGCCATGGTCAAATACCAATGGCTAAAACCGCCTCCCAGTATATAGCCTGCTGCAGACTACTGTCCTAATACCAGGAAATGCATCTGGCCTATGTCAGAATACATGAATATATCAAGCCCCCCAAACCACATTATATTGCTTGACTGAAAATACCCAGACATACACCGGGAGCATTATACTAGCACCAACACAGTAGAAGAAAATTACCCAGATTCCATAAACCAAAATGCCCAGGAACAATGTACCACTCCCACAAGAGGGGTAAGCATACTGGATGTGATAATCAGCAACATGTGTACTGGATGGCAAGATGAGAAGTGTATCCCTCACTGGGAAGACCAGACCATAGAGTAATCACACTGGATATACACATCCTGACCCCAGTCCCTGGCCAGAATACCACAGTAAAAAACATGTGTAAAGCATAGGTTGCAGCCCTCAAAACCGATGTTGAATCCACAAAAGTCCCTGTGCAAGTGCAGAATATGGGACACACCACAGAACATGTTATACAGGCATTCCATGAACACAGCCAGGAATGCTTGGAGTATGCAATCACAAATAACAACAACACACAATGCCATACACGCAGGCATCTGGCATGCTGGACTCCAGCCATTACCAAACCATGCAAGAGAATGAGGAAGCTACCACATGATAGAGCAAACATAAAAAGGGAAGTAATCACTGACCAGTAGTATGGCAATAACATATGTCCACACATACAATCCACTAAGTCCAGCCACAACAAGTAGAATATGTGAATCCAGAGGCAATGTGACACCAGTCCCAAGTACACAGACAACCACAACACCCCCCAATAAATACAAATATATGTGATAGATGCATCCATGTATCCAAACCAGAGGTTGAGCTCCACCAACTCAGTACTGTCAAAACTAGTCAGGAGGAGAAGGTAACCACATACACCACAAACCCAGTCCCACATAGACCTACCACAACTGTAAACTAAACACATAAACACAGACAAATATTCCCGGAGGCCTTAATTACAAACACACCACAACAACAGAAGCCTCCAAAGCAGATCACAAGCAACCACAACCTTCAAACATAGCACATGCAATAATAGTGCAAAGCTGGTGTGCCAAACAGTCACAGGCCAGAAGGAGAAACAACATGCCTGATACAGTCGTAATAGGTGTCTGTATAGGCAGACACACTGCTGTCCCACTCACCAGACTGAACAAGGGAAAGGGTAGAGTAAGCTGCCTGTAGGCTGTCACAAAATGCCACATAACACAAGTACGCAGGTCACCCCAAAGCAACCAGAAATATGATGCACTCAATGTCCATGCTGGTGTGAATTACCTGAGATGTACCTCCCTGGTCAACATCAAAAGAGACATGGATGGTCCCTCTGAGTATGTACCCCAGGGCGGTATGACACTGGCTGTGTGCAGCATCCAACCCTCACCAAGAATGATGCCACAGTACAAACACAGAATGCTCATGTTAAACAGCTGGTACAGTTACAGCTGTCAGTCGAAGAGGGTCTAATGTCTGTCTGCTTGAGATGTCAAGCATGACAAGCCATGCTGCTGTTCCAGGGATGGCTTGCAGCTGTTACCCGTGTGCGTCTGGATACTGGATAAGGCCTTTGCTGCCTCCATAGAGCCGTATGTAGGCAAGGCCAAACAGACTACCCACCACCCTAGAAAACATAAGTGGTAGGAAACATAAGGGTAATGCTGACCAATGCCAGATGTGTAAACTGCAATATGCATGCCCCTGAGGCACTTCCCATTATGGAGAACACTGATGTCTGTGCAGTGACAGAAGCCTGCTGCAAGCCTAGTGATAGCACACCAGCACTACTAGGTTATACCACATATCATGTGTTATGGCCCCAACACCTGCACCAAAACATCAAAGGAGGGGGAGTATCCAAATGCAGCACAGACACCCATATTGCCAGGTAACTGACAATGCACAAAGCAGCGGAGACCACCCATGTGCACATAACTGTAGTCAAAACTGCTGTACAGTCTGTAGCATGCGACAGACCACACTCTCACACACAAGAACTCCACCCAGACATCCGAAGACACTGGACAGTATGAATGTCCCACCAAATACCAGACAAGGTACACACAAATTACCACATAGGTGTCAAACCATTATGTATGCAAGGAGTAATCAGGGACCTAGGGACACGGGTCAACACTAATCTGTCATGTGACACCCACAATGCCAATGTGGCTATGAAGATTGTCAATACTGGACACCGTATCATGAAAGAATTCACATCAACATCAACAGAGGTCACTGTGCCGCTGTACTGTTCCCTTATCAGACCCATAATCTAGTACAATGACTCATATGGGATGTACCGTACATGACACCTGCTGCGGTTTGGAAGACCTCATAGTTACCCCACCAACAGGATAAAGGGTGTGAAATATATGTCATATGCTGCCTGGCTGTAGACACCCCAGCTGACTGCAGTCACACACTGCCTACACAGAGGCATTGTATGTCTGTTGTACAAGGTCATGTCCAACAAAGGAGTAATGGACATGCTCCACCACAGGAAATCAAAGCCATTGGAGCTGTGAGAGTCACAGATGTCAGCCTCAACACATAATGAAATAAGATGTGTTGGAGGGACAGATACATAACCCAGAGGCTCCCCACACCCAGAAACAGGATCCCAATCCATGGTAGGCAGAGCCCCTCACTGACACCCCTCAACAGGAATATTGCCAAGTGGATGGATGACCGTACATGTATACTGGGGTCCTCACTGTGTCACGACCAGACAGAGGCACAGTGAAGAACTTCATAAATGGCCATAACTGAACATAGCAAGGGGTGGCGAAAGACACACACACTCTGGCTAGGCTTACTAATGGCCTAGGGTGTATAGCCTAGTATGAACCCATGAACCTATGAAGATACAAAACGTACAGGACACTAAGGATAATCACAAGGGTTACCCAACTGATGGTAGGAACCATGTTGGGCATCCACAGATATGCTCCGAATCACACAGATATTACAAACAGCATACCAAACACACACACATATTGCTAACATACAACCTGTCAGGTGTAGTGCAAACACCCCCCCCCACCGAGTGCAAAATACCTATCCCAGAAGACTGATGGTCCCCTGACATTGCAGATGCTGAGGTAACAGCCATCATCTGCAAAGCAGAACACGCAGCAGCAAAGGTATGTGATGGTGTCCTGTGCTGAGGCCAACATGGACTCCAAGAATAATGGAATGCCAAATCACACTACTGTCCAATGTCAGCCTTACCACAGGATATGTACCCAAAGAGCAGTGTACAACAACAGTGGTCCATCACAACAAAGGTGTTGCCTGAATGGATACTCCAAACTACCACCCCAGGATCCTGACAAGCTTGTTCTGCACAGCTATGGAAAGGATCAGTATGTACCGCAGACAGAAGGCTATTGTGGACCTACTGATACTGGAGCCTACACAGTGTGGCTGCTGTAACTGCAGAACCTGCCCCTAAACATATCTGACCCATTTGAAGCAGTCATTAAGGTCATTGATGAGGGCAATGTGGTCCACACAGTGTAGCTGGACCATGCACATGCTTCTAGACAATACCGTATGAGTTCAGTATGGATATGTTCAGCAGCTTAAATATATACCCCTATGTCAGTAGAGGGGTTGCAAACCAGATCAAGGACAGAACTGACATGGTTAGACATGCCGCATCCATGTCAGACTACAAAGCGGATATGAGTGGCATCCCACAAGGCCTGGTCTTGGCCCCACCCCCACCCCCGTTCTGTATATATGTCCCTAGGTATAGGCCAACATGGAAGGACTGTGACTGAACATGTATGCAGAAGAGTACAAACAGCCCACCATATCCGACCCCCAGCTGACACAAGCAACCCACAAAAGGGCCACCTACAAACAGACAACTGTAGCCATAGCCATGTCAGCAAGCTAATTGCAGAACTGTGTATAGATAACCACCATGGATATACAGTAAGTGCCCACAAATTACCACACAGGTGTTAACCCATGAGGTACCTAACATGTAATGTGAGACCTGGGTACAAAAGGTGATAAATATCCTGCACTGGACAAACATGTGGCTGTAGTGTTCACAAAAACATGTACCATATACCCACCCAAACATGAAGGTTGGCAGATGTAGATAAGGGGAACTCACTGTGGCTCTGCAGCCATCCTCCATCAGCGTCACAACTGACTACAATAGCCGCTATGGGATATACCGCAGCAGACACCTCCATCAACTGTAAAGTCCACAACAGTACCCCACCAGGGGTAGCAAAGAGCATGAACAGATGCCTTGTGTTGCCTGAGTAAACAAACTGCAGCCCCACACACCGCCATCCTTCCCAGCTACAGGAAAGTTGTGCCTGATGTATGAAGCCATGTCCAACCTGGAATGAATGAACATGGTGCACCTTGTACAATCTGAATTGCAGTGAGCTATGCACATGAGAGACCTGAACCCCAGCACTGACATACATAGGACAAGCTGTACAGAATGATCCATAACACAGAAGGCACCCCCACTCTTCAGTAAACTCCTGGTACAGGTCAGCCAGAGAGCCACATATCGACACCCCTCAAGAGGAATCCTGATGAGTGTATGGGAGATGGTAGGCTAACCCTGGGTATCACTGTTATGTCAGAGGTAGACGGAGGCACAGTATACTAACCATGACATATGTCATGGCAAACTCCAGTTACAATGTGTGTCGAAGGACAAACACACCCTGTGACTAGCATCAGAAATGGCCTAGGGAACATCGCTAGTGTTTGCCAATGCCCACCCATGATGTGGAATACACTAGCAATGTTGGACGAGCCTGGTGTAGGTAGTCCATATCTGAACATATTGCAACATGGTCATATGTGCACAACTGGCCCCTACACAGTCTGTTGTGCTCACTATGAAGATGTCAAGCAGTCATAGGACTAAAGCCCAGGATACTGTCCACCACAGTGAAAGTACTGAGCCAGTACACTATACGGTACTACAGTGTTTATGAAAGTATGTTGAGAACTGTCTGCAAAGTATCCCATGCAATCCCTGCAGGCACAGTATAATCCCTGTTG
Source organism: Protopterus annectens (assembly GCF_019279795.1). NCBI lineage: Eukaryota > Metazoa > Chordata > Ceratodontiformes > Protopteridae > Protopterus > Protopterus annectens. The sequence goes on along the minus strand of NC_056727.1, from coordinate 354,956,714 downwards.
TGGCAGACATGAAGCAGTTGGCCAGTTAGTACACAACATGACACCCAACACACAACCATAAACGTGAGATATTGTTGAAGTTCACACACACTCAAATATGTGGTGGACTTCAGAGTGCAACATATGGAAAGCTCACACTGGGCATGCTCGCACACTTTGATAAATGAGGCATATGTCAGACAACATGCCATGGAAAGGCTGAACTGGGCATGCTCACACACTTAGGCCATATCTCCGTTTAGCAGTTGGCCACACATATCTGGTATTTGTACGTGTCAGTCCAGGAACCAACCACAACACAGCAATCAGCCCAGTGCACACAGTAAATGACTACAGAGACATAAGTGATATAGTGGATCGCCGTCATATGCAAACATCTTCCACAGATACACAAGTTGGTCATAGGAACAGGGAATGCTATGGCAATAAAGACCTGCAAACAGTAGAACAGCACAACAAATATTGTGCATCCGACAATTGAACATATGGGTGTAGCGGTCAATACTAGGCTTGTTGCCCTAGGGAATGACAGCTCAGCCAGAGTGTGCTTGGCATCTGCATCCCCAGGATAGTAGGCTACTGTGCCACTGTAAAGTAGGTCACAGAAGGCAACATGTGAGGCTAGTGAGCTGTACCTCTGTCAAGCAGGGGCACCGTGGAGGTCCCAGGGATTGAATCTGCTAAGCCACAGCCATGTTGTCGGTGTGTGCTGTGAGAGGGTTGCTGAGGATCTCTGACAGTAGGTGTCCATCAATAACAGACTGAGGGGAGCTCTATCTGCATTCTCTGGATGATTCCACTGTCAACACTGTGTTGTAATGAGTATCTGTGAATGAAGTGCCATGCCGGAACTGTTCACAGATGTCCTCCCTCTGTGGGCTACAGCTCTGCAATGTATTAGGTCACTCTGTCTGTTGTACGGTGCATATATGGCTGGTGTACAGCTGACAGGTGTCTTGTTGTGGGGCAGTCATGGGTATATGTGGGATAGCATGACCAATGCAAACCGTACACATGCTCATATAATGCAATTGTCAAGGATTATGCTGAGTGGCCAGTATAGTCCTCCAGCATGGGTCCTCTGAAGTCATCCACCCCAGTCTACACAAGTGTAGAGTCTGCTTGTGCTAAATACAGTTTGCGTGCAGTGACAACCTTGCCTGGGGGTGGAGATGGGATATGGATGTCCAGGGAAAGGTGAGTATGGTCAGATATCAACAATGGTGGTCTACCTCTGGTGTGGAACAGTGAGTACCCACGTTGCAGATGGACAGGTGCAATATGTATTCCCCCATGTGGCTGTGGTGTGTGGTTCTGCCATAGCACATGGACCCACAAATTGTAGTGGCTGTAGGGTAAAGTGGTAGAGGCCTGAGTTGTTCTCACACACAACATGCCTGTACCTGATGTTAACAACTGGAATGGTGTATGTGAACACCTGCATATCCTGGCACTGTTCCCAGGGAAGCTAAGTGTGTGTCCTAGATGTGGGTGTGGTGTTCTGGACTGGTTGTGTTGTGTGTTACAGGTCCTGTAGTCCCAAAGCATGGTACAGAACATAACCTGCCAGTGCGATATGCATATCTGACCCTGACGTAGGTGGCTGCAAATGCATATATATGCTATCCCCCACCTGACAGATAGTACGACATGTACATACCTCTGTAGAAATAAAGATATCAGCACCCTATAAATACTACAGGTGCAGAACAGATGCCCAGTAATTCAGATAGTGCGCTCTGCTAATGCGTCTCTCTCATGTGTCATAATATAGTTAGGTAGGGGGTTCGAATCCTGCAAATGCTCAGTGTGGGTGAGTGGGGTTTGTGTGTTTGAAAGGCTGTGAGAGGGAAATGTCCCTTTTGGCAACTGGGAAAACACACTACAGGATGCACATTCCCCTTTCGAAACACTGATGATGTCAGCATCCTATAAGTACAGCAGGAGAAGGGAAGCCTCTGAGTAATGCGAATAGCGCGCTCTGCTAATGCGTACATCTCGAGTGTCATAACATAGTTAGGTAGTGGTTTGAATCCTGTACATGCTCAGTGTGTGTGGAGGGGGTTAGTGTGTGTTCAAGACTGTTGGAAAGAAATATCCCTTTTGCCAACTAGGAGAATACACTAAAGGATGCACATTCACCTTTCTAAACACTGATGATGTCAGCACCCTATAAGTAAAGCAGGAGAAGGAAAACCACCCAGTAATGCAAATAGTGCGCTCTGCTAATGCGTCTGTCTTGAGTGTCATAACATAGTTAGGTAGGGGTTTGAATCCTGTACATGCTCAGTGTGTGTGGAGGGGGTTAGTGTGTGTTCAAGACTGTTTGAAAGAAGTATCCTTTTGCCAACTAGGAGAATACACTACAGGATGCACATTCCCCTTTCTAAACACTGATGATGTCAGCACCCTATAAGTACAGCAGGAGAAGGGAAGCCTCCCAGTAATGCGAATAGCGCGCTCTGCTAATGTGTCCGTCTTGAGTGTCATAACATAGTTAGGTAGTGGTTTGAATCCTGCAAATGGCAAGTGTGTGTGTTTGGATGAGGGGGGTTAGTGTGTGTGCAATTTTGTGTGAGGGAAATGTCCCTTTTGGCAACTGGGAGAACACACTACAGGATGCACATTCCCCTTTCTAAACACAGATGATGTCAGCACCCTATAAGTACAGCAGGAGAAGGGAAGCCTCCCGGTAATGCGAATAGTGCACTCTGCTAATGCGTCTCTCCCGAGTGTCGTAAGGTAGGAGTTTGAAACCTGTACATGGCATGTGTGTGTGTTTGGATGTGAGGAGTGTGTGTGTGCATTTCCATATGAAAAACATGTTAGTTTTGGCAATCAGGAGATCACACTACCTGATGCACATTACCCTTTCAAAATACTGATGTTGTCAGCACCCTATAAGTACAACCAGAGAAGAGAATCCAAATAGTGCGCTTTGCTAATGCATCTCTCTCACGTGTCATGACTTAGTTAGGTAGGAGAATGAATCCTGCAAGTGTGCGTGTGTGTGGGGGTAGTAGGGTGTGTGTAAATGCAAGTGTGAGAGAACAGATCCTTTTGGCAAATACTACAATATACCAGATGCTGCATATTCCCCCAGTAAACACAGGGGATGTCACCACACTATCAGCACACCCAAACAGGGCTAGTTGGCTAGTAATGCCAATAGTGCGCTCTGCTACTGTGTCTATTACCATTGTCAGAGTACAGATAGGTATGTTTTGGTAACCCACAACTGCCACGTGTGGTTGTGTCACACAGTATGACCTTGTGTGGGTCTTTGTACATAACAATGCATGCCATTGCCTAAACCAGCAATGGCATTGCACACATGATGTATGTGTGTGTCACATACACATAAATACCTGTGACCTGCAGTAGTTACCATGTCTGACACATGCCTCGAGTGGGTAAATGGTATTTGCAATGTATACCAATATGACTGTGTCTTACTGTGCAGGGTCCGCACGTGGTATGTCTCTATACAGTGTGGGTGTATATGGTAAAATACCTACAGCAGGGGATACACATCTGGTCTGGGCCATATAGTGTATATGTAGTCGATGTACAGGTGCTGCATGTTCCCACCTGTTGTGGTAGTGGTAACATGTCATTCCACTGCAATTCAGTGACCACATGCTGTGAACCCTTCAATTAGTGTGTTGTAGCTACAGTAATGCTCATGCACAATGTTTGGCTGGATGCAGTCCAGCCATATAAACACAGTTCTTGAGACTGTCATATTGCCAGTGTTGTTATGAAGGATAGGTGGTCTTCCTGTGTATGGGAGGGTTGTGTGTGCCAGGCTATGAACCAGATGGCAGTCCGACACACTGTTAGCTGCACATGATTAGGCCCTGATGCTTTGTGCTGTGCCAACAACCTGGAGGTGTGTGTGTCTGTGGTACCTTGGGATACCACCCCCCTGTCCATGTGTGTTACATGTGTAGGGGACGACAGGCATGGTATGGGGCATAACCTGTCAGTGATGGGTAACACCTGTGAGCCATGAATCAGGAATCTGGTACTGCACAGACATTGCAGTTCACCGTGCTGAGGACAGTGTGTGGTGCATGCATCTTCCGGTGTACACTGCTGTTGTTGTGTAGCAGCACTGTTAGTGTCCTAACCTGTGTGATACCCACAGAGGTGGCTATGTAAACCATGTCCTGCAGCATAAGGCAGTATGTGTGTACCAAGGAGCTTTGCCATTATCCATCGGGCCATGGGTGTCACGTACAAGATGACCCTTGCACATCATTGTGGCTTCCCTAGCATGTAAGCACACGTTGACAGCCAGCGGATACCCTATGAATGACAGTGGAGACTGAGCATAATGTAGACATACAACACCCTTCCCACATATAGTGGTAGCATACCTGGTGAGGGTATGTTGGCAACCAAGATCAAGCTCATACTGGCCTGTGCCACATGCCGAGAGATCCATTCTATGTTCCCTATCATGTAGTCCAGGGAGGTATGTCTCAGGTCAGCCATACTGGCATGGTCAATGAGTGAGTCATATGTGTCCATGCCTCTGACTGACCTGTATGCATGTGTTCTGTGGTGGACCATAGTGCCCCTGAGGCATATCACTGTGACCTTCACCAGATAAAGCCTGTTGAGCGGGACCCCAGTGCAGCACCCAAGACAGGTACCTGACACATTTGTAGCAGGTGTGTTGTGTAGCCCTACAGGCTGTGAGTGTGTGGCACAGGGGATGTGTGTGCCATGTGTGGCATGTGCTCTGTTCCGGAACATATGCCTGTGTGCCAGCTGTGGAGGTGTGTGATGCTCAGGCAGGATGCTATTCTGAGTCCCCATGTATGCCCCAGTGTGTTCAGCATGCTGTCAGTGCGTGTCAATGTCTGACTTGTATTGTAGTCACTGTAATATATTTTATTTATTTATTTATTTATCCTACATTTGTTGACCGGGATAGTCCGACTGGATGCATGTCCATTTCCAGGGGAGGCCCGGGGAGAAAAGCTATAAGGGTAAGCAGATACAGCATTACATAATACCAGCATTACATATTACAAACAGATTATTTACAGAGATTACATAAGTAAGCAAGTTAAACATGTTCCACAGGTTAATGTTAGTCCTGAGCACAAGTCAGGATTAAATTAAATTACACAGTAAACTGGTTCACAGATTTTACACATGCGAGTTAGCCAGGCTTGATACATTGACATAGCCAGTTAAGTGACAAATGTTGTTTGAGTCTAGTGTTAAATTGACCTAAGGTGGAAAGTAAGGTAATATCAGCTGGAAGTGAGTTCCAGGATCTACTTACAGAGTTTGCAAAGAGAGAATCACCGGCTGTGTTATTAAAGTTGCTAGTCTGAATTAGTAGTTTGTTAGAGGATCAAAGCGGTCTAGGATTGTTATAGGGGGTGATAATATTTGAAGTGCAGGAGTATTGTCCGGATTATAGAGGATTTTATAGGCCATAATCAGTTGGTTATACTGTATTAGGCTGTGTATTGCAAGCCAACCAAGCTGATTTAGATTGATGCAATGATGTGTCCTAAAAGGCAGCCCAGTGGCAAACCTGGCAATGTGGTTGTAGCAAATTGAGTGTTTGTTAAGGACAGTCTTGTTCATATTCGAGAGTAGAGGGATGCATACAGAAGGGTTGAAAGAAGGTGTGAGCGAGCTATGGCACCTTTAGCTGGAGGGGCTAGGAAGGCTTTTATTCTGTAAAGTGACCCTAGTTTTTTATTGATGGCTTTGATAATTTGGTTAACATGTAGGTCACATTTGAGATTATTGTCTGTGATGACACCTAATAGTTTAGTAGATGGGTCAGGGGAGATTATTGTGCCATCAGTTGATGTTATGGTAAAGGTGAAAGCGGTAGACCTACGTGTTGGTGAAATAACAGCAGTTTAGTTTATTTGGCATTTAGGATCAGACGATGTTCAGAAAGCCAGTTTTCTATTGTATTAAAGGTGGTCTGGGTAGCTGACCATAACTCTACTGGAGATGTGGCTGAGCAGATCAGAGTAGAGTCTTCAGCATATTGGATACAGCTGACTTTTGGGATGACAGTATAAAGGTCGTTAATGAAGATGGAGAACAGCAAGGGCCCTAGTATAGAGCCTTGTGGTACTCTGAGGGTGTTAGGTAGAAGGTTAGAGAGTTTGTTCTCCCAGAGGCCAGCCTGCTGTCGACCATGCAGGTAGGATTGAAACCATTGGAAGGCTCCAGTATCTAGACAGAATGTTTGCAGGGTGTGGATTACAAGTTGGTGATCAACCATATCGTATGCCTTGGAAAGATCCAAAAAGAGGGCTGAGGATATATAATTAGTGTTGCAAGTATGGTTTATGGTGTTAGTAAAGGCTAGGAGGCCTGAAGTTGTGCTGTGATGAGGACGGAAGCCATGCTGAGTGTCTGCCATAAGGCGATTTTGGATTAGGTGGTGCATGAATTGTCTATGAATAAAGTTTCCATAATCTTTGCAAGTGGAGGGAGTATAGCTATTGGCCTATAATTGGAGAATTCAGTAGAGCTGCCTCTTTTGTGAAGTGGGATTACATATGATATTTTCCAGATGGTGGGAAATTTAGATTCTACCATGGTTCGTTTGATTACTTTTGAGACGGGGTAAGCAATAGCATCATCTGATTTTGATAGGTACTCGGCAGGGAGTTGATCAGCAGAAAGTGTAGTGGGTTTCACTGTTTCAATCAAGGTACGGAGAAGTGAAGTGGCGACTGGTTGGCAGCTGAACGCAAGTAGGTGTCTAGTGGTGCTGCTTGCAGGACCAGGGAGCTAGGAGGTAGATGGCTAGCTAGGGCCTGAAATGTCTCAGTAAAGAATTGGTCAAAACTATCAGAAACATCTTCAGGGGTTTTATCAATAGTAGCAGCAGGGATTGGGGTTGAAGTTTGTCCAGGATGTAGTATATATGACATGCCACCTGACAGGGTATGGCATTACTGGGTTCAGAGAGCCCAGTCCCCAGATTGGCTGTGTGGTGGCATCCCACACATTTGTTGTACATTCCTGGCCAAGGGTGATGGCTGACTGCATACATGTGGCAGCTGTGACATTGCCACATGACTCACATAAACCACAACTGGACCATAGAGGTGATTCACAGGTTACCTTTGCACATGCTACCCTAGTAGTGTGATTGCCATGGTGAGTACCAACACATAGGGCCAATGGGGAACAACATACTGAAGGTGTGTATGTGTGGGTGTACCGCTACTGTTTCATAGCACTGGCATATATGACTGCACACGTGGGTAAATGCCAGGTAAGACATGTGCAATGTGTCACAGTCAACGTACATGTGTACAGGACAGACAGTGACGTTCTGTCATGTGTAAAGTTGACATACGTACGCTATGCAGATGTCACTAGGAGTCTACAGAAGCACTGTAACTCTGCATTGCAGGTGTAAGCAGTGTTCCAGGGAACCCCAAGCGAACATGCATGCAAACAAAGCTAAAGTAAACAGGGCTGGAAGTAGTGCATTGTACAACAAAGAAGGGGTAACAATAACAGTAAGTAACAATGCAAATATGTAGGCACTATCAACATGTACCCAGGAATACACAGCGCAGATGCCCATGGTAGAACTGATATTATGTCATAGTTATTTGTGATTTGGATTACATTGGTACTGCACACATATCTAGATGCGCGGACATCCACATTTCATAGTCATTGTGGGCAACTTGACACCATTACTGTACATGTCCACCATTGCATATCACTACTTGCGTTAGGTTTCCCCCTGTGCTACCCATGTATGCGGCTATCTGTTGACAACCTTACCACCGGCATGCAATTATGTGCAGCTGTTACACTTTGGTATGTACTATGGGTGCAGATAATTCAGGACATTCATACAGTTACTGCAGCAGGCATGCTGGGATATACACACAGTCATAGCAGCACACTGTACTGTTACCAACATGATACTACTAATACACTTCTATGTAGTCATCCTGTGCATCAGCAAAGTGTTTACCTGTTCCCGCAATGATGTTGGAGATTGCAGGAGGTGGCACAGTGTCATCATATGCACAGGGTGTGGATTAGGTGTGCCCGAGTCAGCCACTGATACCACCAATTGACGTGTGTGTATGTGTGTTGGTGAGGGGCAGCAGTACAGGGTGGGGCAGTATTGGTGCAGTGTGTGCGTGTATGTGGTTGCCCTAGGTGTTAACATTTCGCATGTGTGTATGCACGCACACAGTTCCACCTCATGGCTGCCATATACAGGGGTTTGTGGACAGCCACAGACTGTACCTGGCAGGTCATACAGATCAGTGTCTGTGGGCATGGACACGGTACCTGTGCCTGGCAGGGGTGCTACGGACTGTATCCAGTACTAAGCCAGACTGGGTACTGTCATCAGAAGTGGGAGTGTGTTGACTGGACACAGGTCCCTGTTGGGACTGTCCAGAGCCACGTGCACGTGGTCTCCTGGGGCATTCCGATGACAGCACAGACCCAGCATTGCTGGGGCTGCTGCTGGCACTATGGGGGCGTGTGCGAGCCTGTTGTTGTCCACGCCGACTGCCAGCTGCTGCTGTTGCCGGCATACGGCCACGTCGATGCCGCAAATGCCCACCATTGCCCTGGCTCATGGACATCTGGTTGTGAACTGCTGTAATATGTCCCCACAACGTCTGTCTATGACATCGGTGAAATTACGGATAGCATCTGAAATGTCACGCATACTGTCTGTCATGGCTGTGCGACATGCTCTCAGCTCCCTCAGACCCTGTCTGGTGTACCTTTCCATACGTGACTGTGCCTGCATGACAGTCCGAAACATAGCTGAGGTTGACAGACCTCTTTGGGCACGTCGGCCAGAGGCAGTACGCCCACGGATGCTCCCACGAGAACCCATGGGCAACTGTCTGTGTGGTACCATCAGAGGACCCTGCCCATGGCTGCTGTGTGGGGATGCATGTGCCACAGGTACCACATTACCCTGGTCTATGCCCACTGTATCCTGTCCATCACCTAGGGACAATGGTGACAAAGGATGTACTGGCAGGATGACTGTGCACAATGATGGGGTTGACAGCTGTGTACTGTCAATTGGCTGACCAATGGCAGACCCTGACACACCTTCCTGTACCATTACACAAATATCATCATTACCAGTACCCGTGGCACAAGATTCAGGTTCCCTGCTGCAGGTCACCAGAGCAGCACCAGAACCTGTGGGAGGAAGACAGGAAACACAGTTTACAGTCTCCAGACATTGTAACCAGTGATGCACTTCTACACACATGCAAACATGCACACATGGACACATGCACACATGCACACATGGACACAGGCACACATGCACACATGGACACAGGCACACATGCACACATGGACACAGGCACACATGCAGACATGCACACGTGGACACATGCACACAGGCACACATGCACACAGGCACACATGCGCACATGCAGACATGCACACGTGGACACATGCACACGTGGACACATGCACACATGCACACATGGACACATGCACACGTGGACACATGCACACATGCACACATGGACACATGCACACATGCACACATGGTCACGCGGTACATGCAAACATGCACACGTGGACACAGGCACACATGCACACATGCACACGTGGACACAGGCACACATGCACACATGGGCACAGGCACACCTGCACACATGCACACCCCACAGTATACACACAGAGCACTACTGAGTTACACTACTGTTACTAGCATTATCAGGACTATTATAGGTTATGTTAAACACACTCACCAGCATGGATGGCCTGCCTTGCTGTAACCCCGGAGGGACCTGCAGAAATGATGAGATTAATGTCAGTGGGCACAACTGTGCCATTGATATTGCATATGATACAGTGTACAGAACAGTCAAGTGTACATATGGCATATTACCTGCATGCTCCATGTCATGCTGCTGTGTGGAACCAGCCTCCATCATAATGTAGGTGTACTGCTGTTGCTGTTCCGGGGCTGGAGCCACAACACTTAGGAGTAGCCCCTCCAGTCTGGTGAGGGGGGGATGTGTGGCCACCCCACCTCCTGTGGCAACCTGTTGCCTGTGGATATCTGATGCACGCTGACGGACACTTTGGATTAAATCACTGCAGTGATGTCGTACCTGCTCATATGTCCTGTTATGCGTGCCAATATCATTTACCCTATGGACAAGGTCTTGCCACAGTGCAGCCCTCTCCTGCTGATTCTGACTGGTGCGGGAAAACAGGATGTCATACTCCCGCACCAGGCTCTGGTGGATCTCCTAGTCTTCCGCTACAGAGTAGGTGGGATTATGCTGATGCGCCATTTCCCTGGAAGAGAACACAAACAGGATATCAGCAGACTATGTCAGCAATATATGGCACACATACTATACATGATACTCATGTGTAGTGATATACTACTACTCCCATATGTTGCATGTGTGTGTGTTGTGGTGGATACACAGGTACATGGCCAGATATCAGTGCTCAGCCAACACCTGTGCAACAATACCTGCCACATTCCACACAACATAGTAGCATGCCCCATTGGTCAGCACACACTGACAGGTCCAATGCACAACCTCACTCTGGGGGTTCATCCCAAGGTACTGTATGTGGGACGCCATCCACTACTGTGATGTGGACAGAAGTTACTTGGCCTGGATATACATATCCCACCACCACCACCACCAGCACAGTAGACTACTTTGATATGTATGTGATTAGACTGTTACTCACTTGCTGGGACTGAGATGGTATCCATGCAACACACTGGGCCAGTGGAAGCCACAACCCACACTGCTGACCCCTTTGCAAATGCTTACCATGGACATGCCACAGATTGCATGGAACTTGCACACACATTTCTAACCCAGACCCTATGCACAAAGGTTAGGGATCCTGTCCGGTGGACCCCAGACAGAGGCAGATTGTATAACAATAGCAGGAGGCTACTGCAGGACAGAGCACATTCACATTAAGGGAAGGCATCTGTGGTCAGCACTGGTACTACGCTACGGTCCATCATAACAATGGCCATGGCCTACTCTGGGAGGGAAATGGCCACAAACACTATGGATGACCACAAGGCCTTCTTCAGTTATGTTACACATATGGACCACATGCCTCAGATATGCTCTGTGTTAATACACACCTACTTAACATTCACCAAACACACGGATATTGGCAACAGTCTTGCAGACATGTTCGGTGCACGTATCCCCCCTCCTTCTCCCCCACCAGTTGAAATATTTATCACAACTGTATGTAACCTCCCTATCATCTCACATGTCCAGGTGAGGGCCGCCCTCAGCAGAGCAGAACACACAGCATCACTGTGACCTCATGGTATCCCTGGATGTGTGCTACCTGCACTCCAAGAGGACATACAACCGCATATAACACTGATAATTTATCTTGGCCGTACTACAGGATATGTACATGGACAGTGGCATACAGCGACAGTGGTCCCACACCACTAAGGAGGCACCTTGACTGACCCTGGGAACTACCACATCATATGCATAACTGGCCTGGTCTGCTAAGCTATGGAATTATGCAGTATGGGATGCATATGCAGTGATATCGGGTACCTGCAGACACTTGTTCCCAGCCAGCATGCTTTTGTGATGGGCTGATCCTGCCTTTTGAACCTGGCTGACCTTTCAAAGCAGTCACTACAGCCATTGCTGGGGGCAACACACAGACAACTGCTGCCAGGATCATGGTCTAAGACTGATTGACATGTAATGTATGGTCATCCCGTTTTGGTGGAACTACGTACACACAACATATCACATGGACATACCTATAGATACAGACCTATGACACATTTGGAGGGTTCACAGTATGCACACTATTAACCTGCTACTTTGCATTACCTGTGTTTGTTGCAGCTGGTTGCGTTACCACTGCTTCTGCTTGCTGCTGCTACTGTCACTGCTGACATCTTCGGGTGACAGAGTCACAGTGTATAATTTTTTTTTTGTTCTCTCTCTCTCTCTCTCTCACTTTTCTCTCCCTCTGTCTGCTTCCAGACAGTGCAATGAATGTATTGCATGTGTGGAGTGTTAGTACTGGATGCTTTTGTAGGTATCTGCATAGGTCCATGTGATGGCCTCTGCACCAATTGTAAGCCAGCATTTGCTAATTGCATACAGCCAGTTGTGTACTGATTGCAGTTCTCACTGTGATTTCAGGTCAGTGCTATACAAGGGTATGTGGGATAGGCATTGCCCTTTCAGATTGTAAGGGCGGGGACCATGCTGGTATGCTGTGGACAGTGTTCTGTGAGTGTAAAGGTTAGTATCTCTCTCATGATTCAGGCTGTGTTGTAGATTCACATTTCTCCATTCCTCTCTCATTTTCCCTGTAGTAAGTGTGTATGCACAATGACTCCTACAACTATATATAGATATATATTTATATATATATATATATATATGTACATATACATACATTTATATATGTACTTTAACTGACATTATTACCTACAAGCTACCAAATAGCATGGCTGTTTGTGTTCACACAGTACTATTGTGGGAATCCAGTTGTTTTGACAGTAATTCTACATGACATGCTTTGGGTACTACACATCCTATATTCCCTTTACATTCATCCCTACTATTACATGTTATATTTATTTTAGCACAATGTTCTTGTATAAGAGTCATGGCTTAGTGGTAGGTCATACAGACTATTGTTTCCAAGGTCCTGGGTTCGGGACTGACAGTGGGATTTTATTTTGCTTTTGAACTGAGTACAGAACCTGTCAATCAAAGTGACTAAGGCACTTTTAAGCAGTTGTAACCGGGTTAGCGCTGGTTTGCGTGGAGCTCACACATGCGCACTGGCAGTTAGCTCTGCGCACAAACGCGCACACCCGCTTACAACCGCTTAACAGTGCTTACTCTGGCACACACCCGCGCTATTTTCTTTGAAAGAAATGAAAATGGGGAGACAGGAAAGTGGTGAAAAAGGGGTCACAAAGAGGGTAAGACAGTAGGGAAACAAGCTTGGGATTTGCAGGAGGGATGTAGGTAAGGCCCATAGCTGCCCATTTCTTCATCAGCAACAGCTGTGCATATGCATGTAATTTGGTGTGACATTTGAAACCTTCCACCCCTGAGAGAGGTGTCAGGACAACAATAATACTTGTTGTACAGCCAATTGTAATTGATAGATTCCATGTCCAGCAGATATGTGTGCGGAATGGGCAGCTATGTATGGGGCGTAATTTTTTTGTGGGTACAGAGTGCCCTTTTTTTTTTTTCAGGTGAGAGTGGTATGTCAGGTGAAGGAAGTCGGTACAGCTGGGGAGGTAGGTTGGGTAGGTAAACAGACAAGACAAACAAGACGCATACAGGGCGTGTATGACACGTGTGGGGGTTACGCAATTGACGGCGATGGAGGTTTGGATATCCAGAGCCCATGAGCCCACAGATGGCAACAGTGGAACTGATATCCCCACCCATAGGCAGTTGCCACTGTTCCTTCACTGCCCAGGACGGGGCTGTGCTGGGGGCTGTGTAGGCCGGGCAACAGGCATGCCCATTAGTTGTGCCACCCGTGCCTCAAGCTGGCGTAGGGGCTCGAGAACAGAGTCCCAAATCTCCCTACGCACCACAGTCCGGACGCTACGGAGGGTGAGTGGTGGTTCTCCTCTGGCCACACTTGCAGAGGGGGGGCGAGCCCCATCCCCTGCAGCGCTTCCACCCGCAGGTGGCACAGGGCCACCGGAGGAGGGTCCGGACTCGGCACTAGTGCCAGGTGCACTCGCCAGCTGAGGTGGGAGAGGTGGGTCCGCTGGAACCCGCCTTCCCTGTCGTCCTATGTTTTGCATTATGTCATGACAGTTTGGGTTAGTGACATATAATACCATTCACAATTAGTTGTAACAGCATGCATTAGTATTCTCATTAACCAAACACTCAGATATTCACACCATTGAACAGCGTGCATAACACATGCATAATTTGAACAGCAATACACAGTCCAACAACATGCAGGGTTAATTGATGGCAACAGGCCATCAGGTTTGGATGTATGAACAGGGCAGATGCATCAACGGACATGCAAATATATATGACCCAACAGGACAAACGCCCAGGGGTGTTAATTGTGATTGCACATACCATTTTCACGTGGAATGGGTTATATGTGGTTATGGGGTGGGGTGAAGAAAATATTATTAACACCTTCAAATACCAATACATATGCTGTACATTTCTAATAGCTACAGATATATACACACTACTGTTCTAACTACAGTTTCCTATATGATAACTATTTCAACTTGGTGATAGGACTATTAATGCAACATCAATATACATTTTATTGTTCTTCATACACATTCATATCTAGCTTTGTTCAGCTACATCATCCTGCTACATTTGCTTTATATAGCTGTAGACAAGTGTGGATGTTTGATATATCAGACAATCATCCTATCTGCATATTGCAGACTGAGAGCAACATATCCATATTTTGGGATACACATTCCAGATGTAGCAACACTTTGAACAAATTTCGCTGTTTGGTTTTGATTCTCACATGCATTTCATTCTGTCTTGACTGCAGTATACTTTATTCAGGGGTTATTACTACTGTATTGCTGGATTCATGACACTTTCTCACACTCTCTCACTTGCTTTCATTTTACTATTCAGGATGGTACTTACTTCTAGGCTTTATTGACATGTTTTACCTGTAGTTATTACAATCCTTTCCAGCAGTCTCACTTCTGTCATGTTTCAGTATTTCAACAGGGATATATTTCACATCTGATTTCATCATCTTCTGCAGCTATACTTTTCAGCCTGCTGCAGGTTGTGTACTATTTTCTTACAGGTGGGGCATTTTTATTTCAGAATTTATGTCAGACATTTTCATTTTTTGGTTTAACTTACAGGCTGAAACACACTTTTGTAATCAAGCAATACTTGCAGACACTTTCACACTGTTACTTGCACATTTTATTCCTTAGTGACTACACTGCACTCTTTTGCTGACTGTCATGCTTTTATATTTCTTTACAGTTACTGGTAGTGGATTACTGACCTGCCTGGTGGCGCAACCGCACCAGCCTATCGCCATAGGCTCTGCGGTTCACAGAACGGACACCTGCAGCTGTAATATAAATGAAGTAATATTGGAATACACATCTCCATAATATCAGCTAGTTTAATTTCTTACATAAATAATTAAATGTAACTTACTCAGTAGTGGGGCGTTGGGCGTTTGCCGGACCTCCTGGATCCAAAGGTTCAGTTGGTCCTGCTTGCATCTCTTCAGGTCCGCATGGTGGTGACAGACCTGCTCACCAGTCCTTGGAATCCCTGTGGCATGGTGAGATCATGAGCCAACCGGTCTCACGCCTCAGCCCTGTATGCTCCCCAGAGGACCTGGCCCTGCATGAGTTGGGCCTCATGATTGTGGACTAGGAGCCAGACCATGTACCTGGACTCCTCAATGCCCCACCTCTATGCTCGAAAGCAACTACCCTCTCCTACTCCTGTCATTCTGCCTGCAGTTCAGTTCTACAATCGTTTATGCTGTGTATTCCCGCCTATGGGGCTTATATAGTCCATTTTTCCCGCACATATCTGTGATTGGCCATTTTGGAATTGTATCAACTTCAGTAAACCTGCATTGTCACGCTCCAGTTTGTATTCATTCCTATATATTAGCTATTATTGCATTTCTAGGTACTGCTGTCATGGCTTAGTGGTTTGGTACCTTGACTATGGTGTATAGTATCCTGGGTTCGAACCTGGCCACTGATTTTTATTTTTCATGACTGTCTAGACATGCTGAGGGGTGTGTCTGTGTAAAGGCAGTTTTGATACGGCTTGCTCAACGTTGCCCATCGGTTAGCTTGTTTGTGCGGTGCGCAGCTCCGCGCAAATGGGGTACGCTGGTTTAAGCCTCATTTGGCTATCAGCACGCATATTACGCTCAGCTCAGTTAGGGGCACATAGATTTAGCATGTTAAACCACTGCTCAGCTACGGGCACTCATTTTGCACCAGTTAAACCACTGCTCACCTACGGGCAGATGCACTCACCCTGTTAAACTGTAGCTCAGCTATGGGCACATCTGGCATTTTTTATTCTTTTGTTACCTCACATTTCTTCAATATAAATGGGCTATTTCATTACATTTTACATAAAATGTGGTTTTATGTGTACATATTTGTCAGGGACTTGTTTCGTGCTTATTTTGCTAAAAATAAAAATTGGTGTTGTGGGGGCTCGAACCATGAATGTCTGCTCTTTAGCCAACATCTCTACTGCTACACTATTGCTTCCTGGCTTACTTTGCATATTTAGTTCTTATATGCTTTCCCACTGACTGCTAACTGTAGCTGCGCTACAGGCACGCCCACACAAACAAGCGCACTCACGGTTAAACATTTTTACAATTTAAAAAAAATATATAACATGTTTATATATATGTTTTCTGTTCATAGTCTGTGGGGGCATGTGTTGTGTTCTGTTTATTCACATTTCCATGGACTCTGTTGTGGGTGTTTACTTTGGGCACTTTTCCTCTTCTGGGGGCGTGTCCGCTTACAGGGCTCGGCCTACGGACACGCCCCCTACTGTCTTACACGGACCGTGTTAGCCTTAGGTGTGATTCAGCATACTCTCATGAATATGCAAAGCATGCTGACATCACTCCGTTTAACTGCAGCCTCCGTGTATGAGTTATAACTCTTACACGGAGGCTTCGTGAATCCTGCCCAATCACATTTGTGAAATATGGCTTTAAAGTAAAAAAAATGGCTCACAAAGATTGGATATTTGTTGACTTTGTTAAATTTGTTGGGGAAATGACAGGCATATGCCCCACTTAATGTCATTAATGTTTGGAAAGAAAAAAAGAGAGAAAGAAGACCAAAGCAACTGTAAGTAAAACAATTTTTGTTTTTAACAGTATTTGTATAAAACATTTTATTATATAAATTGCATGTGATATTGCATTTTTAGTGATTGTTCTATGTGCTAAAGATACCAAAGTAAACAGGTGCATTTTTCTTCTGTCTTTTTTACTTTTAACTTATTTTTATTTTATTTTATTGTATTTGACATTTGTTTACCTGGAAAGTCTGATTGGGCATGTGCCCATTTTCAGTGGAGGCCTGGGGAGAAAAGCTCAAGATGTACAACAGTAAGATTAAAAAATTACATAAATTACATAGGCTGTCATGCCAACAAAGAAGTACAATTTGTATACATGAAAAAAATAAACAATAATACTAGAACACACTATATACAAGCAATAATAAGCAAAAATGTTACAACACAGTATACACAGCCATTAACTCAAGCATTTTTATCAGTAGATACTATCGAGAGTTCTTAAAAGAGAAAGGGTAGAGTATGTATGGAATGAAAGAATATTTCAATATTAAGATATACTAAAGGAAAGGCTGGAAAGGAGGTTATATCACAAGGGGTAGTAGTAATAATAATATGCACCATTAGAAAATGATATTTAACCCTCCTGATAGGGACAGCTGTTTAAGAAATGTAGGCAAGTAAAAAGAGAAGAAAAACTGGACAAAAGCACATTTAAGTTAATAGGTTGCAATCTTGAGCTGTTGGGGTGGAGAATGGGGTGTAAAAGTACACTGATTATAATATATATGTATAAATTAAATGTTTTCTTTTACTTTTGCATAGGTAAATGTCTGGACTAATACCCTAATGACAAGTTTTTTTTCTGTGAATCCAAGAAGGTTTTAAAAAAATGAGAGACCATAAAGTAATAGTTTTCTTTAAGCAAATAAATGTTCAGTACTAGTTGAGAAGTCTGAGCTGAAGGCGGCATTGCATCTTGACCTTGTGTTTCCATGGAAAAGGTTGACTAAAGGTTAAGGCAATAAATTGAGAGGTCTGGACATTGTTTACTGAGAGAAATGTAAAATTAAAAGGTACAAGGACAAGCAGTTCTGTAAAAAATAAAGTTTGAAGTTAATAAGAGATAGTGTGTGTGGTAACTACAAACTTTTAATACATTTACTAGAACATTACATAATTTAGTTTTATTTAAAGATAGCTAGTACAGTTTTTCTTAAGGCTAAAAGTTAATATTTTCTGAAAACATGCAAGTTGTTTTTCACATTTGGGAGGGTAATAAAAATAAGACAAGAACAGACAGTAATTAGTGTGTAAAGGAGCACAAGTTGTAAGATGGATTTTAGCAAGGATAACCATGATTTTAGATTAAGTTTTGCCTGTGTGTGCAGCTGTCAATGTTGGGCAGCTGTTCCTATCAGGAGGGTTACATTTTATTATTTAAAGATGTACATAGGTTTGTGTGTTTGTTTTAAGTTAATATGTTCATGGGTGTGTTTTTGTTTGTTTTTATTAACACAAAAAATATTGTAAAATGTGATAGAGATTCAAATGGAGATAACAAGAAAATGTATAAAAGTTCTACCTGCCAACATTAATGGGTGCATGTAACTCAAAAGCTGGAAACAGACATTTAAAAAAAATCTGTTATATATAATAGGTAGAAATAATAACTTCTTATCATAATGACTACCCTAAACATATTATTCTGGAAAATAAACTGCCCCACAGGTATAGACAACAAGGAAAAAGTACTGAATTATATTAAGAAATGCAGAATGCAAATAATGCAACAGGAAACATACTTGGAAAGAAATGAGAATGTAAATTTGATAAAAAAAAGATTTCAGAGAAGATATTCAGCAGGACATCAGGAACAAAGGAAAAGGGGAGTACTTACAGTGGATATAAAAAAGTGGGTACTTACGTATTATCGCAACCAGATTTTTGCGGTTGCGAAATTTGTCCTGTTTATGAGTAGACAGGTTAATTAAGCTGGAAACAGGAGTGGAAGCAAGTAAGGAATACTGTGGCACACACTGCATGAGGCAGGGAGAGGAATAACTGCCAATTTTTTGACTCCTGCCTGGCGTGTCTCACTTGGCCGGTGAACTCTGCACTGCAAGAGCACATGACAGATCCTGCCTTCCTGATCACAAGCACAGCAAAGGCAACTTAACCAGGAGTATGTCGTATGAATGTTCATGGCCAGTAGACAGGTGTTACTGTTTCCCACTGTTGACATTTGTCCATTAATGTCGTACAAATGTCAGAAAATCTGTTTGCTTTTACAATGAAGGATGTTTTAGCAAAGGTTAACAAACCAAACTGAAAATTGTCAGTGTTGCTGTTGAAGTATGCACTTTACTGCTGGCATGGGTGGTGCTATCTCTTCCCTGCATTAACATATATATTTGAACCTTTAGTACAAAGTCAGCTGTACCCTTTCAATTCCCCTTCAACTCTTTGTCTGGAATTCAGACATGATTGCACTTTCTGTCATTGATAGGGTTTTTTTTAACCTGAGATGCATTTTACTGGCAGCATATGTGCTGCTAATTCATTTCTGCATTAACGGTAAACGTAAAGATATATACATGAACCTCAAGAAATATAGAAACATTCTCAACTCAAGGAATTACAGCAAGTTTACACCGCTCAGTTACTATCAAATGTCAGCTTAACCCTTTAAATTCTCCTTGAACTTAACTCTTTCAATTCCCATTGAACTTTTTTGATGTACTTCAGGCGACAATACATTATGTGTTAGTGGTAGTTGTTTCATCTTTTAGACAGCAGCCCTGACAATCGAATCATGCCTGTGCAAAACAGAGGGAAGACTAGTGCAATTGTTTTCCTTCCGGACTTGAATCAAAAGTTATTATTCATTAGTTCTTCTTCTTCAATTCATTAGTAAACGTAAAAAAAAAAAACAGTTTAAGGTGTTTTCTGCAGTAGTTCTTATTATAGCATGTGATTTTCGCAGCTGCGAAAATCTGTTTGCGATAATACGTAAGTACCAAAAAGTGTACACACCCCTGTTAAAATGTCAGGTTTTTGTGATATAAAAAAAATGAGACCACAATAAATCATTTTAAAACTTTTCCCACCTTTAATGTGACCTATAACCTGTAAAATTCAATTGAAAAACAAACAAATCTAATATAAAAATAAAAAACGTACAATACGCTGGTTGCATAAGTGTGCACACCCTTAAACTAATACTTTGTTGTGTGTGCACACCCTTAAACTAATACTTCAGTGAACCACCTTTTGATTTAATTACAGCATTCAGTCTTCTTGGGTACACACCTGCCATCAATTAAAGAGACTCTGATAACCCCAAATAAAGTGCAGCTGTCCTAGTAGGATTTTCCTGACATTTACCCAGTTGCCTTCTACAGCAAAAGCCATGGTTTACAGAGAACTTATAAAGCATAAAAGGGATCTCATTGTTGAAAGGTAGCAGTCAGGAAAAGGGTGAAAAAAAATTTCCACAGCATTGGATATACCATGGAACACAGTGAAGACAGTCATCAAAACGTGGAGAAAATATGGGACAACAGTGATGTTGCAAAGAACTGGATGACCCTCCAAAACTGATGAAAAGACAAGATGAAAACTGATCAGGGAGGCTGTCAAGAGACCTACAGCAACACTGAAGGAGCTGCAGGAATTTCTGGCAAGTACTGGTTGTGTACTACATGTGACAACAATCTCCTGTATTCTCCATAGGTCTGGACTATGGAGTACAGTTGCAAGATGGAAGCCTTTTCTCACACAAAAAAAACATCCAGGCCCAGCTAAAATTTGCAAAACAATACATCAAGTCTCCCAAAAGCATGTGGGAAAATGTGTTATGATCTGATGAGACTAAGGTTGAACTTTTTGGCCACAATTACAAAAGGTACGTTTGTTGCAAAAACAACACTTCATATCACCAAAAGTACACCATCCTCACGGTGAAGCATGGTGGTGGTAGTATCATGCTTTGGATTGCTTTTCTTTAGCTGGAACTGGGGCTTTAGTCAAGGTGGAGGGAATTATAAACAGTTCCAAATACCAGTCACTTTTGGCCCAAAATCTTCAGGCATCTGCTAGAAAGCTGAAAATGAAAAGGAATTTTACTTTTCAACATGACAATGATCCCAAGCATACATCCAAATCAACAAAAGAATGGTTTCACTAGAAGAAAATTAAAGTTTTGGAATGACCCAGCCAGAGCCCAGACCTTAATCCAATAGATAATCTGTGGAGTGACCTGAAGAGGGCTGTGCACAAGAGATGCCCTTGCAATCTGATAGACTTGGAGCACTTTTACAAGGAAGAGTGGGCAAATATTGCCAAGTCAAGATGTGCCATGCTAATAGACTCCTAGCCAAAAAAACTGAATGCTGTAATTAAATCAAAAGGTGCTTCAACAAAGTATTAGTTTAAGGGTGTGGACATACAAAGTATTAGTTTAAGGGTGTGCACACTTATACAATCAATGTATTTTTTATTTTTTATATTTTTCCCCTAACAGATTTGTTTTTCAATTGAATTGTACAGGTTATATGTCACAATAAAGGTGGGAAAAGTTTTGAAATGATTTATTGTGGTCAAATGTTTATATCACAAAAACCTGGCATTTTAACTGGGATGTGTACACTTTTCATATCCATTGTATACTAATTGCTAGGGGAGCTCCAGTAGTTTAAAAAACATAAAAAGGTAGTATTTTTAGATTTGTGCTAGTAAGGGGCTGCTGTCAAGGGAGGAGAATTATGCTGGCATGTATTTGAGATATGATTAAGAAGTAACTAATTATTTAGAGGGGCTGATGAAGGTCACAGTATTGTAGAATAAGGGAAATCTCACAAAACAAGAAGAGACACATCTTCAGAATGCTAAAGAGAAAATAAGGGAACATCTGGATAGTATGCATGAGTTTAGAAAGAATGCTGTTATGCAACTGTTTTTTATAATAATTCCAGACCTCAAAAACTTTTAGCACAATGACTTAGGCAACAGAAAGTAAAAATGTTTGTTGCTTTAGCTAGAGAGACTATAACAAGAAACATAACGAGTGATCTTGTACAGATATTGGAGATATTTTTAAAACTTTATGAAAAATTGTATAAAGCAGAGGAATGTGGAAATCAGTAAAAAGCACAAATGGTAATATTTATGGAAGACTTAGGTATGTCAAGATTAGAGGTAGATGAGGCTCAACAATTAGTTAAAATAGGAGGAGATGAGATAAAAAAGATAAGGTGTAATCAATCTGCAGGAAAGTTTCCAGGAATATATAGTATTTATTTATTTATCCTTTTTTTAACCAGGTATATCCCACTAGGCTAGTAGCCTGTTTTCAAGGGAGACCCAAGGTGGTATTTATACTCTTAAGGGAAATTTATTCCTGTGGAAGTTTGGAAGCTAGGAGAGAAGAAAGTGATAAAGATATGAAAGGTTTTGTTTAACAGTATTTTAAAAGGAAGGTAAGTACCAACATCCTTTGATAGCCGTAATACCTAAAGCCAGTAAAGACCCATCCAAGCCAGCTTTATATAGGCCCATTTCAATTTGAAATCATGATTATAAAGTGTTTGTGTCTGTAATAGCTAATGGACTGGCAAAGAGGTTGCCAAATTGAGAGATATGGATCAATATGGATTTGTGGTGGGGAGGCAAACATTTGACAACTTTAATATAACAATGATGATCCACAGGGAAACAGAATGAAGAAAATACCAATGCTGTTGGTGAGTTATGATGCAAAGAAAGCATTTGACAGAGTAAGCTGGGATCTTATGAGTAGGGCAATGGATGCCATATTCATTCCCTGATACAATAATACGGTTAATTAGGAAGATATATGAGAGATTGGAGGCAAAATCTGAAGTGGGAGGGTTCCTCTCTAATGACTTGTGTCTGAACAGAGGACTCGGACATGTATGTCTGCTTTCTGTTTTGTTATTTGTGTTATATTTAGAGCCATTGGCTAAGAAAATAAGGGACTCAGAAATTCAATTATATAATTGGTATGGTAATGAAAAAAGCTGTCTTTATTTGCAGATGATATTAATTTGTACCTGATAAAACCAGAAAAGGAAAGCTCAGTGCTGCCAAATATTCTAAAACAGTTTCAAGTCTTTTTTGTGATATAAAATTAATGAAGTCAAAACAAAGGCTATAGCTGTAAACTATGTACCCACACATGAATTGGTTCAACAATACCCATATTAATGAGGACATGATAATTGAAGTATTTAGGAGTATCGATTAAAAATTATTCTGTTTTGGTAACAAAGGATATGTGGGAAGAGACAAACAAAAGATAATACAAAAACTGAGAAGCTGGAAGCTCTTGTTTATAGATATGAATAGTAATATACAAGCAATGAAAACATTTTTAGTCCCTTAAGTTTTACATATAGGTCAGGCATATTTTCATCAACCAGAGGAAAAGTTGTGTACAGTAATTAATAAAACATTGAAGGGTTTTATTTGGGAGGGTAAGATGGCAAAAATCAAGTGGGATAAGTTGATCCTTCCAATATAACAAGGTAGTTTAGGATTACTTGATTTGTATGGATATTTTAAAGCTACACAGTTAAGGCTTGCATACAAAACACAGGAAGAAAACTATAATTCAAAGTGGGAAGGGATGATGATGAAGCAGAGTGAAAATGTATGAAATAAGGAGTGAGTGGGATTTTAAATGCAGGTCCTTAAGGAGAATAACAACAGCCATACAGGACATTACATTTATAAAGTAGCAAAAAGTATTGTAAGAACTAAGCCAGCATGAGGATGAAGAAAGGAGACTGTCGATATGGATGACTGCAATTAAGTGTACAGAGAATAGTCAACATGTGGTAAGAATTTACTGGAGAAAACTGGCAAAGGAACCAAGCCATTGGGAGCAAATAACTATATATATATATATATATATATATATATATATATATATATATATATATATATATATACAGAGAGAGAGAGAGATAGAGGCAATAGAGTGGGAAGAGGCCAAGAAGATATTTGGACTGCAAGCTAGAGACCACCTTCTCTGTCAGGGAGTGGTATCAGAGTACTGGCAAAGAGGAAAGGGATAGGGGAAACCTAAGTGAAAGACCTGCTGTGGTAGAGTTTTAACTTGAATCTAGAACAAAAGCCACTGTTAAAATGGGATAATTAGCAAGGCATATAAAATATTGCAAAGTAACTACAGAAATCACTCAGGGAAAGTTTGAAAAGACTGGGGAGAGAAATTGGATAAGCAATTCACAAGGAAACAATGGAAGGATATTTTTCTGGCTCCCAAATAGGCAACTAAGTCTAGAAGATTTGGGGTTTTTACTTGGAAGTGTTTGCATAGATATTTTTATATACAAAGCAGACTCCAAATAATTGTTCCTCTGGTACATGGCAAACGTTGAAGGTGTGATAGGGAAGAAGGAGGTAACTGGGAGCATACGTTTTGACAGTGTAATTAGTTGGCAGACTTTAGAAGTGCCCTACAAGAAATTATTTTTTTGAGCTGGGATACAGGATCCGAACTGTCTAGACATAGTAAGCCCTTGTTAATTGTGGTGGCTGCCAATAAAGCAATTACTAGAAAGTAGAAATCAAAGACTAAACCAATTGTATTTAAAGCAGTGAATATTGTAACAGAGATAAAAGAACAGAAAATTCAATCTTTAGAAAAGGGTATGCGCAAATTACATAGAAAAAAATGGAAATTTTAGGAACAATACATGCAGAATAATGTTTTTGGAGGAGGAGTGAGGTTCAAGGGAGGGCAGGAGTTGATTTATATAATGTTGGATTGTTGATAATTGTATATAAAAATATACGTGATGTATAATGTTTGCAGCATATTGACATGGTTTGTATTCTTTTATATAAATGTATGTTTTCCTGTGTCTTAAGTGATAATTCATTGTAGAGCAGAAGGATAAGGAAACCAAGAAAGAGTGAAACATTTATGAAAGACTTAATTATACCAAGGTTAAAAGAAGATGAGGCTCAATAATTAAGAGCTAAGATGAGAGAAGATGCTAAAAATGATGTGTAATCAGTCAGCAGGAAGTCTCAAGAAACAGATAGTAAAAAAGTGGTAAAGATCTGAAAGGTTTTGTTTAGCAACATTCAAAAGGACAGACAGTACCAACATCTTGGAAGAAAGCTGTGGTGGTTGTACAACTCAAAGAAGACAAAGGCCATTTAAATGCAACTTCATATAGGTATAGTTTCAATTCTGAATTATAATTATAAAGCATTTATGCCTGCACTAACTAAACAAATGATTAATGTGTTGCCAAAACTGATAGACATGAATCAGTGTGGTTTTGTGGAAGAGAGACAAGCATTTGACATTAACAGATGGCAGCTGGATGGGAAACATAGTGAAAAAAGACCCCATTATTGTTGATAGGTCTTGATGCAACAAAGGCATTTTATAAAATTAGCTGGGATTTTATGATTAGAGCATGATAGCGTTTGCATTTCCTAATAGAATTAAGAAGTAAGTCAGAAAGATGTATGAAGGGTCAAAGGCAAGAATCAAGGTGGGAGGGCTCCTCTCTGATGAGCTGTGCTTGAATAGAGGAACCAGGCAGGGATGCCCTCTTTCTCTTGTGTTATTTGCCTTATACTTAGAGCCATTGCAAAGAAAATAAGAGACTCACAAATTCAAGGCTATACCTGGTGTCGTTCTCGAGAAAAAGCAGACTTATTTGCATAATAGATTATATTGTATTTGATAAATCAAGAAAAAGATGTTTCAATAGTGTGAAGTATTTTAAGATAGATTCAAGATTTTTTAAGATACCAGATAAGTAAGGATAAAACACAGGCACATAATTATGTGTACTGCTGAACCAATTCATGGGGACATGATAAGATGAAGTATTTAGGGGTGTGGATTAGAAAGGATTCTATTAAGGCAGCTAAGGCTATGTGGGGGAAAACTAGAGAGATAATGCAAAAAGTGAGAAGTTGAAAGCTCTTTTTTTAAACAAGAAACATCTTTATTAAATTATTATGTATGACACAGAGAATCTTACATTTATATAAATGAAAGTAAACCATATAGAGACAATCTCAGTTGCAAACATTATACATTACAAACCATGACAACACAACTGTAACTGCAAACATTATACATCACTTATATCCAGTCATTGTCAGTCAACCATTACATAGCTCATTCAGTTCATGCCTTCTTTTAAACCTCATTCCTCCTCTGCATGTATTGATTCAACACTTCACATTTTTCTTATGTAATTTGCTCCTACCCTTTTCTAAAGATCCCAGATCCAGATGTTTTATTTCTGTTACTATCTTTGTTACTTCTAGTAAAGTTGGTTTAGACTTTGATGTCCATTTTCTAGTAATTGCTTTTTTGCCAGCCATCATAATTAGACTCAGCAAGGCCTTACTATGTCTAGACAATTCTGATTATGTATCATAGCTCAGAAAATCATGTTATTAGTTACACCAATTTGCTCACCCAGCATCTCTGACAGAGCTCTGCAGGGAATCTTTAAAGTCTACTAGCTCATTAAACGCCCAGAAAATATGTTCCTAGTTATCTCTTTCTTCTCCAACATTTGCTGTCTACCTGGGGTATAAAAATACCTATGTAAACACTTCCAAGCAAAGAACCTAAATCTTCTAGACTTTGTTGCCTATTTGGGAGACATATATATATATATATATATATATATATATATATATATATATATATATATATATATATATACCCTCATTGTTTCTTTGTGAATTACTTATCCAATCTCTCTTCCCAATCCTAACCTCCTCTGATTGATTCTTTTTTTAAACACCTTTATTGAATTATCACTTGTGATATAGGCAAATTTACATTTATATAAAAATAATCAAACTGTATTAACAAGTTCACATTTATACAAACATACTTCAAATATACTGCTATATATTATATAACTTATGCAACATTACATACATAAGAAACATCTTTATTAAACCATCACTTATGACATAGGCAAATCTATGACATAGGCAAATCATGCATCTATATAAATGAAAACAAACCAAACTGACACAATCCTAGCTGCAAGCTTTTTACATCACAAACCATACTGATAAATTCCCAATTGCAAACATTGCATATCACTTATAATCTATCCAAACATTTTCATTCAAACATTAGATAGCTCATTTAAGTCCTGCCTTTTTTTAAACCTAATTCCTTCCATGTATGTATTGTTCCCACAATTCCCATTTGTCCTATGTAGTTTGCTCCTACCATTTTCTATAGATATCAATTCCAGTTGTTTTACCTCTGTTACTATATTTACTACCTCTAGTATAGTTGGTTTAGATTTTGATTTCAATTTTCTAGTAATGGCTTTTTTGGCAGCCACCATAATTAGACACAGCAAGACCTTACCATGTCTAGGCAGTTTTGATTCTGTATCATAGCTCAGAAAAATCATCTCCAAAGTTACACCAATTTGCCCACCCAGTATCTCCAACAGTGTAGCCCACAGGGAATCCTTAAAGTCTGCCAACTCACCACACTCCAAGAAAATATGTTCCCAGCTACCACTTTCTTCCCCATCACACTTCCAACATTTGCTGTCTACCTGTGGTATAAAAATACCTATGTAAATACTTCCAAGCAAAAATCCTAAATCTTTCAGATTTTGTTGCATATTTGGGAGACATACATATAGCCGCCCATTGTTTCTTTTTGAATTGCTTATCCAGTCTCTCTACCCAGTCCTTCCTAACCTCCTCTGATTGATTCTTATAGTTATCATGCAATATTTTATATGCTGTACTAATTATTCCTTTTTTAATCACAGCTTCATTTCTAGATTCTACTAAAAACTCTATCAGTGCTGGTCCTTCATTTAGGACCCTGCTATTTCTTTCTCTTTGCCTTATACTCTGATATCAATCCTTGATAGGGGAGGCAATCTCTGCACACCAAATAAATTCTTGGCGTCTTCCAGTCTATCATCTTTCCCTCTATTGTTATTTGCCCCAATACCTTGGTTCCTTTGACAGTTTTCTCCAGTAAATTTCAGCTCTCTTTTGCCTATTGTCTATATCCCTATTGGCAGTCATGCCTATCAGCAGAATCTCCTTTCTCCATTCCCATCTTGGCTTAGTTTTTAGGATACTTTCTGTTACTTTATAAATATAATATTCTGTATGATTATTGTTATTCTCCTTAAAGGCCTGCATCCAAAATCCCAGTCTCTCCTTGTTTCTTGAGTGTCCCCCATGTTTCATCATCATCCCTTTCCACTTTGAATTAGAAGTTTCTGCGTGTGCTAGGTATAGGAGCCTTAACTGTGAAGCTCTGAAATACCCCTTCAAATCACATAATCCAAATCCGCCCTGTCCTACTGGAAGTATCAGTTTATCCAGCTTGACTCTTGCCGTCTTTCCCTCCCAGATAAAGTCCTTCAGCTCTTTAGTATTTGCTAGCCACAACTTTTCCGCTGGTTGATAAAAATATGCCTGACCTGTGTATAAGACTTATTTTCTTTGTCAATGTTTCTAAATATAATACAAATACCAAAGGGAAAAGAGGACACCCCTGTCTGGTTCCTCTGCTCAAGCAGAAATTATCAGAGAGGGCCCCACCCACTTTAATTTTCACCTCCGATCCCTCATATATCCTCTTAATCAACCTTATATTTTTTTTCAGAAAATGCAAATGCCTCCATTGCCCTGCTCATAAAGTGCCAGCTTACTCTGTCAAATGCTTTTTGTGCATCACGACCCACCAACAACAATGGTATTTTCTTACATTCTGCTTCCCTCTGTATCATCACCGTTCTGTTAATGTTGTCAAATGTTTGCCTCCCCTCCACAAAACCACATTGATCCTTACCTTTTAATTTTGGCATTACTTTTGCCATTTTTCTTTAGCCATTATAGACATGGGCACTTTATAATCATGGTTTAGTATTGAAATAGGCCTGTATGAAGCTGGATCTGATGGATCTTTGCCCTGTTTAGGTATTACAGCTACCACTGCTTTTTTCCAACATATTGGTACTTCTCCTCCCCTTAAAATACTGTTAAACAAAACCTTCCAGATATTTATCAGTTTTTCTGTCCTAGCTTTCAAACATCCACAGGAATACCATCTATTTCTGGGGACTTTCCTGTAGATTGGTTATACATAAGTTTTATTTCATCTCTGCCTATCCTAACAATTAGTAACTGAGCCTCAGCTACCTCTAACATTGGCATATTTCTTTCATAAACATTTCTATTTGTATATTTCCTTGATTTTCATATTTCTCTGTTTTATACAGACTTTCGTGGAATTTCCAAAATATTTCTAATACCTCTACAAGATCTCTTGTTACCTTCCTTGTTATAGGTTCCCTAAGCTTGGTGACAGCCCTTTCTACTTTCTGTTGCCTAAGTCATTGTGCTAAAAGTTTTTGTGCTCTAGTTATTATCAAAAAGCACTTGCTTAACAGCAATCTTTCTAAACTCATGTACATCATCGAGATAATCCATTATTTTCTGCTTGCTGTAGATGATCCTCCTCTTGTTTTGTAAGATGTCCCATATTCTGAAATACTTTAATATTTGTCATTCCCTCTAAGTAATTCATGTTGCTTATTGGCCATAGTTCTCTTTCTTTTATTTCCACCCTATTTTTAAACTCCACCTTAATTTTATCCCACTCTTACTATAGTTTTGGAAGTAATTTCTATCTTCTCAAATAGCTTCTGAATAATCTCCACTGCCCATTCCTTATATTCCTCTCTTTTCAACAGATAGGTGGGAAAGTGCCAGTATCTCATTTTTATTTCATTACCCTGTGGTTTTATTTTAGTTATTATTGGCACATGATCTGAACTAGTTATTGGGTACATATCAAGACCTACAATCAAATGCCCGTGTTCCTGTGAAATATAAATTCTGTCTAGCCTAGCCCAGTTTTTATATCTTGGGGAATAATATATAAATTCACCCCAAACTTCAGTTACTGAATTCACATCTTCCATGCCAAATATGTTAATATGTTTCTTTAAAAATCTACCCTCCTTTGTTATACTTTCCCTTCTGAGCCCCCCCAGACACACACACATCTACACTGCTGCAAATCAAATTCCAGTCCCCACCTATAAGTAATATTCTTTGCTGAAAACTGATTATTTCTCCCAGACGTTTCTTATGCTCCATTATAGCAGTTTTAGGTGGAATATAAATACATGCCAGTGTAATCCTCCTCCCTTGTCAGTAGCCCCTTAGCACTACAAATCTGCCATTGTTATATTTCTTATCCTCTTCTATCACTATTGGATCTCCTTTTGAAATTAATGCAAGTACACCTCTTTTCCTTTGTCCCAGATATTCTGCTGAATAACCATTCTGGAAACCCTTTTTTTATCACCTTCACATGTTCAGTTCTTTCCAAGTGTGTCTGCTGTAACATAACTATTTGCACTCTACATTTTAATATAGTTCACTATTCTTTCCTTTTGTATTTATCTATGAGACCATTGACATTTAAAGACATTACAGAAAGCATCATTGTATTAAAAGTTACTATTCCCACCTTTTATGTACAACACCTTTTTTGTTAAATGTCTAGTTCCAGCTTTTGTGTTACAGGCATACACTGTCTGGCAGGTTGAACTTTTATATAGTTGTTTCTTGTCATATCCATTTGAGCCTTTGTCACATCTTACAAAACATTTTGTTTTATTGAAAGCCCTCAAAAAAAAACAAGCAAACCTACAATACCCCTCTAAACCTATTAATTTATTACTAACAGAAAACTACGTACATCTTCAAATATTGAAGTTTTACCCCCTCCAAATAGGAAAAAATGTCCCAAACTGACAGCCACACTCACAGACTTGAGTTACCCTAAAATAAAGGTTATCCATGCTAAGACTCATGGTGCAGCCTTTGGTTCTACTAAGTACTAATTGGTTTTGTCTTAACTTTATAGCTGCCCCAGCTGGGAAACCCCATAAATGCTTTCAGAGTACATTATCTATACCAAATGGTTGCAGCCCCCCAAACATCTCAAACGCCCAAGTGAGAACTGCTCTCTCCAAAGCAAAAAACACAGCATCCATGGGACCTGATGGTGTCCCAGGCTGTGTGCTCCACGAACTCAACGAGGAATTAAACCCACAGCTAGGACAGCTGTTTAATCATAGTCTCACCTCTGGATACGTACCCAGGGAGTGGCGCACTGCGACTGTGGTCCCACTTCACGAAGGCGGTGCCTCCACAGACCCTGGAAATCACCGGCCCATTAGCTTGACAAGCCTTATCTGCAAAGCTATGGAGAGGATCATAATGGACCTCATAAATAAAGACATAGGGAATTTGCAGACTTTGGATCCAACCCAGTTTGGCTTTGTCAAAGGCAGATCATGCCTTTTAAACTTGGTTGACTTTTTCAAAACAGTCACCAAAGCCATTGATGAGGGAAAGGCAGTCCATACAGCCTACCTCAATCTGGCGAAGGCCTTCGATACAATACCCCACTCGGGTATCATTGAAAAACTCATCAGCTTAAATGTTAACCCATACATCACAAGATGGGTTGCAAACTGGCTGAGTGACAGAACCCACAGGGTCAGAGTTGCTGGCGCCATGTCAGACTCAAAGCCTGTCACAAGTGGTGTCCCACAGGGCTCAGTCCTGGGCCCACTCTTGTTTGGCATCTACTTTTCCAAAGTACAAGCAAACACAGGAGGGTTATGGCTGACAAAGTTTGCAGATGACTGCAAACTGGGCCAGTGAAAACACATCTGACACAGATATCCTTCAGAAGGGTCTCACAGAAACGGATGACTGGTGCCAGAGCCATGGCCTAAAGTTAAATGCCAAAAAATGCATAGTCATACCCTTCGGGAAAAACAAGGTTACCCCTAGCTACCATATAGGTGGTAATCCTCTGAGCACAGAAGAAGTTATCAGGGACCTGGGGACCCAGGTTGACAGTAGCCTGTCATTCGACACCCATGTAGCTAAAGTAGTTAGGAAGACCTTCTACATTGCCCACCTCATCATGAAGGGATTCACATCTAGATCAAGGGAGGTCATAGTCTCCCTATACTCATCACTCATCACTCATCAGACCAATGATTGAGTACAATGCCCCATTCGGAATGTATCTGACCCGACACTTGCAGCAGCTAGAGAGGCCACAAAGTTCCTCACCAAAAGGATAAAGGGTCTCAAAATCTGTCCTATGCTGCCCGACTGAAAGAACTCCAGCTCTATTCAGTCGCTTACCGCTTGCTCAGAGGTGACCTTTGCCTGACATACAAGGCCATGTCAAACCCAGAGTTGATGAATATGCTTCACCTCAAAAAATCTAGATCCATCAGAGCCACAAGGGCGGGAGACTTAAACCTCGACACGGCTATTAATAGGATGTGCTGGAGGGATAGATTCATCACCCAAAGACTCCCTATGCTGTGGAACAAAATCCCGGTATATGTGAGGCAGAGCACCTCGCTGGCCTTGTTCAAGAGAAATCTTGACCAATGGATGGGAGATCGCAGATATACTCCAGGGATTACCTCAGTGTCACTGCTAGACAGAGGCACAGCAAAATAATGGGTATAGTTCCCCATACAAAAGGGGTGGCTTAAGCCACAAAACTATGGGCTAGGCTTATAAATGCCCTTGGGCAGATAGCCTAGTATGAACCTATGAACCTATTATCTCTTAGCTAGTTTCTCTTTTCTTTTTTTCCCACCCAATCACTCTCCACCAGACTGTAAGGAATTTCTCATTATCAGATTGCCTCCATGGTGACATGACAACCAGTCAATTTCTCTTTATCAGATTGTTTCCATGGAGACATGAGGGTCAGATACAGAATTGCTAATAAGCACACATTCAATATTCAATATTTTTTTCATTTACTTGCTTTCTCATAAAATTTGTTTCTAAATCAATCTAAGGTCCTTAATCCAGTCATTCCCCCATGCAAGAATGAAAAAAAAACATTATTTTTTCTTTTGTCATGCGCTTTTGATCAGGCTTTTTTTTTACATTGCATGCCTACAGTTCTTAAAACCTAAAGAAGAAGAAAGAGAAAGAAAGGGAAAAAAAAGAACAGCATCACCTATTCACAATCCCCATTACACTTAAAAATAACTGAGAAAACAGTCAATAGCATTAAAAAAAAATCATACACCACAAAAATACTACTATTAAGAAAAAAATGTTTCCTTTACCTACAGTTAACTTTCAGCCCCCTCCCCCCACAGCATGTTTCCAAACATTAATAACATGAGGTAGGGCATATACATCCCCACAAGTCCAAAAAATTCTGAAAAAGCCCAATATTTCCAGATTTTCTTGTTCTGTCATATTTCACAAATATAATTATTGCATTGTAATCCCACACTAAGTTACTGTTTTTATTATTGTTCATCCTCATCTTTCATATCCTGTCTCTGCTTAATTTCCAATGTAGTCTCAGTTCTTCTAGTCAACTTCTGTGCTCTTTTCCTTCTCTTCAACATTTTCTGTTGAAACAATGAAATAGGTTTCATAGGTGTAGTCTCTCTGTAGTCTTTTTTACCAAAAGAAAAAGAAGCAAAATATCCTTTTGTTTCACAGCCCACCTTTTGTTGGACAAACGTTTTGTATTTCCTCCTTAGCACATACTTCATCAAAAAATGATTTTGTCCTTCCAGAGAAGAATACCTTGAAGACAGCTGGGTACAGCAATTTGAATCTCACACCTGCATCTCAATAGTCCCTGAATAGTGGAATGAATTTACTCCTCTTCTGCCTGGTGTAAAATGAGTAGTCATTCTCCACAGGCACTCTGCTGACTCCCACTTTTAGTATTTTGTCCTTCTGCCACAATTTTGTCAGAATCAACTCCTGCTGGTAGGATTGCATCTTTACTATTAAAGGTCTAGGTTGTTTTCTCATAACCAGGTTTGCAGCATACACATGGTGTGCCCTTTCAATTAACAACTCCTGCTGTAGAATGCCAGCCCAGTTGCTTATTTGTGCTTTCATAATATTAGTGCAGTCTGTTCTTTCCAGCTTCTCTGGTATAGCTGAAAATCTCAGGTTTTCCTTACATGCTCTGTCCTCTCTATTATTTTTTTTGAAACATCTCTTCTTGAGCAGTATCATATTTAATCAGCCTTTTCTTCATTTCAGCCTCTGATTTTTGCAGTTTTATCACCTCATCTGAATATCTGTTTAAAGTTACTTCCATTTTTTCAGCCTTGTGTTGTTTGTGTTTTATACTCAATCAGTGTTTTATTTTAATCAGGTCTGTGTGCAGTTGTCATATCTTCCTGTAGATTACTGGAAGTTGCATTGCTTTTTGCTGAAGAGCTCCAGTACTTTTCCCAGTCGTGTTTTTTTTTGTCACCTTTTGTAGCTGATTTTCCTTCGGGTCCTCTGTATTTCTTTTTTTCCCCCCTGGCATCCAGGCAGTGCACTTAGTAGAAATCTAGGTCCACTAGCTTTCTCTGCCAAGTTTCTCTTTTCACACTGGGAGAACTAGAATTAAGCTATTACTCAATTTGCAGCCATAAAGTCCTCCAAAGTTTGAAGCTCTTTATGATACATATGGATAATAAGGTACAAGCAGTGAAATGTTTCAAGTCCTGATAATATTGCATACAAATCATGCATATTTTTTTATCAACCAAAAGAGCAACTGTGGGCCAAAATTAAAAAACTGATAGCACTTATGTGAGAAAGAAAGAGGACATGATTTAAGTGGGATATCTTGTTTCTCTCCCTCAGAACATAGTGGTTTATGATAGCACAAACAGAAGATTACAAATCAAAGTGGAAAGAAATTATGTTGAAATAGCGGGCGGTCATAAAATGAGAGAATAGGATTTTGGGTGCAGGCACTTAAGGAGAATGTAACAACCATACAGAATAGTATATGTATACAGCTGCAGAAAGTATTTTGAGAAATAAGCCAATATGGAATGGAAAAAAAATGATTTTTACCAGTATGGATAACTGTAACCAAGGACACAGAAAATAAGCAAGTGGGAGTAGAAATTCATTGGAGAAAATTAGCAAAGAAACCAAGGTACTGAGCAAAAATAACTAGGAGGAGAAAAATCATAGAGGTGGATAAAGCCAAGAAGAAGCTTGGACTGTGGTTTGCTAGAGTATAGTCACAGAGAAAGGGATAGGGGATTTCTAAATGAAAGGCTATCGGCAGGATTCATGATGGCTTGCATGGAGTCTAAGAGTAGTGTAAGACTCCATGCAGCCATCGCGATCCAGGAACAACCTGAATGTGCGTGTAAGAGAGCACCTAAAACGGCTCTTACACGGACAGGGCGTGGATATGCTAATTACCTCACTTGCAGCCAAAAGGCATGCAAATGAGGTAATTTCGCGATCCAGGAAGCAGAAACTTGCCTGTGTAAGAGCCGTGTTATCTGCAGAAATGTACTTAGTGGATAACTGAGTACCGTTCTGCAAATAACACAATGGAGCCTTGTCAGCTCCAAATAAAGGTTGCAAATGTCCCAGGCAGCATGCCAATGGCCAAATATGTGGCCACTGGCAACATACCCTGATGCAAACATAAAATAAAAATGCTTTTTTTTCTGCGATCGCCGATGTTTAAACGTAGTGCAGCGTCGCTCAAACAGGCTGCGCTATAAAAAAACAGAAAAATAAAAAAAATTAAACCCACAAATGTGGGTTTATGCAAAGCATGAATTTACAATGGAAGGGAATAGCAGGCTAAAACAATATGGCCACTGAGTAGGGGTTGCTAAGGGGGGAAGCGGAGTGTAAGACATGTAACTAAGCATTAGTAGGCAATCCTATGTAAATGAGTGGTAGGATAGTGAATTGTACTGTTACATAGGAAATTAGTAAAATCAATACCCTTCATCAGATAAAACATATCATCACACACCCATTTTAAAAACATGATAACCAATCAGCAGTGCTGGTTTAAGTGGAATAACATCATTCAACCCGGATCCCTATGTGCTGTTAATTCAAGGATCCATTTAGTCTCAGCCAATTCTGTTTCCAGCCTAATATCACCCCCTCTATTGGTCAACTGTAGATTTACTATGACTCTAAAAGTAAAGCCATGTGAAGGATATCGGTATAAAGCTTGTTGCTATTAGGGTGAAGAAAATCAACCCCTCTTTTAATATGGGCACACGCCTTACAACATCCACATGGATTAGTCCCTGTTATTCCACTTAAACCAGCACTGAGAAAGAGGCGGGTTTTTTATTGAATGTATAAATTTATATATACACAACAGCAGTTCCAGCCTCTTTTGTTCACATAGGAAATTAGCACATTCCGTGCAGTGTAGGAGTAGGATAAGGGGGAGTAACAGAGTAGGAGATAGGTGACATCACAGGGGGAATGTATGAAAGGAATGCAGCTCATTGGAGCACAGTGGCATGTGAAAGCTATCAGTCAGACATCATGGAAAGAGGAGTGTCAACAAGTAGGCATGGGAAAGCCAAGAAATGGAAGGTGTACACTATGGGTAACACCAAAGTTTCTTGATGGGCGTGCATGCGTGCGTGTGCGTGCTGGTAGGCACGAGTAAGATAGAGTGCACGTGTTTAAGTGTGAGTGCGTGCGTTTAAGACAGAATACGCATGTAGGAGCCTGTTTAAACACCTGTAAGCTTGTTTGTGCTGGTGTGCACACATTTTATCCTGAATAAGCAGATTCTAGTCCGTCTAAGCATGTGTGCGCGCGTGTTAGTCACTGTGAGTGTGTTTTCATTGGTATGCGCGTCGCTCCCCCCTGAGGAAACAGAAGGCAAAAAGGAAGCATGGGAAATAGCAGGAAGCTAGCAGGGATTACTGGCAGAGCTAGCAGGTGAAAACAATCAGAAGAAGGCAATTACACAGGCAGAACAGTAGCCCAGCCCAGCACTTAAAACTCTGCAAACAACAGTGCAGAATGTTTCTCTCAAGAGACACTGCAACAGAGGAGTAAGCTATTAGAAGTGAAAACTGAAAAAGCTTCATTCAGACCAAAAATGCTAGGGGCTCCCATAGCTGTTATAAGGAGACATATGTAACTTGCTGAGGGTGGTGACTATGCAAATGCTGCCAGACAACCCACAGTGAGGAGACGGAGAAGAGTGTACAGGCCCAGGGTCACCTACCAGGGGTTACATGAGCTGGAGATAGTGGAGCGCTATAGAGTGGACACAGACCTCCTGCAGCAAATTGTTGAGCTGTGCAGGCCACGCCTCACACACAGAACCAACAGAGGGGAACCCATCCCAGTGGAAACCAAGGTATGTGTTGGCCTAAGAATACTAGCAACAGGTACCTTCCAGAGACCAACTGGTGATATGATGGGGATATCACAGGCATCAGCATCCAGGGTACTGCACCAGTTCCTGGATGCCATGTCAGCACATGTCGGTGAGCATGTATATTTCCCCAATTCCCATGAGGTATTGGCCAGCAATATGCGTCTCTTCCAGCAAATAGCAGAATACCCTGAGGTAGTGGGTGCAATAGACTGCACGCATATACGCATCAAAGCACCAGCCGGTGAGTGGGGTAGGGCCTACATTAACTGCAAGGGCTTCCCATCCATCAACTGCCATGTCGTGTGTGATGCCCAGGGCATAATAATGAATGTGTGTGCTGGCTGCCCTGGAAGCTACCATGATTCCCATATCTGGCATTTGACGCAGCTGTACCAGACATTTGTCAATGGGGATATCCCACATGGTCACTTAGTGGGGGATGCTGGCTACGCACTGGAGCCGTGGCCGATGACACCCATCAGAAATGCACACACACCTGAACAAGAACGCCATAATGAGGCACACGCACAAACATGAAATGTAATCGAGCGTGTGTTTGGGCTGCTCAAGTCACAGTTCTGGTGCCTGGACACATCTGGTGGAGCCTTGCAGTACTCACCAGCTACATGTACCCAAATTGCCATGGTATGTGCTATGTTACATAATATTATTCTGCGAAAACAGCTGCAGCAGGACCAGCATAGGGCTGGGCCAAACAGCCCCCCACCATTGCCAAGCCAATCACAGGCAGAGCGTGACTCAGAGGAGGAGGAACCTGAGCCTGCCCCAGTAGGCAGAAGGAGGCGTGCCCAGTATGCCTTGGCCTTGGCGTAGCGGCAACGCATAGCACATACACTGGCTCAGTAGGAACCTAGGAAATGATACCTCTCTCTGACTCACACATATAGTAAAAGGGATGCCTAAGTTGACACAACCTGCTATCAAACATGTACAGGGAGTGTAGTATGTGCATCCAACATAGACAGCCCTGCAGCACCACCTGAGGCATGATTGCCATGTGTTAAGCAATGTAACACCATGTAGTATATGCAAACTTGATGACCCTGACTAACATCCTACCCTCACCAAGCATGATGCCACAACATGAAGATGAGATGATCAATTACAATAATTGGCTTAGGTATTGCTGTTAGTCAAAGGGGATCCAATGATTGCCAGCCTGGGATGACATGCTGAGCAAGACACGATGCTCCACCTGCTAGGGATGGCTTGCACCTATAAGTCCTGGCCTTTAGGATACTGGCAAAGGCTGTTGTCACCCCCACTGTGCCTTGAATAGGTAAGGCTCAAAACACAAACCCACCTCCATAGGTATCACAAGGGATAAGAACCTAGATGTAATGCTACCCAATGCCAGATGTCTAAACTGCAAGATGCATGCAGTCTAAACTCCCCTCAGCATGGAAAATGTTGATATCTGTCCTGTAACAGAAAACTGGGTTAAGGCTCACAAGAGCACCCTAACACTACCAGGTTACACCTTATACCGTTTACAGCCCCAAAACATGGAACAAACTACAAAAGGAGGGTGACTAGCAATAATTGTCAAGGATAACCACACCCCCATGTTGCTACCACAACAAGAAGCAGCATGGACTATCCATGGTCAAGTAACAGTGGCTAAGACTGCCTGCCAGTTTGTAGCCTGCTACAGACTACCCTCCTAATGCCAGGAACTGCACTTGGCCTACGTTGGAACACATGGAAATATCAAGCTCTCCAAACAACATTATATTGGGTGACTGAAAATACTCAAACATGGACTGGGAGCATTATTCCAGCTCCAACACCCTAGGCCAAAGGTTCCTAGAATCCATAAACCAAAATGCTCAGGAACAACGTACCACTTCCACAAGAGGGGTAAGCATACTGGATGTGATAATCAGCAACATGGGTACTCTATGGCCAGATGAGAAGTGTATCCCTCACTGGTATGATCAGATCATAGAGTAATCACACTGGATATTCACATCCTGACCACAGTCCCTGGCCAGAAAACCACAGTGAACAACATGTGTAAAGGAAATGTTGCACTCCTCAAAACTGATGTGGAATCCATTAAAGGCCCTGTGCCTGTGGAAAATATGGGCCACACCTCAGAACCCTTTATAAATGCATTCTATGAACACTGTCAGGAATGCATGGATTATGCAATCCCAAATAAAACCAAGGCCCAATACCATACACGCAGGCATCTGGCATGGTGGACCCCAGCCATTACCAAACCATGCAAGAGAATGAGGAAGCTACTACATGATAGAGCAAACCCAAAAGGAAGTAATCTCTGATCAGTATTATGGCAATAAAATATGGCCACTCATAAAATCCACTAAGGCCAGCTACAACAAGTTGAACCTGTGAATCTTGGGCAGTGTTACACCTGCCCCATGTACACAGACAACCCCCTCCTCCCCCCAAGAAATACAAATATATGTGAGAGATGCAACCATTTATCCAAACTGGAGGCTGAGCTCTCTCAACTCAGTACTGTCAAAACTAGTCAGGAGGAGAAGGTAACCACACACACCATAAACCCAGTCTCACATAGACCTATCACAACTGCAAACCAAAGACATAAACACACAAAAACATTCCCAGAGGCTCTAATTAAAAACCACCAAATCAACAGAGGCCTCCAAAGCAGACACCCAAGCAACCACTACCCTCAAACATAGCACATGCAACACATAGTGCACAAAGTCGGTGTGCCAAACAGTCACAGCCCGTAAGGACAAACAACATGCCTGATATACTTGTAATAGGTGACTCCATAGTCAGACACATTGATGTCCTGCTCACCAGACTGAACAAGGAAAAGGGTACAGTAAGCTGCCTGTAGGTTGCTACAATCCGCCACATAACACAAGCACGCAGGTCACTCCAAAGCAAGTACAAATATGACTCAGTCATTGTCCATGCTGGTGTGAATTACCTGAGATGTACCTCCCTGGACTACATGAAAAGAGACATAGAGGAAATCTCCAATTATGTAGGCCAGGCCGGTATGACTCTGACCCTGAGCAGCATCCTACCCCCACCAAGAATGATGCCACAGTACAAACACAGAATGATCAGCTTTAACAATTGGCTCAATTACTGGTGTCATTCCAAGGGGATCCAATGTGTGTCTGCTTGGGATGTCATGCTTGACAAGCCACGCTGCTTTGCCAGGGATGGCTTGCACCTGTCACCCCTGGGTGTCTGGATATTGGCTAAGGCTCTTGCCACCTCCATATTGCCTTTTGTAGGCAAGGCTGAAAAGACAAACCCACCTCCCTAGAAAACATAAGTGGAAAAAACATAAGGGTAATGCTGCTCAATGCCAGAAGTCTAAACCTCAAGATGCACGCTCTCGAGGCCCTCCCCAGTATGGAGAACATTGATGTCTGTGCAGTGATGGAAACCTGCATCAAGGCTCCTGAGAGCACCCCAGCACTACCAGGTTATACCTCATATCATGCTTTTTGGCCCCAAAACCTGGACCAAACCACAAAAGGAGGGGGAGTATCCATATTGAGCAAAGATACCCACATGTCCAGGTTACTGACAATGCACGAAGCATCAGAGACCATCCATGTGCAACTAACCGTAGGCAAAACTGCTGTACAGTTTGTAGCATGCTACAGACCACCCTCTCAAACCCAGGAACACCACTCAGCCTTCCTGAAGACACTGGAGAGTATGAATGTCTCTCCAAATACCAGACAAGGTACTCACAAATTACCACATAGGTGGTAATCCTTTACGTATGGAAGAAGTAATCAGGGACCTAGGGACACAAGTGGACAGTAACCCCACATGTGACACTCACATTGCCAATGTGGCTAGGAAGACCACCTATATTGGCCACCTTATCATGAAAGGATTCACATCTACATCAAGAGAGGCCATTGTGCCCCTATACGCTTCTCTT
This sequence comes from Protopterus annectens, assembly GCF_019279795.1. NCBI lineage: Eukaryota > Metazoa > Chordata > Ceratodontiformes > Protopteridae > Protopterus > Protopterus annectens. The sequence goes on along the minus strand of NC_056727.1, from coordinate 354,915,628 downwards.
ATCAGGCCCATAATTTAGTACAATGCCCCATTTGGGATGTACCTTACCCGACACCTGCAGCAGTTAGAAAGACCTCAAAAGTACCTCACCAAGAGGATAAAGGGTCTCAAACATTTGTCATATGCTGCCTGGCTGACAACACCCCAGCTGTATGCAGTCACATACTGCATACTCAGAGGTGATGTATGCCCGATGTACAAGGCCATGTCCAATACAGAATTGATGGACATGCTCCACCTCAGAAAATCCAAATCCATCAGAGCTGCGAGAGTGAGAGATGTCAACCTCAACACATAAATAAATAGGATGTGCTGGAGGGACAGATTCATAACCCAGAGGCTCCCCACACTCTGGAACAGAATCCCACTCCATGTTAGGCAGAGCCCCTCACTGACTCTCTTCAACAGGAATCTTGCCAAGTGGATGGGTGATCGTAGATGTACACTGGGGGTCTTCACTGTGTCACGTCTAGACAGAGGCACAGTAAAGTAAACCCTAAATGGGCATAATATCCACATAGCAAGGGGTGGCAAAAGCCACACACACTCTGGCTAGGCTTATAAATGCCCTAGGGCAGATAGCCTAGTATGAACCTATGAAGATACAAATTGTACAGGACACTAAGGATAAACACAAGGCTTTCTTAACTGATGGTAGGAACCTTGTTGGGAATTCAGAGATATGTTCAGAATTACCAAATATTACAAACAATACACCAAACCCACACATATTGCCAACATCCAACCTGACAGGTTCAGTGCAAACTCCCCCCCCCCAAAATGCCAAATATCTATCCCAGCAGAGTGCTGGCCCCCTGACATTGCAGATGCTGAGGTAACAGCCAGCATCTTCAAAGCAAAACACACAGCATCAATGGTACGAGATGGTGTCCTGAGCTGTGTCCAACATGAACTCCAAGAAGAATGGAACGCAAAATAACACTACTGCTCAATTTCAGCCTTACCACAGGATATGTACCCAAAGAGCAGTGTCCAGCAACAGTGGTCCCTCTCCACAAAGGTGGTGCCTGAATGGATACTGCAAACTATCACCCCAGAATCCTGACAAGCTTGGTCTGCAAAGCTATGGAAAGGATCATCATGGACCTCAGAAATAAAGATATTGGGGACCTACAGACACTGGACCCTACCCAGCGTGGCTTTCTTAAGGGCAGATCCTTCCCCTTAAACATGTTTGACTCATTTGAAACAGTCATCAAGGCCATTGATGAGGGGAATGTGGTCCACACAGCCTATCTGGACCTTGCAAAAGCCTTCCATACAATACCTCACGTATTCATTATAGATAAGCTCACCAGCTTAAATATAAACCCCTATGTCAGTAGATGGGTTGCAAACCAGCCCAAGGACAGAACTGACATGGTCAGAAATGCTGCAGCCATGTCAGACTACAAACCAGCTACAACTGGCATCCCACAAGGCTCGGTCCTGGGACCTCCCTTGTTTGGTATATATTTCCCATAGGTACAGGCCAACATGGAAGGACTGTGTCTGAACAAGTTTGCAGAGGACTACAAACTGGGCACCATATCTGACCCTCCAGCTGACACAAGCATCCTATAAAAGGGCCACATAGAAACAGACAACTGGTGCCAGAGCCATGTCATCAAGCTAATTGCAGAAAAGTGTATAGTCATCCCCTGTGGATAAACAGTAAGTGCCCACCAATTACCACATAGGTGTTAACCCATTAAGTACTTCAGAAGTAATAAGAGACCTGGGGACACAATATGATAGATATCTTGCATTTGACAACCATGTGGCTGTAGTGGTTACAGAAACATACCATATACCCACCTAATCATGAAGGTAGTCAGATCTAGATCAGGGGAGGTCATCGTGCCTCTTCAGTCATCCTTCATCAGCCTCACAATTGAGTACAATGGCCCCTGTGGGATGTACCTCAGCAGACACCTCCAGCAACTGGAAAGACCCCAAAAGTACCTCACCAGGAGGATCAAAGAGCTCGAACAGATGCCATGTGTTGCCTGATTAAACAAACTGCAGCTCCACACAGTGCCATACTGCCTGCCCAGAGGCAATCTGTGCCTGATGTATAAAGCCATGTCCAAGCTGGAATCAATGAACATGCTGCAACTTGTACAATCTGAATGCCAGTGAGCTATGCACATGAGAGACCTGAACCCCAGCACTGACATACATAGGACATGCTGTAGTGATTGATCCATAACCCAGAAGCTCCCTCCACTCTTGAGTAAACTCCCAGTACAGGTTAGCCAGAGAGTCTCTCATTGACTCTCCTCAACAGGAATCTTGATGAGTGGATGGGAGATGGTAGGTTTACCCTGGGTATCACTGTTATGTCACAGGTAGACAGAGGCACAGTATACTAACCTTGAAATATGTCATGTCAAAATCCAGTTACAATGTGTGTTGAAGGACAAACACACTCTCTGACTAGCAGTAGAAATGGCCTAGGGCACATCGCTAGTGTTTGTCAATGTCCACCCAAGTTGTGGAATACACTACCAATGTTGGACAAGCCTGGTTTAAGTGGTCCATATCCGAACAAAATGCAACATGGTCATATGTGCACAACTGGCCCTTAACCAGTCTGGTGTGCTCACTATGAATATTTAAAGCAGTGATAGGACTGAAACCCAGGATACTGTCCACCACAGTGAAAGTACTGAACCAGTACACTATACGATATTACAGTGTTTGGTCAGTATGAAAGGATGTTGACAACTGTATGCAAACTATCCCATGGAAACCCTGCAGGCACAGTATAATCCCTGTTGGGTTCAGACACAAAGCAGTTGGGCAGTAAGTACACAACATGACTCCCAACACACAACTATAAATGTGAAATATTGTTGAAGTTCACACACAACCACAAATGTGGTGGACTGCAGATTTCAACATATGGAAAGCTCACACTGGGCATGCTTGCACACTTTGATAAATGAGTCAGGCAAGAAGCCATGGAAAGCCTGAACTGGGCATGCTCACACACTTAGGCCATGTCTCAGTTTAGCAGTTGGCCACACATATCTGGCATTTGTATGTGTTAATCCAGGAACCAACCACAATACAGCAATCTGCCCAGTGCACACAGTTAAATGACTACAGAGACATAAGTTAAATAGTGGATCCCTCTCATATTCAAACATCTTCCACAGATACACAAGTTGTTCATAGAAACAGGGAAAGCTATGGCAATAAAGACCTGCAAACAGTTTATCAGCAACAAATATTGTGCATCTGAAAATTAAACATATGGGTGTAGAGGTCAATACTAGGCTGTTTGCCCTAGGGAATACAAGCTTAGCCAGAGTGTGCTTGGCATCTGCCTCCCCAGTACAGTAGGCTACTGTGCCTCTGTAAAGTAGGTCACAAAAGGTACCGTTTAAGGCTAGTGTGCTGTGCCTCCGTCAAGCAGGGACACAGTGGAGATCCCAGGGGTTGAATTTGCAATGTCACATCCATGTGGCTGGTGTTTGCTGGAAGAGGGTTGGCGAGGACTTATAACAGTAATTGTGCTTCAATTACAGACTGAGGGGAGCCTTATCTGCAGTGGGGGTGGGGGTGGGGAGGGTTAGTGTGTGTGCAATTCTGTATGAAAGAAATGTCCCTTTTGGCAACTAGAAGAACACACTACATGATGCACATTCCTCTTTCTAAACACTGATGATGATGATGTCAGCACCCTATAAGTACAGCAGGAGAAGGAAAACCTCCCAATAATGCAAATAGCGTGCTCTGCTAATGTGTCTCTCTCCAGTGCTATAATATGGTTAGGTAGGGGTTTGAATCCTGCAAATGCTCAGTGTGTGTTTGGGTGAGGGGGTTAGTGTGTGTGCAATTCTGTGTGAAAAAAATGTCCCTTTTGGCAACTAGAAGAACACACTACATAATGCACATTCCTCTTTCTAAACACTGATGATGTCAGCACCCTATAAGTACAGCAGGAGAAGGAAAACCTCACAGTAATGCAAATAGCATGCTCTGCTAATGCATCTCTCTTAAGTATCATAATTTAGGTAGGGGTTTGAATCTTGCAAATGCTCAGTGTGTATTTAGGTGAGAGGGGTTAGTATGTATGCAATTCTGTGTGAAAGAAATGTCCCTTTTGGCAACTAGAAGAACACACTACATGATACACATTCCTCTTTCTAAACACTGATGATGTCAGCACCCTATAAGTACAGCAGGAGAAGGAAAGCCTCTTAGTAATACAAATAGCACGCTCCGCTAATGCGTCTCTCTCAAGTGTCATAATATAGTTAGGTAGGGGTTTGAATCCTGCAAATGCTCAGTTTGGGTGAGGGGGGTTAGTGTGTGTGCAATTCTGTGTGAAAGAAATGTCCCTTTTGGCAACTAGAAGAACACACTACATGATGCACATTCCTCTTTCTAAACACTGATGATGTCAGCACCCTATAAGTATAGCAGGAGAAGGAAAACCTCCCAGTAATGCAAATAGCACGCTATGCTAATGCATCTCTCTCAAGTGTCATAACATAGTTAGGTAGGGTTTGAATCCTACAAATGCCATGTGTGTTTTTGTCACACAGTTTGTCCATGTGTGTGGGGTGTTGCTCTTAATATTGTATGATATAGATAATATCAGTAATGTTAATGCACACATGAGGTATGTGTGTGCCACATAGACATATGTACCTGTGACCTTAAATAGCTCCCATGTCTGAAGCCAGCCTCATATGAATACATGTAATTTGCATTACACAACTTTATGACTGTGGTTTTCTGTGCAGGGGCTGCATTTGGTATGTGAATATACATTGAGAGTAGTCTATGGTGTCATCTTACCAGCGAGGGATACACTTCTGGTCTGGAGCATATAGTCCACATGTTGTTGATGAACAGGTGCAGCATGTTTTCCCCTCTTGTGGGAGTGGTAACAAGTTGTTCCATAGCAATTGAGTGTATGGATTCTAGGAACCTTACACCTAGGGTGTTGGAGCTACAGTAATGCTCCCAATCTATGTGTGGGTAAATGAAGCTGCCCAATATATTGTTGTTTGGAGACACCTGCAGATATTCATGTATACTTAAGTAGGCCAAGTGGGTTACCTGGGTTTGGGAGGGTGGTGTGTGCCAGGCTATGAACTGGAAGGCAGTCTTACCCACTGTTAGTTGCACATGGATAGTCTCTGATGCTTCGTGCTGTGCCACCAACCTGGAGGTGTGTGTATCTTTGATGAATATTGATACTCCCCCTCCTGTTCTGTTTCGGTGCAAGTTTTGGGGCCAACAAGCATGGTATGAGGTATAACCTGGCAGTGCTGGGGTGCTTTTGGGAACCTTGAACCAGGATTCTATTACTGCACAGATATTGATGTTCTCCATGCTAAGGACAGTTTCCAGTGCATGCATCTTGAGGTTTACACTGCTGGTGTTGAGTAGCATTACTATTAGTTTCCTATCCCTTGTGATACCTATGGAGGTGGTCTTGTCTTTTGAGCCTTGCCTAAAAAAGGCACTATGGGGGTAGCAAGAGCCTTTGCCAATATCGAAAGCCCATGGGTGACAGGTGCAAGCCGTCCCTAGCAAAGCATCATGGCTTGTTGAGCATGTCATCCCAGGCTGACAGGCATTGGATCCCCTTTAAATGACACTGAAACATAAGCCAATTGTTAAAATTGATCATCTTGTCTACATATTGTGGCATCATTCTTGGTGAGGGTAAGATGCTACTCAAGGTCAAGGTCATACCAGTCTGGGCCACATGCTCAGAGAGCTCCTCTATGTCTCTTATCATGTAGTCCAGGGAGGTACGTCTCAGGTCATTCACACTGGCATGGACACTGACTGAGTCATATTTGTACATGCCTTGGAGTGACCTGTGTGCTTGTGTTATGTGGCAGATCATAGCGCCCGACAGGCATCTCACCGTGACCTTCTCCTTGTTCAGCCTGGTGAGCGGGACATCAGTGTACCTGACGATAGAGGCACCTATTACAAGTTTATCAGGTGTGTTGTTTACCCTTACATGCTGTAACTGTTCGGCACACTGGCTTTGTGAGCTATGTGTTGCACGTGTTCTGTTCTGGGGTAGCGGTTGCTTGTGTGTCTGCTTTGGAGGTGTCTGCTGCTTAGGCAGAATTTTATTTAGAGACTCTGAGTATGTTTTCATGTGTTTGTTTGGATTGCTGTCGTGGTAGGTCTATGTGAGACTGGAATTGTAGTGACTGTGGTTTCCTTCTCCTCCTGACAGGTTTCACCAGTACTGAGTTGAGAGAGCTTAGCCTGCAGTTTGGCTATATGGTTGCATCTCTCACATGTATTGGAATTTGTTGGGAGGAGGAGAGGGTTGTCTGTGTACATGAGGCAGTTGTAACATTGCCTCAAGATTCCCAGATTCACCAGCTGGACTGGAGAGGAGATTGACAACTGACCTTTGGACATGCTAGAATAGTATTGGGAATTCCTTTATAATTGACAACAAAAAGGGCCAATGGGGAACAAGGTACTCAAGGTGAGTTTGTGAGGGTGTAGTGCTTTTAATTTGTTAGTGCTGGCATATATAAATGCTTTAGTGAGCAAGTGCCAGGTAACTCAAATGCAATGTGTTACAGGTACCTTAAATGCATAAATGACAAACAGAAACTTTCTGTCAAGTGAAACAAGGAAATACGTACAGTAAGCAATGCAGATGTCACTAGGGATCCACAGAGGCACTGTAAAGCTGCGTTTCAGGTGGAATTAGTGTTTCAGGGAAATAAGCAAACAAGCATACAAACAAAGCTACATTCAGCAGGCCTGGATCTAGTTTATGCTACAGCAAACAAGGTGTACCAATTTCAGTAAGAAACAGTTCAAATATGCAGGCACTATAAGCCTTTAGCCGGAAATTCCCAGCTCAGATGGGCAGAGTCCAGCCTCTCCTCCCACAAGAGTGCAGACCATGAACCTTCGTAATGTAAAATAACTGGCCTGAAGCCCAAGTGCTTAAACCAGAACTAATACACATTTAGAATAACAGACACTGAACCCTCAATCAGCAGTTTCCAACTTAGTAGGATGTATGCTACCTGTCCTGCCACCACAGTATCCCTGACATTTAATGAGACTCACCTCCTGTCATAGTTAGTTGTGTGTTTTTGGGCTGTCAAGCATGGTATGAGATGTAACCTGGTAGTGCTAGGGTGCTTTGGGAGTCTTGAACCTGTTGTCTATTACTGCACAGATATCAACATTCTCCATGTAGAGTAGAGGTTGTACTGCATACATCTTGCGGTTTACATGTTTGTCATTGAGTATCATTACTTCCATTTTCTTATCCCCTGTGCTACCTGTGTAGGTGGCCTTCTGTTTATAGCCTTACCACCAGAATGCAAAGATGTGCAGACATTACACTATGGTAATTAATAAGGGTGTACCAAACAATACAATGACAATCATACTGTTAATGCATCAGGCATGCTGGGATATACCCACAATGATATCATTACACTGTACAGTTGACAACATGATAATATTACTACACTTCTATGTAGTCACCCTGTGCATCAGCACCATGTTAACCGGTCCTGCATCGATGTTAAAGATTGCAGGAGGTGGCACAGTTTCATCATATGCACAGGGTGTGTACTTGGTATGCCTGAGTCTGCCACTGATACAACCAATCGACATGTATGTGTGTGTGTGTTAGTGAGGGACAACCGTACAAGATGGGGCAATGTTGATGCAGTGTGTGCATGTATGTGTTAGCCCTAGGTGTTAGCATTATGCATGTGTGTATGCATGCACACAGTTCCACCTCGTGGCTGCCATATACGGGTGTTTGTGGACAGCCACAGACTGTACATGCCAGGTCATACAGATCACTGTCTCTGGCCACGGACACGGTACCTGTGCCTGGCAGGGGTGCTACGGACAGTATCAGGTACTAAGCCAGACTGGGTACTGTCATCAGAAGCAGTTGGATGATGACTGGAGACATGTCCCTGCTGGGATTGTCCAGAGCCATGTGCACGTGGTCTCCTAGGGCGGTCTGATGACAGCACAGACCCAGCATTGCTGGGGCTGGTACTGGCACTATAGGAGCGGCCGTGGGTTTGTTGTTGTTTGCAATGACTGCTAGCTGCTGCTGTTGCCGGCATACGTCCACGTTGACACCTCAACCATCCTGCGTTGCCCTGGCTCATGGACATGTAGTTGTGGAACAGATCTAATGTGTCCCAACGTCTGTCAATGACCTCTGTGAAATTACGGATGGCAGCCGCAACATCATGCATAGTGTCATTCATAGCAGTGCGATGTGCTCTCAGCTCCCTCAGACCCTGTCTGGTGTACCGTTCCATACGTGACTGTGCCTGCATTACAGCCCGGAACATAGCTGAGGTTAAAAGACCTCTGTGGGCACGTCTGACAGGGGCAGAACGACCATGGATGCTCCCACGAGAACCCCTGGACATCTGCCTGTGTGGTACCATGTCAGGACTCTGGCCATGGCTGCTGTGAGGGGATGCATGTGCCACTGATACCACATTACCCTGGTCAATGCCCACTGTATGCTGTCCATCACCTAGGGATATTGGTGACAATGGATGTATTGGCAGGATGACTGTGCACATTGATGGGGTTGACAGCTGTGTACTGTCGATTGGCTGACCAACAACGGACCCTGGCACACCTCCCTGTACCATTACACAGGTATCATCATTATCACTATCCCCAGTAGCGGATTCAGGTTCCCTGCTGCACACCACCAGAACAGCAGCAGCACCTGTAAGAGGAAGACAGGAAGCACAGTTTACAATGTGTACACAATGTTACCACAGATGCACACGGACGCATGCACACATGCACACATGCACACATGCGCACATGGGCACATGGACACATGCACACATGGGCACATGCACACATGGGCACATGCACACATGCACACACGCACACATTCACACTTCTCAGTACATGAGATACAAACACACAGACACAAACACACCTGCAATCAAACACATAGCAATACCATGTGAGGGTATTATTACTATTATTATCATTAGTATAAAATGATTGTTATTACACACTCACCAGCATGGATTGGCTGCCTTGCTATTACACCAGAGGGACCTGCACAAATAAGACATTTATTGTCAGTGGGCACAACTGTGTCATTGATACTGTGAGTATGATACAGTTCAGTAGTACAACAGTTGGCTTTCACAGGTCTACTGCCGATATTGAGAATATCACTATTGCACAATAATTACCAGGATAACAGCTACAAACACAGTATACACCTCACACATGCATAAACTACCAGTGTAGAGAACAGTCAACTATAGATATGGCAAGTTACCTGCACGCTCCAAGTCTTCATGCTGGGTGGCTCCAGCCTCCATCATTACACATGTGTGCGGATGTTGTTGTTGTTGGGCTGGAGCCACAACACTTAGGAGGAGCCCCTCCAGTCTGGTGAGGGGGGGTGAATAGCTGCCCCACCACCTGTGGCAAGCTGTTGCCTGTGGATATCAGATGCACACTGACAGACATTTCTTATTAAATCACTGCAGTGATGGTGTACCTGCTCATATGTTCGGTTATGCATGCCTATGTCATTTACCCGACGGACAAGGTCTTGCCACAGTGCAGCCCTCTCCTGCTGGTTCTGGCTGGTGCGGGAAAAGAGTGTGGCAAAATCCCGCACCAGGCTCTGGTGTATCTCCTCTTCCTCTGCAGCAGAGTACGTGGGGTTGCGCTGGTGCACCATTGCCCTGGAAGGAAAAGAAAAATATGTGAGCAAGTGATATGGCACACATAATACTCTACTGTAGTGATATCACTGAACTGCCATATATAGCATCTGTCTGTCTATTGGGGGATACACATGTAAATGACCACATATCAGTGCTTAGCCAACAACTGTGTGACAGTGCCTGGCACACTCCATACAACAAACAAGTATACTCCAGCAGTCTGCACACTGTTTGAGGTTCAATGCACACCCTCACACTGGGGGTTTGTATCAAAGTAATGTATGGGGAACATTGTCAACCCATGCAATGCACAGTACAAATTTCACTGGTAATGCACCGTAGTCTTTGTTGCCATAACCATACCTACACCACAGTCACATACAGGGAACCACAGCACAACATATGGCAATGTAGTATGTTTGTATCCCAATAACTGACACATCTTTCTCTGGCCTCACACCAAGGACACACACTACCATGACAGACACAAAGTCATGCTGAGCAATCACACTATTACAGACCTTGCACACAGTCAGTGGCACACTCATTCCACCTCACATAGTTGGTATTGCAATGAGTACATGTGTGTGTGCATTGTGTCATAGGCAGGTAGTATGCTATTGGCCCTGGGCCTACAGCAGCATACTGTTATGCTACCCTGCCCCTTGGGACACATGTAATGTGGTTGTACTTGCTCTTGTTAAACAGTTACACAAGGTGACTCATATGACATATTACCTATCTGCATAACATTCAACAGGGGTATGTCTGACATCTACTAATGGGGAGCCTTGCTTCTTAATACTGGGTGGTTTACTCCAGGGTATGGCTTATTTGTGGGTAGGAACCTGTACCTCCACCATGTGCTCTTTACTGCGGTGCCAAGGATGACAGACATAGGTCATTTAGGCTGGGGATATTGTGAGGTGTTACCATGGTTGTTGGACAACTGTTATGGGTGTGACTTAACTATGTATATCCAGCAGTGGTAACCTCTGTGTAGGTAGTTTGAGAGGCACTCTATATGTGGTTTTGTCAGTCACTCTGCATAGGTAATGTGTTTGAGGGCATTATCACTGTTTGTTAGGTATGACTGTGTCCTTCTCCCTTTCTGTAGTTGTCATGGGAGGTACATACCGTGTAGGACATTGTGAGGTGTAGAGGGGTACAGTGACCTACATTTCACTAGCTTACACACCATTTCTGCTGACACATACCATGTACAGGTATTACAAGACTGGTGTGCCACTGTGAATATCAAAGGGGAGGCTATTGTATACTTGTTTCCCATGTTCCCTCCTAACACATCCAGTAGTAGGCAGGCAACCACATATGTGGTGGTTAGTGGTGTAAGTGTTTTGGAATGGGGTATGGTACTCCAGTATCCACACTGGTGTTCAGTCCATGCCTTTGTCACCAGGCACCTGTTGCAATACATCTGCACACATGTGCCTCTCTCAGTATATATATATATAGAGGGGGGGGAGAGGGGGGGGGAGAGATATTCATATACATAAATATCTGTAGACATTCATATCTGTCTGTATATGTGTATGTATCTATATATATGTATGTGTCTATTACATATATATGTATATACATATTCTATCTATCTATCTATATATGTTCATAGGTTCATAGGTAGGTACTAGGCTATCAGCCCTAGGGCCCATACAAGCCTAGCCAAAAAATGTACCCTGGCTTTTGCCACGCAAGAAAAGTATTTTCCTATGCCCCTGTCGAGCAGAGCCACAGAAGTGATCCCCGGGGTGAATTTCCCATTTCCCATCCAGTCATCAAGATTTTTCTTGAAGAGTGCTAATGAGGAGCTCTGTTTGACATAGATAGGTAGTCTGTTCCAGAGTATGGGAAGTCTCTGGGACAGGAATCTATCCCTCCAGCATGTTCTGTTTATTGTGGTGACAAGGTTAAGGTCCCTAGAGCGTGTAGCTCAGAGGGATTGGGATTTCTTTAAGTGGAGCATGTCCAACAGCTCTGGGTTTGACATAGCTTTGTATGTTAGGCAGAGATCGCCCCTGAGTAGGTGATATGCAATGGAGTAAAGCTGTACTTGTTTGAGACGGTCAGCATAGGGCATCTGTTTGAGGCCAGTAATCCTCTTTGTGAGGTATTTCTGTGCTCTTTCCAGTTGTTGTAGATGTCTTGTGAGGTACATACCAAAAGGGGCGTTGTACTCTATAATGGGTCTAATGAGTGATGAGTAGAGGGGAACAATGACCTCTTTTTTTCTGGATGAGAATCCTTTTGTGATGAGATGAGCCACGTAGAAGGATTTCCTGACCACTGTGGCGATGTGATTATCAAAGGAGAGACTACTGTCCACCTGTGTCCCAAGGTCTCATCACATTTTTGGCATTAAGTAGACTACCAGCTATGTGGTAGTTCATGGGTACAGAGTTTTTACCAAAGCGGATGACAATAAACTTTTTGGCATTGAGCTTCAGGCCATGGCTTTGACACCAGGTATCTGTCTCAGTGAGGCCCTTTTGTAGTTTGTCCACATCGTTAGGTGTTGCGATTATGGCTCCTAGTTTGCAGTCATCTGCAAACTTTGTTAGCCAAAGACCTTCTGTGTTGGCCTGCACTTCAGAGAAGTAGATACCAAACAGGAGAGGACCCAGGACTGAACCCTGTGGTACTCCACTTGTCACTGGTCTGATGTCGGATTTGGAATCCGCTACTTTCACAGTGTGGGTTCTGTCCATGAGCCAGTTGGCAACCCATCTTATGACATAGGGATTTATACCTAGTTTAGTGAGCTTATCTATAATTCCAGAGTGGGGGATGGTGTTGAAAGCCTTGGCAAGATCTAGATAAGCTGTGTGAACCATTTTACCATCATCTATGGCTTTGGTGACTGCGTCAAAGAAGTCAATCAGGTTTAGGAGACATGATCTGCCTTTTACAAATCCAAACTGAGTAGGGTCCAGAGTTTGGGGATTACCAATGTCTTTGTTTATGAGTTCCATGATAATATGTTCCATGACCTTGCAGACCAGGCTCGTCAAGCTAATGGGGCGGTAGTTCCCGGGGTCTATCGTGGCTCCCCCTTTTTGGAGTGGGATAACTGTCACGGTGTGCCATTCAGTGGGTACAAAGCCTGAGGTGTGGCTATGATTGAACATGGTACTTAGGTAGGGTGCCAGTTCATTCTGTAGTTCGTGCAGAACGCAGCCTGGGATATTGTCAGGTCCCATGGATGCTGTGTTCTTGGCTTTGGAGAGTGTGTTTTTTACCTGTGTAGCCGTGATTATAGGAACTTTGCATTCTTCCAGTATAGAGATGGGCCCTCTAGGGGGTGAGAGGGGGTAAAGTTAGCACTGAACCTATCTGCTAGGATGTTGGCAATATCACTTGGTCCTGTATATTTAGTGTCATTATGCTGTAACTCAGAGCAGATCTGAGTGTTCCCATTTAGATTCTTGACATAGCTATAGAATGCTTTGTGGTTGTCTTTAGAGTCAGTGGCAATTTTGTTTTCGTAACTAGCTTTGGAGGATTTTATGAGGGATCTCAGCGTCTTACTGAGGTTGACCAGTGAGTTCCTCCAGTCATGGGATTTTACTTTTTTTTGCAACAGTTTCTTTCTTCTGTTGTAGAGTTTGTTTATGGCAGAGGACCACCAGACTGGTTTCCTTTTTCTGGAGGATAACATCTTGGTTCTATTAGGGATAGCATGATCCATGCACTCGTGTAAGTGCTTATAAAGTGCATTTGTGTAGGATTCGGCAGTCATACCTCTATTGTCCGTCTGCATGGGTGTCATGAAGTTTGCCACTTCTGTCTTAGGAAGTGTGAAGCTGGCTTTTGAGAAGTTTTTTACGATGGTTTCCCTAATTGGGGCTGGGGGTGGGATGTGGATGTCTAGGCTGATTAGCTTGTGGTCGGATCTGACCAACAAGGAATTGACCTCTGGTGTGGAACACCGGTTTCCCATGTTGGTGATGACCAGGTCTAGGATATTGCTGCCCCTGGTGGGTGTGTGAATAAGTTGATCCAAGGCATTGGTATTTATGAATTCTAGATAACGTTGAGCAAAAGAGTTGGTACATGAGTAGTTTTCCCAGTTAATGGTGGGGTAGTTGAAATCGCCCATTATTAGGGTGTTGGGTTGTACCCTAATACTTTCCAGTGTGTCAAGAAATGAGGAGTGTGACTCCTGGGGCATGGTGGGGGTCTGTAGCAAGCTACAATTTGGATTGCGGTCTTGCCCAGAGTTAGTTGCACTTGGATAATCTCGGATGCATTATGCTGTGCAACTAGCCTGGAGGTGTGGATATCCTTAATGAATATGGACACACCTCTGCCTTTAGTGCTTCTTTCTGGGTTAGGTGGCCGAAAGGTGTGGTATGAAGTAATGCAGGGGTGCTCTCTGGAGCTTTGAACCAGGTCTCTGTCACTGCACAGATGTCACCAGTTATGGTGGTGAATTTGTCATTTGAACCTTGCCTAAAAAAGGCACTATAGGGGTAGCAAGAGTCTTAGCCAGTATCCGGAATCCTAAGGGCGACAGGTGCAGGCCATCTCTGGCAAACCATCGTGGACTGTCGATCCTTATTTGGCAATGAGCACGCATATTACACTGTGGGAAATGTTGCGCAACTACGGGCACACAGTTTCAGTGTGTTAAAGCGCTGCTCAACTCCGGGCACTCATATTACACCAGTTAAACCACTGGTCACCTACGGGCAAACATACTCAGCTTGCTAGAGCGCTGCTCAGCTATGGGCACTTATAAAATATTTAATTTTTTTTATTGTGTCAGATTTCTTCATAAAAACATGGCCCATTTCATTACATTTTACTTAAATTATATATATATATATATATATATATATATATATATATATATATATATATATATATATATATATATATATATATATACATATATGTCAGGGGATTGTTTTGTGCTTATTTCACTAAAAATAAAAAATGATGTTGTTGGGGCTCGAACTGTGACTACCTCCTCTTTGGTTGACGTCTCTACCGCTACGCTATTGCTACTTGGCTTATTTTGCATATTTAGATCTTATATGCTTTTTCAATGACTGCTAACTGTGGCTGAGCGATCGGCACACCCACGCAAACGAGCGCAATTATGGCCAAACATTTTTAAAATTATAAAAAAAAAATTAAACTGTTCATTTTTACGTTTTACATTTCAGTTGGGTTAATAGTCTGTGGGGCATGTGTGCTGTTGTGTTTCTTGACATTTCCGCGGACTCGCTCGTGGGAGTTTCCTTTTGGGACTGTGATTCTTCTGGGGGCGTGTCCCTTTGCAGGACTCGCCATGCAGGCACGCCCCCTACATTGCTACATGGACCGTGTTAGCCTAGGGTGTGATTCAGCATGCCCTCATGAATATACATGGCATGCTGACATCACCCCGTTTAACTGCAGCCTCCGTGTATGACTTGCTAACTCTTACATGGAGGCTTTGTGAATCCTGCCCTATCTCTATTTTGAGTTTATAGTTGAGTCCAGGTCAGAAATTGTAATAAAAAAGATGATCAGTAGAGAATTAAAAATAATGCATGATAACTATAAAAATCAGTCAGATGTTGTTAGAAAAGACTGGGAAATGAGAATGAAAAGCAATATACAACGTAACAATGTGTGGCTCCCAAGTTTGCAACCAAATCTAGAAGGCTTAGGATTTTTGCATGGAAGTGTTCGCATAGGTATTTTTACATGCCAAGTAGTCTTCAGATAATTTTTCCAAAGGTTGGAGATATGCTGGGAAAGGGAGGGGTACCTGTGAACATTTTTTTTGGTGGAGGGATGTAATGCACTGACAGATTTTAGAAATACTGTACAGGGTATTTTGTCAGAAATATTGGGGGAGCAAATAATTTAAACTAAGAAAATGATTCTTTTGAAAGCTGAAAATATAGAAACTGAATTTCCTAGACAAAGTAAGGCGTTACTAAGTTTAAATCTTTTGGCTGCCAAAAAGGAAATTACAAGAAAATGGAAATCAAAAACAAAACCAACTGTAACATAATTGTTGAATGATTTAAATGAGATAAAATAACTGGAGGTGGGATCTTTACAAAACGGGAGGAGTAAACTACATAGAAATACATGGAAAATGTGGGAGCAATACTTAACACAGGGAATGTAGGACTCAAGCAATCTAGTTATTGTTAGACTGAATAATTGTCAAAAAAAATCATAGCTGTACAATGTGTTCAAACATTGTTGTAATGGTTTTTCTCTTTTATAATTTAATGTGTACTCATGTCACTATGCTATGTGTGATTTTAATAAAGATGCTTACAGAAAGAAAAGGAAAGAAAATCACCAATCTTTACCAAAATGAGGGTGAAGAATAAATATCCAACTTTCCTCTTTGTGAAGGAGGAACAGTTTTTAAGATTGCAATGAAGAGTAGAGACTGGAACTGTTCCATGGGCTCTGTAGAGATCAACTGATCCATAAAGGGACTTCTTGTGAAAGAAGGACTTAAGATCTTCAAGATATGACTATTTTGTCATGTATCCAGAAAGGACTACTGCAGCACTGCAGTGAAACTTTCTTCCTGAAAGATTTTGCAGACAGCCCAGGTATGGCAAGACTGCCAAATGCTTGGCAATATTCTTTGTGTGTGAAAGGAACTGTTATTCTGGGTACTGGACTGGGCTAGAAGAACGAAAGGAAATACCCTGGAAGGCAAGGAGCAAGATGGATCATGCCCTTGTAGCAGCACTTGCTATCTCTTATGCAAGTAAGCCTTTGATACTGTCTTTCAAAGCCTGTCTAAAGATTAACTCACCCTGTAAAGACAATTGTCAGTCTGCTTCAGCTTTTCCTTAAAGGAGGAGAGTCTCAGCCAAGCAATTTAATGATACATCCCAGATGCTAGCATCTTAGCCACAGCGCAGTGACTACAGGAAAGTCCACAAAAGAATTCATCATAAAAACATCCCCAGAAACTCCTTGATTCCAGAATTAGGACATTCTGAAAAGTTCTCCAAATGCCTGTTCAACAAGACAGAATCAGATCATGAGTTACAAAATTCAAGGTCCTAAGACCTAGAACAAGAGTTTTAAAAAACTCATGCTGTTCTATCACAAGCATAACACTATTTGTCTAGTAACATGGGAAGGTATTGTCTCCACTACTTAATGCTGGCCTAATAGGTCATGTAGAAGTCTTAAAGAATGATTACTCTGGAGGTTTATGAAAACTATCAGCTTTCCTTGGAGCCAGAGGACTAGAAATGTGGGGCTTTAATGTAGTAAGAATGGCATCCTAGAGGACAGGTTCTGGCCAGAGGACATCTTTCCTCACCAAGTATTAGTTCAGCCTGTTTTAGAGAAAAGATGGGGGAATTAGAAACAAATACAGTAACAAATTTAACCAGAAAGTATCCCTAAAGGAAATGTCACTTAGAAAAGATATGGATGCATCCTTATTGTTTTCTCACAGCTGAAGATCTCTATCCCTTCTAATTCATAGACGGTTACTAGGCTATCAACCCGGAGGTCATTTCAAGCCTAGCTGTTTCATCCCAGTATAATACCATAGATACTCTAGTCAGTACCCAGGATTGTATTTAGTAATGAGTGCCCATGTCCAGGAGGGTTGCAGGTGCTATCCCCGCTAAGAATTTATGGTGCCCTATCCACTTGTCCAGGTTCCTTTTGAACAGTGTCATAGAGGTGCTCTGCTGCACATGAATTGGCAGCCTGTTCCAAAGATGCAGGAGTCACTGGGAGACAAATCTGTCCCTCCAGCATGCCTTTTTCATGTCACAGGCCATATTTATGTTCCTGGAATGGGTAGCTCAAGTCCCATTTGATTTACAAATGTGGAGCAAATTCATTAGGTGTGGGTTGGAGATTGCTTTGTAAGCCAGGCATAAGTATCCCCTAAGAAGTCTATATGCTACTGCATATAGTGACAGGGACAGAGTCCTCTTTCAGCAAAGAAGACAGTGGGGGACAGAAACCTGCCAGAACCAGCTCAGCTTATTTTTTCCAAATGCTTAGGTTTCTACATACCTTGATGGGAGTGGACCCCATTCCTAAGTCAGAACATAGTTATAGCTCATTAAATCAATTTTGCTTCACTCTGACATTTGATAGAAGTGCTCTTCTCACTACCTGCAATGTACCCAGAATTGCTTCTTTTTGCAGTTCATTAGGGGTTACTTTTATCAGTAGCATATTTAGATGGTTGAAGATTCTTTTTTGTATTAGCCCAGTTGTTCCTACTACAACTGGTACTATCTGAGTAACCTTATTCCACATTACTCTAGTTTCAGTTTACAAGTCTTAATATTTTACAAATTTATGTCTTTGTTTGTATGACACTGCAGTCACTGGGTGTAACAATTTCAATAATCAAAGTTATATCTGTCCATTTCTCTTGAATTACACTATCTGGTCTGTTTGTTTCTGCCTTCTTACCTGCTGGTATGGGGCGATCCCACGTAATCATTACGTTACTATTTTCAGCAGTCTTTTGTAGTTCATGTTTACAATGTCTCTCGACTGTCTCAATGTTGTAATGTTTACAAAGTCTCCAGTGTAACAACCCTGGCACATTGTTATGTCTTTCAGTATACAAACCTTCAGCCATGAATGTTTCACACCCTGCAACAAGATGTGTAACTATTTCTAGTTCTGTACCGCAAAACCTACATTTGTATCTCCTGCCTTTTCTACGGATTTTACAAACCATCTAGTATGCAATCCACTATACTGGGCTGCCAATATTAACTTTTCATCTTTTGGTTTAATGTCATCACATCTAAGCCATTTGACTGACAACTCTTGGTCAATATCCGGCTGTTTCATCAGACTTCTATACATCTTGCAATACCTGTGATCTTTCCATTTGTCCTTTCTTTTTTTCCCATCCTGTTCTTTGTATTCTTTATTTTCTTTTGCTTTGTTGCACTTTCTCTTGTCAACTGATTTTTAACCATGTTTTGTTGGATTTCCATGCCTGTTTTTTTCCTAGACTTAACCTGACAAGGAGGTCATATTGGACTTATTTTCTTCATGTTTTGGAACTTTTGATATGTTTCGATCTGATGATGTCAATAAATATGTATGCAATCCCAAAATCACTGACTTTTGTGTGTAGCTGATTTCAAGGAGGGCTAAGTTTCCTTCAGACTGAGGGATATATAATCTTGACAAACTGGTTCTTGTACATAATTTGATGGGCATGGTAAAATTTTATTTTCCTGTCTATCCAGCTCTTTTGTGCCAGTCAATTATCCGAAAACTATAAGTTAAAACAGGAACTGTGAGTTGATTTATAACTTGAACTTTATTCCTAGATGCCAAAGCTGTTTTCAGTATTAATTTTAGTCTTCTAAAATATTCCTTACTGAGCTTAGTTCTCATTTTTTCTTGCTGTATCATTGCCTCTTCATCTATTCCAAGATATTCGTGTACTCCTTGTTCCAAATCTTTTATATCACATTCCTCCTCAAGTTTTCTATTTTTTCGAGTCTTCAGTTTTCCTCTTTCAAATGTTGCTTTTGCACATTTGTTGAGACCAAATAACAGTCCTATGCCATCTGAGAAGGCTTTAACAACTTATAATTACTCTTTCAGGTGTTTATCTGATGAACTATATAGTTTCAAGTCATCCAGAAAAAGTAGTTGAGATACCCTTTTACTTGATTTTTTTATGTCAGACTGAATCCCTGACCTAGGCTGTTGAGCAAATAGCTTAATGGTTAAGTAAGGGGTAGCCTGTGCTTATCCAGCTTCTAAGGTGCAATGCAAAGGATAGGCTTGAGAATTTGAAGCTGGTCTGAGTCATGTAGCATGCACAGAGCCTGACAAGAACTTTGTGCTTTTATTAAATTGTAATCTCTTAAGACAGTGTGCCCACACCTGCTCAGTTATACCACTCTAAACACAGTGTAGAATAGGTAGTAGCTGTCTCCACAATTTTCATTAGTGAGGCCAAAGTCCCATGATTAGGTGAGAAAGATGTCTTCCTGGGTCTAACTGCACTTGCAGACTTGCCAGAGAAGCTGGTTGTACAGCTTTATGCTTTAAAGTGAAAAAGTATGTCAGACTCTCAAGATGCACTCATGCTCTAACAGGGAAAACACTTGTCTTGCCCCTTCCTAGTTAACTGATAAAGGGCATAAAACTTGATCCTTCACTAGGAAAGGCACAACTTGCAACTAGATAAGGGCTAGAGGCCACCATGATGAAGAACTCTGACAGAAGCTGCTGGCCAATGCCTGTTCTCATCCTCCTTTAAACTATTGCTTAATATTGTCTTCCTCTTAAATCCTTCAATATTTGCTCTCTAATGCTGCCATTCTGCCTATGTTGAGATAGACATCTAAATTCTTGCACCCAAAAGCAGAGTTGAATCTCTGGCATTTATGGTACTCAGTGATGTTCTACTTTCCCCCAGGCAGTATAAACGATTGCATTGTAGACATGGCTAATGAATTGATGATTGCAGAAAACCATACAGGATTTAGGCTTATTTTGCATGGACTGCAGGAACTTTCATACAAGTCATGGGAGAAACAAGATTCAAACTATGTGAGATGCAAGAAAGAAATGGGGATAGTTGGGTCAAACACACCTATCAAATCCCAATGTGCAATGTAAAGATATTCACTGGAGACAGGCAAGGAAAATACAGTTATGTACAGTTACCATAAATGTATATGTACGAGTGTACTCACTGTTGCAGTCATCACATTTGGGTTATCTGCCTGCAGGTAGCCCTCAGTCAGCCTGAATACCAGAGTCTTGGGATTTCTGTGTCGGATGCTGTCGCCTCTTCCATGACGTCAGGTTGTCAGGGGTATAAAACATGCAGCCGATGCCATTACATCAGTTTTTCTTGCAGCAGATGTCAGGAGCCCCCAAAATAGGAAGCAATTACATGGTGTGGAACACCTCCAGTAAAACGTAAATACCATAGCCATAAGATATGGCCAATAAGAGGATAAGTAGAAAGCATAGAAGCATCAGTGGGCTGGAGGGAGGGAGGGTAACCAGGACTGCGACAGTGAATACACTCGATCATCTACATTTATGGTAAGTGTACACAACTGTACTATGTTCTTCGTGTTTCACTGTTGCAGTCATCACACTTGGGTTGATTCCCACAGCTGAGAAAGGGTGGAGACAGTCAAGTAATAGTAGGGCTGGCTAGCAGGCCTTGTAAGACTGCTGTGGCAAATCCAGCTCTGGATTTAGAAGAGACAGGTAAGTGGTAATGCTTGGTGAAGGTGTGCACAGAACTCCAGGTTGCAGCTTCCAGGATGTCCCTGGTAGGGACTCCCCTGAGAAATGCTGCAGAGGTTGAGGTAGCCCTAGTGGAATGAGCTCTGACCCCCTATGGGGTAGGTTTTCCATGGTGTTTGTAGCAGAAATGGATGCAGTGGTCAGATTTTTTGAAAGGCTTAGTCCAGTCAAAGTAGAACCTGAGTTGTCTGTGTACATCCAAAGAGTGCATGAACCTTTCCCCTTTATTTTGAGGATTAGGGAAAAAGGTTGGTAAATAGATGGATTGGTTTTGAGCCACACTGGATACCACCTTGGGCATAAAAGATGGGTTTAGTCCTGAGGGAAACCCTGTCAGCATGGAAAATAATGAAGGGTTCCACAGCCATTAGTGCCTGTAACTCAGACACTCTTCTTGCTGAAGTGATGTCTAGAAGTAAGGTTGCTTTCCAAGAGAGGAATTTTAACTGTGCTGTAGCAGCAGGCTCAAAAGGGGGAAGCGCGAGCTTCTCTAGTACAAAGTTAAGGTCCCGGGTAGGGGTGGGAGCTCTCCTCGAGGGTCTTAAATTGTTAACTCCTCTCAGGAACTGTTTGACCAGAGGGTGAGAAAAGAGAGGTGGCTCAGTATTATAATGAGCTGAGATGACCAAGGCATGAATCTTAACAGAAGAGAAGGATAGGCCTTTGTGGAGCAGCTCTGCTAGGTAATTTAGGATTTGAGGTAAGGTGGGCACGGCTGTGTCCTTTCCTTGAGACTGGCTCCAAGAACAGTATCATTTCCATTTTTATGAATAGGATTTCCTAGTACTAGGCCTCCTGGCCTCAAGGATGACATCCAGCACCTGTTTGCTGAGCGTTGCTGGTGGTGTATTCAGGGAATAAGCCAGGCTGCAAGGTTCAGGGTTTGCAGCTGAGCATGCAAAATCTGTCCCTCCTGCTAGGACAGCAGGGAGGTGGTCTGATGTAGATGCCAGGGTGGCACTGCTGCCAGACTGTGTAGGAGTGGATACCAGTGCTGGCAGGGCCAGTCCGGTGCAATAAGGATTGTCCTTGGTTTGTCCTGTTTGATCTCGAGTAGTACTTTTGAGAGGAGGAGCAGAGGGGGAAAGGCATAAATTGAGAGGTTTTCAAATGTAAAGGATAGGGCATCCACTTTCCATGCTTGGCTGTGGGGATTTCTGGTGCAAAATTTGCTCAATTGATGGTTTTGGGGGGAGGCAAAGAGGTCCACCTCTGGTGTCCCCCATCTGTGGGTTAGAAGTTTGAATGAGTTGGGTTCCAGCTTCCACTCAAGTGGGTCCAGTAGATTTCTGCTTAAGTCTGCTAGTGAATTTTGTTTGCCTGGCAGGAATTGAGCTTACAGGTGCACTTGGTTGCTCAAGGCTGTGTTCCACAGGGCCATGGCTAACCTGCTGAGTGGGTAGGAATGAGTCCCCCCCCTGCTTGTTTATGTACCACATAACTGTGGTGTTGTCTGTCTTTATCAAGAGTTGTCCTGGAAGGATAAGGTATTTGAAGGCTGTCAGAGCATTCTGTACAGCTAACATTTCTTTTTGATCGATATGTAGGTGAATTTGTTTGTCCTGGGCTCCATTTGCCTTGGATGCATTTGCCAGTCATGTAAGCCCCACACATGCATCTATTGTCATGGTTTGGGCAGCGAGGGGTTGAGTGAAATGGAGTCCCTTGATGTGGTTGCAAGCCTCTGCCACCAAAAGAACTCTGCCCTTAGACAAGGAATGATAGGAATAATTGTTTCAAGGTCCTGAGAATGTTGACACCATAGACTTTTTAAGTACCATTAAAGTTTCCTCATATGCAGTCTTGCATATGGAATTAGTAGAATGCATGGACCCTAGGGCTTGCAGTATTTTTCTTGCAGATATCTGGGTTCTGGTGGCCATTAGTTTGAAGGAGTTTGTCAAATAAATCTGCTTTTCTGGAGTAAGGAATGCCATCTGGGAAGTTGTGCTCAAGCTTGCTCCCAGGAATACAATCTTTTGGCTGGGCACCAGATGTGATTTTTTTTCATTGATGGTGTACCCCAGAGAAGTTAGAAGTCTGTTTACAAATGTCAGGTGCTGAAGTAGAAATTCCTGACTGTCTTCCTGAATCAGGCAATCATCCAAGTATGGATAAATTTGAATTTTTCTCTGCCTGCAGTATGCAATGGCTGGAGCCAGGCACTTTGTGAATACCCTGGGTGCAGTAGATAAGCCAAAGGGAAGTGCAGAGAACTGATAGTGCATAGAGTCTGCCCTGAAATGTAGATATTTCCTGCAAGATTCCCGTATTAGGTCTAGGGTGACTAGCCAGGAGTCCTTGGCTAGCATAGGAAGCAGCTGTTGTAGTGTAAGCATGTTGAATTTTGGGACCACCAGGAAGGAGTTGAGAATGGACAGGTCCAGGATATGGTGCCAAGAGCCCACTTTTCTGGGCACCAGGAACAGTCTGGAGTAGAAACCCTGTCCTCTTTGATCTATTGGAACAGGTTGAATAGCCCTGATACTGAGAAGAGAAAGTACTTGCTTTTGAGCCTCTGCCCACTGGTTTGGAGGAAGGTCTGGCAACCTGCTTGTGGTTAGCAGTGAGTGTAAGTAGAATATGTATCCCTGGGATACAATGTTTAGGATCCATCAGTCATAGGTAATGGATATCCAGTTTTTTGCATGCAGGGCGAGTTTTCCTTCTAGGGGTGCAAGTACTTGGGAATGGCTGGGAAGGATGATAGACAAGTCATTGTGAATTTTTTCCATAAGGGGGTGGCTTACCACTCCCTGTTTTTGAGGGGGGAGCACTCCATTGTTTAGATCTCTGTGTACCCTGAGACTGTAGCCTTGGTGGTCTGTTGCCCCTGAGTTTGGGCTGAGAAGACCTGGTAGGGACTGGAAAGGACCAGTTTTTTGAAGGCCAATGCCTCCTGAATCTAGGTGAGTGTACCTGTAAGAAATCTTTAACAGTTTGCATAGATTTAACTTTTTCCTCCAACTTTTTAAGAACCTCTTCTGCTTTTGTGCCAAAGAAACTTTCCTAGTTTAATGGAGCATCTAGTAATTTTGCTTTGACATGGTCTGGCAAGATTTGTTCCTTCAGCCAGGAATGCCTTCTCAGTACAGACCCAGTGACAGCAGCCCTGCAAGATGCTTCTAAGGCATCAAAACCACACTGAAAAGTATGTTTACTGACTTGATTTGCAGAATGCATCAACTCTTGTAAATCTTTATTTTCTGCAAGATCTGGAAGCAACAGCATTTTTTGTTTAAATAGTTCCATAATATGCTGCTGGTACTTCAACATGTGAAACTGGAAATTTAAAACCCTGATGGCAAGAGTTGCAGAGGTATATACCTTCTTGCCCCATCTTTTTAAAGCCCTCGAATCCCTGTCTGAAAGAGTAGGAGTTCTGGCTGTAGTAGCCTTAATACCTTTAGGTCCCTGGGAAATGGTCTCTGGATCCACAGTGGGATTCTTCAAGAAAAATTTGTGAGTCAGGTACCTTGTAGTACCTGTCAGGCTTTCTAGGAGCTGGTGGTAAAGTATCAGGAGTAAGACTGGATTCCATGAAAACATAATATACAACATCCAGGATAGGGGGTATAGCTAGAGGCCTGTGCTGAGGCAAGTCTAAAAATTCTCCGAGTCTCTTTTTGGACTGTGGATAGTCCTGGCATTTTCAGCGGAAATGCTCTCTTAAGGTATGCAAGGTTTCACCAAAAAGAAAAGTCCTCTGGAGGGGAGGCAGAGGGAATGGAATCCTCTGCATCTGAATCCTCATAGGTAGATAAGGGTATATCCTGATAATCAGAGGGATCAGAGTCATCGGACTCATGGTCTGTTGAATCAGAAGGGAAATCAATTCTTTGTCTTTTAGAAGGGGAAGGTTGGCTTCCCCTAGAGTTATAAGGTCTTCAGCCATTCTAAGCATTTGTTTCTGTGGCATGGGAGCTTGAACATGCACTTTGAGCATCGGTTTTCTAGGCGTAGTGCAAATTCTGGGCCTGAGAAACGCGGTAATTTTAGTCTGAAATGAAGTAGTCTGTTTAATACGAACATCGGAAGGTTGAAATACACCCTCAGAAGCCGGTGCCTGCACAGCAGCTCTGGACCCATCCAAGGTAGAGACATCCACAGGTTCCATAATCGAAGAAGCATCTTGCATACCGGACTCTGAATGGGTCTCAGCAGAGCTCTGCGAATCTGTAGAAGTGGGTATCAGGGGCTGCAAAAGCACCTCACTGAGTACCGGCAGACTGGCAACTAGCTTAACGGAAGAGTCGTCAGCAGTTTTGGACTTATGCTGTCTGTCTCCTTTATCCTTACGTTTTTTTGGAAGATCAGTAGTCGGATGGCTTATTGAAGTAATTTTGGAATATGGAGAACGAGAGCGAAATAATTTAGCAACAAAGACAGCCCAATGACGAATACTTCGGGAAATAAACAAGGCACAAAACCGACAGCGAGGGACATCGTGGTCTGGGCCTAAACAGGTGACGCAGTAAGAATGAAAATCTCTGTGAGGTATTTGCTTTCCACAGGCAAGACAATTGCTAACTTTTTCTGACATCAGTTAGAGCAAGAAAAAAAGAATCCCCAATGGGGTATTTAGCTTTAGACGACTTCAGGCTTGAAACACGAAAAACAAAAATTTTAGGTAGCAGCCGACCGACACTTGCGAACTGCTTCTGCTTCGGGCTCCCGCACGGCAAAAAAAGCTGATGTAATGGTGTCGGCTGCATGTTTTATACCCCTGACATCATGGAAGAGGCGACAGCATCCAACGCAGAAATCCCAAGACTCTGGTATTCGGGCCAACTGAGGGCTACCTGCAGGCAGATAACCCAAGTGTGATGACTGCAACAGTGAAACACGAAGAACATCATATGCTACAGCTGTGGAAAAGAGACTAACTGAATGTATTATGCCAAAGGATGGTCTTCAAAACAAAGTTACCAAACTCTTTCCAGTGCAGTGGTCCCCCTTCATGCAGGATCTTTTGAGTTGCAAATTGTTCTCCTTTAAGATGATACTGATATAGGCTAAGAAACTGGGACCAGCTGATGAAATGACTTTTAACATCCTTCTGGATGCACACTCATCATAAGGAGAGGAGAGCAACCATCCTTAATGTACCAATACTATGCAATGACTTCAGTCCAATGTTTTCTTTTGCATACTTCCAAGCCTGCATTGCACAATGTACACCCTACTCATTTGGCTGCCTTAAGCTCTACTAATTTTACTGTATTAGAAGTAAATTAAGAAAAACACATAATTGAGAAAGAAATAAGTGTAGTTACTGAGAGAAGTATATGAACATGATGTTAACAAGAATTCAACTTTGGCATTTTTTTGTCTTCATTGGGAGTTTATCCAGTCAAGCACTCCTTCAGATATCCTTATTGCATTGTTTGCCACACACTCCCTTAAATACTTTTACTTGATCACCAGGTAAGCCGGCTGCATGTGTCCTTTTTATGGGTGATCTGGATATGCTGCCTGGCTAACATATTGTAGAGTCGCACAGTATACAAACAGAAGCTGGTGGAATCAAGCCATGGACTACAAGAAGAAACCGCTTATTGCCTTAATCATCTGTAATAACAGCTAGACCATCATGGAAACATCTCATACAGTAAAGCATTTGCCTAGTGAAATCATTGTGTATGTCATAAGAATGATCCCCCTAAAGAAGTGTGAATTTTGCATTTAAAATAATATGCAGCACAAACAAAACTGACTCATATATGAGAATCTAAGGTGTTTGGTTTATAGCAGCCATCTCAGCTGGTTAGGGCTAGTTTCTTGTAACTTGCCACATTTCCTGGACTGAAGAAAGGGCAAGAAGTGAAACCAGATGTTAAGGGATTGCCCACCCACTCAACTAGCTGTTCTAAGAACCTTTAGTCATCAGTAAGGTTTGGCATGCTTTAGACCTATGAGCAAACATATGCAAAGTTAGGGAGAATAGTCTACTTGGTTAGTTGGACTCTACATCCTTCTCTTCCTGACTGGCTGTCTGATTTCTACAGTTTGATCTTGAACTTAGGATTAGTGTAACATACATGACAATCCAACCTCTGTGTCAGAAGAATGTCCCTAGCATGAGTCTTGTAGCAATAAATTGACTTCAACAATTGGCTGAGCTTCTGGTGTCATTCTAAGGGGATCCAGTATCTGTCTGCCTGGGATGACATGATTGACAGACCACAATACTTTGCCAGAGATGAGCTGCACCTGTCACCCTTGGGATTCCGGACACTGGCTAAGGCTCTTGTCACCCCTATAGTGCCTTTTTAGGCAAGGTTCAAATGACAAATTCACCACCATAATAGGTACAAGCAAGCAAAATCTGAGGGTAATCCTACTCAATGCTAGAAGTCTAAACTTCAAAATGCATTCACTCGAGCCATTCCTTAAAATGGAGAACATCGACATCTGTGCAATGACAGAGACCTGGTTCAAGGCTGCAGAGAGCACCCCTGCATTACCAGGCTAAAATTCATACCACAACTTTTGGCCACCTAACCTGGACTGAAACACTAAAGGTGAAGGCGTTTCCATATTCATTAAGGATATCCACACCTCTAAGCTAGTTGCTCAGCATAATGCATCTGAGATTATCCAAGTGCAACCAACTCTGGGCAAGACCGCAATCCAAATTGTAACTTGCTACAGATCCCCCATCGTGCCCCAGGATTCCCACTCCTCATTTCTTGATACACTGGAAAATATTAGGGTACAACCCAACACCCTAATGATGGGCGAGTTCAACTACCCTATCATTAACTGGGAAAACTACTCATGTACTAACTCTTTTGCTCAACGTTTTCTGGAATTTATAAATTCCCACACCTTGGATCAACTTATCCACACCCCCACCAGGGGCAGCAATATCCTAGACCTGGTCATTACCAACATGGGTGACCAGTGTTCCACACTAGAGGTCAGTTCCTCATTGGTCAGATCTAACCACAAGTTAATCAGTCTAGACATACACATCCCGCCCCCACCCCCATTAGGGAAACCACCGTAAAAATTTCTCCAAAGCCAACTTCACGCTTCTTAAGACAGAAGTGGCAAACTTCACTACACCCATGCAGATGGACAACAGAGGTACAACTGCTGAATCCTACACAAATGCACTTTATAAGCATTTACACGAGTGCATGGATTGTGCTATCCCTAACAAAACCAAGATGCTATCCTCCAAAAAAAAGAAAGCCAATCTGGTGGTCCCCTGCCATAAACAAACTCTACAACAGAAGAAAGAAACCGTTGCAAAAAAGAGTAAAATCCCATGACTGGAAGAACTCCCTGGTCAGCCTCAGTAAGAAGCTGAGATCCCTCATAAAATCCTCCAAAGCTAGTTATGAAAACAAAATTGCCACTGATTCTAAAGACAACCACAAAGCATTCTATAGCTATGTCAAGAATCTCAATGGCAACACTCAGATCTGCACTGAGTTACAGCACAATGGCACTAAATATGCAGAACCAATTGATATTGCCAGCATCCTGGCAGATAGGTTCAGTGCTAACTTTACCCCCCCCCACCCCCTAAAGGCCCAATCTCTGTACCAGAAGAATGGAAAGTTCATGTAATCATGGCTGCACAGGTAAAAACCACACTCCAAAGCCAAGAACACAGCATCCATGAGACCTGACAACATCCCAGGCTGCATTCTACATGAACTACAGAATGAACTGGCACCCCACCTAAGCACCATGTTTAATCATAGCCTAACCTCAGGCTTTGTGCCCACTGAATGGCACACAGCAACGGTTATCCTACTCCACAAAGGGGGAGCAACCATGGACCCCGGGAACTACCGCCCCATTAGCCTAACAAGCCTGGTCTGCAAGGCCATGGAACGTATAATCATTGAACTTATAAACAAAGACTGTGGTAATCTCCAAACTCTGGACCCCACCCAGTTTGGGTTTGTAAAAGGTAGATCATGTCTCCTAAACCTGACTGACTTCTTTGAAGCAGTCACCAAAGCCATAGACGAGGGCAAGGTAGTTCACACAGCCTATCTACATCTCGCCAAGGCTTCTGACACCATCCCCCACTCTAGAATTATAGATAAACTCACTAAACTAGGTATAAATCCCTATGTCACAAGATGGGTTGCCAACTGGCTCACTGACAAAACCCACACTGTGAAAGTAGCAGACTCCAAATCTGACTTCAGACCAGTGACAAGTGGAGTACCACAGAGTTCAGTCCTGGGTCCTCTCCTGTTTGGTATCTATTTTTCTGAAGTGCAGGCTAACACAGAAGGTCTTTGGCTAATGAATTTCGCAGATGACTGCAAACTAGGAGCCATAATTGAAACTCCTAATGATGTGGACATCCTACAAAAGGGAATCACTGAGACAGATGCTTGGTGTCAAAGTCATGGCCTCAAGCTCAATGCCAAAAAGTGCATTGTCATCCCCTTTGGTAAAAGCTCTGTACCCATGAGCTACCACATAGGGGGTAGTCTACTTAACACGAAAAGTGTGATAAGAGACCTTGGGACACAGGTGGACAGTCGTCTCTCCTTTGATAATCACATTGTCACAGTAGTCAGGAAACCCTTCTACATGGCACACCTCATCACAAAAGGTTTCTCATCCAGGAACAAAGAGGTCATTGTTCCCCTCTACTTGTCACTCATTAGACCCATTATAGAGTACACCGCCCCTTTTGGTATGTACCTCACAAGACATCTACAACTGGAAAGGCCACAGAAATACCTCACAAAGAGGATTACTGGCCTCAAACAGATGCCCTACGCAGACCGTCTCAAAAAATTCCAGCTTTACTTTGACGCATATCGCCTACTCAGAGGCGATCTCTGCCTAACATACAAAGCTATGTCAAACCCAGAGCTGTTGGACATGCTTCACCTAAAGAAATCCCAATCCCTCTGAGCTACACGCTCTAAGGACCTAAACATTATCACCACAATAAATAGAACATGCTAGAGGGATAGATTCCTGTCCCAGAGACTTCCCATACTCTGGAACAAGCTACCTATCTATATCAAACAAAGCTCCTCATTAACACTCTTCAAGAAAAATCTTGATGATTGGATGGGAAATAGGAAATTCACCCCGGGGATCACCTCTGTGGCTCTGCTCGACAGGGGCACAGGAAAATCATTTTCCTGGGTGGCGAAAGCCAGGGTACCTTTTTGGCTAGGCTTGTATAGGCCCTAGGGCTGATAGGCTAGTACCTTCCTATGAACAAAAAGACTTAATAAATCAATAGCATATGTTGTAGGGGATTTGTGGAACGGAAGCATTACTGTGGTGAAACTTAACCTACAGATGCATTCTAGAGAAGATGTACAGGATATGATAAGGAGAAAATGAAGGCGAGTTGCTGGAAAATAGTAATATAAAACACAGAAAATGCAAATGCACTAAAACAGTCACCAGATAAAGCTGAAGAGCCTGACCCATACCTAATAAATTATTATTATATAACTTGTAACAACCAATATGCTTTTTCCCTTTTTATCCCTCTTTACACCAAAACAGAAGACTACAGAGTATCAATCACATTTGCAAACACACTTTAAAATGGCTAAAACTCAGTAGTCAACAAGAATTTGTCAATGCCAAATGTTAGCCTGTAATGTAGATCACCAAAATATCCACTGTTCAGTATTTAGCTTTACTACTTTGCACGATGAATACCACACATTTACAAGAATGTGAAACATTGGATCAAGATAGGAAATAATAGCCTTCACCTATTTTATTTTGTCTAATGATGCTCTCCGTTTCCCTTGTGTTAATAATTTTCTGAATCCACTTATTACCATTTCAGTTTCTACTTATCTGCCTCACATTTTAGTTTATTGATTTCACATCTTTCAGCATTGTGATGATCAGTGGTATGGTCTTGTGAGCCATGCTACTGCTGCCAATAAATATATAATGATACGCAGGTATGAGCTTTAAATCTGCATCACTGCTATCACTAAATATAAAAAAATCAAAAACTAAAGAAAGATATGCATACGTATATGCAATTTAGTGGGGAAATTGGCCTTAACAGTGTCTATCAAATGAACATTGCTGCCTTTGAATATGGCCCACACCATCCAAACAACTATAATGTAGGGTTATGAACAATGGCTCCCAGAAACTCACCACCCCATGCTGTGTCCACTGTCTCACACTGCTGTCAACACAGTAACTCTAATTTGAATAAACCATTTCATACACATATGCGCGCACGCATACACTCACACACACTTCCAGGAGAGGCTGCACACCAACGGTGTATGTCACTACACCACTTATGAAAATGAATTAAATGCAATATAAAATCACAGGATAAGCAAAGCAGTTTTCCACCTTGAAAGGTAGCTACCAAGAGTAAAAAGTTACCAACACAGTGCAGTGACCCTTACATAAATCAATACATGGCCAGGTGTGAGATTCTGAATAAAATTATATACTAAAAGAAATTAAGTAACACACTTAAAAATATACATATGGGTATCTGACAGCAGAGTAAAATATAAAACAATTTTTAAACCGAGAGCACTAGAAAAACTCTGGCTATATGGCACATTTAACAGTAGCCTATAGATAAGGAATTACTGGACTCTGTCTAGCACTATCTGGAAAATTCATATCAACAGTCAAAACAAAGAGGAAAAACTCACTGAAGCAGAGTAGCCAACAGTTCTTAGGCAGCTAGTTCCAAACAACTGATGAGAAAATGGTTGTTGCTTCAAATTTCTTGCAATTCATAAGATAAAATCTGAAAAATGGTTCTTTGATGGACATTTACTGAATTACTAACACTCACTTTAATTTACTGAATATTTCCCTTGCAAACCAAAAATTAACAGAAAACAAAGGAGGGCACAGAGGCTGGTAACCACTAAAATCCACTTTATTTAGCACTTTCGTCTCCCAATATACGAGACTTCTTCAGCATACATACATATACTAGCAACCACTTTTTATATACTCAGCACACAACATCTGATTGGATACCTAATTAACATTTAAAACCAATGTATTATAATTAAAGCAATAACTTTAAAAAATATACCAACAATTACATCCAAAACTAGACATATGTATTGTGATAGTTTGACACAAACACATACACACACACATATATATATATATATATATATATATATATATATATATATATATATATATGTTGTAAACATGTATTTTTTCAAACTTTCAACTTTAAAATACTGTTAATAGAACATTGATCATTTAGTCCTGGGGGTGCCACAGCATTTAATCTGAGCTGCCATTGTAGCTCTTTTAATTCTAAAAACTCATTCAAAGAGCCTCCCCTCTCACCAAGATAAACATGATCAATTACCACAAATTTAAATGAATGCTGATCATATATTGCCAAATGTCTAGCCAGAGCATTGTTACCATCTTTCTTTTTAATACTATAATTATGCTGATAAATTCTGGTATGGAGAAGCCTGTAGTTGTATCTCTATAGAATGCTGGGCATTGCTGGCATATTGCTAAATGCACCACCACTTTGGTTTTACAACAGTATTTCTTTTTCAGTTGGATAAGCCCATAGTTGTAATGCATCACAGATTCTGTCTCTAAAATATATTGACATTGTGTACATGTTCCATACTTAAACATCCTGCCACCATATTCTGTCATACGATCCCTTTCCACCATGTCTTTTATACAGTCCTCGGTACTTGCCCGATCACTTTAATATAGTCGGGGTCCGTCGTGAATATACACCAATGTTTCTCTTTAATAGCCCTGATGTCATGGAAGTCTTTATTAAATGTCAAGACTAAGGCCCTATTAAAATTATCATTCATGCCATAAGCCTCCATATTCTGAACAGAAGATCTAATATTCCCTGTAGTGCCTATTAGGGGGAATAAAAATAACCAGTTTGACTCTTATGTACAACTTCTTGAAAAATGTTGTCAAGAAAAAGATTTGGGTAGCCCCTTTGTTGGCACATGGCTTTTAGAATCCCACATAGTTCCTGAAATTCTGTTTCATCAGATACCATTCTAGCCAAACAAACACACTGCCCTTTGTCCTTTTACCAATGACTTTTTCTGGTGGTAAGGATGACAACTGGTGTAGGGTAATATCGTGTTAGAATAAGTTGATTTTCTAGAAATATTTGAAATAAAAGTACCTTTGACTCTATCCTTAGATAAACTTTTGTCTAGGTAATTAATACCATCCTCAGAGACATTCGTAGTAAACTTTAAAAAAGGCAGTGGTAATATGGAGGTATCTAAAAATACACACCCAGCCTGTTCCTAGTATCAGTCCAGAAAATAACTATGTCATCCAGGAATCGTGCATAAAATGACCAAGATTTAGCAAATTCACTATTAAAGACACAGTTATGTTCCCAGTGTGCTAGCATTATGTTTGCAAAAGTGGGGGCACATGCTGCCCCCATGGCTACTCCTTTCTTTTGATTAAAAAAAATTGCTTTTTGAAAACAATGAAATTGTTTTCTAATACTACTTCCATAAGAGTCATAAGGGTAGATATCCTACTGTGGTCTAAACTGGTAAAGGCAATTAGATATTTAAAAAACCTTCAATACCAATATCATGGGGTATTACCAAGAAAAGGTCAATGACATCTATGGTTACAAAAATAAGGCTGCCAGAATAAAGCTCCTCGGCTACTTTACCTAAAAAGTCTCGTGAAGCTTTCAAATGGGATGGATGTTTAGTAATCAAATTCTTAGTATGTTGGTCAATGTATTGAGCTATAAAAAAAGTTTTTGAAGCCTTAGCATCCACAAATGGTCTAAATGGTGGATTGACCAAATCTTTATGTATTTTAGGAATCCCAAAAATAAAAGGCATTTTTGGATTCTTAACCTTTAAAAAATCTAAATCTGAGGGGAGAATCTGCTCATTTAATAATAGGTCTTCCAATACCAAGTCTATTTTGTGAAAGGCAATATTCATTTCATTCACACTTGACTCTTCATATGTATCTGTAAATAAATCAGTAAACATTTTATTTACATAATCATTCTTGTTCATGATAACAATGCCCCCTATCTGGCTTCATGATATGTAGATTGTCATTGTTACATAATTGCTGTAAAAGGCCTGCTTCATCCTTGGCCAAGTTGTATGATTCTTGGCCCCTCTTAGTTTTAAGTAACTCACAAATCTCTACCTCATATATTTTTTCAAACACTGAAGTAACTGGTAAGGGTAGGGGATTAAAGGAACTTGGCTTTTTACAACTAGTTTGTGTATTGTTTTGAACATTGGAACCATTGAAACAAAATGCTAAGTTCAGTTTCCTTAAAAACAACTTTAGGTTAATCAAAACCTCATCTATTTTATCGCTCCTAACAGGGACAAAAGTGAATCCTTTTTCAAACAAATTAGCACAGCATTCTGTAATAGTTTCATTACTATAAATATAAATCTTGAAATCACCACTGTCTTTCGTAACGATGGTGCAAACACTATTACAGTTCATTTAACTATTGGTCACATTTTGTTCAAGTAATTATGTTAATAATAACCTCTCCTCCCAGGACACCATTCTGGCCTCTCAGGTTTGTGTGTAATAAGTGTTGGTCCTGATAGGCCTCCCTCTGGTTCCTCAGTCTCTCGGACCTCCTCAGAGAGGGATGTACTAAAGGGTTTGCCATTTCAGAATATGTTGTCCCATGAATTTCGCCATCATCTTCATGTTCAAAATGGGCTACACTGGCAAAACCATCTCCTGTTTGAAGGAGTGGTGGGGGATAAGCAGTCTTATTTTCATATTCCTTTTGATCCCAAAGTAATTTTTTTAACTTTCTTACTTTTTAAGTCAGCAATTAAATGATCAATTCTTACGAATAAATTGTGGTACACATCTTTTTTTCATTTCAAACTCCAAGTCAGAATATAATGATCTATCAAGTCTAGTTATGGTTTCATTAAGTAAGGACATTTCCTCTCACTGTCCTTAATTAATACCTGTAAACGTTAGCATCTGTGTTGGGTGAACAACGCCAGTATTTCATGATGAAAATCCGAGTCCTTCTCCAACCCTGGAGGACATTTTCATATTCCGAGTCCTTTTGATATACGTTCGACATGTATACACTCTTGTAGATAGCTATTTTGCATCTGGAGTCTCCTATATTTTGAGATGACATCCTCAAATATTTTAAGTTGCTTATCCATAGTCACAGGATATTCTAGTAGTTGAAAGCAGTCAAAATGCCAAAATGCATTCTTTTCACACCACTCCTGTAAAGAATGGTTCCCGTTGTACAATACTGCATCAGCGATTGGTCCATTATGGATGCCATTCACAGGACTGGAAAAATCTGACTGGCGACCTGTACTTGCTAAATTTCAGGAACAATGTGGGATTCTAAAAGCCATGTTCCAGCAAAGGGGCTACCCAAATCTTTTTCTTGACAACATTTTTCAAAAAGTTATACATAAGAGACAAACTGGTTATTTTATTCCGCTATAGGTACTATAGGGAATATTAGATCCTCTGTTCAGAATATGGAGGCTTATGGCATGAATGATAATTTTAATAGGGTCTTAGTCTTGACATTTAATAAAGACTTCCATGACATCAGGGCTATTATAGAGAAAAATTTGTGTATAATATAGTTGGGGTCCGTCATGAATAAAGTGGTTGGGCAAGTACCAAGGATTGTATACCAAAAGGACAGCTGTATAAAAAACATGGTGGAAAGGGATAGTGTCACAGAGTACAGTGGCAGGATGTTTAAGTATGGACACAATGTCAATATTTTGCAGACAGAATCTGTGATGCTTTACAACTATGGGCTTATCCAACTGAAGAAGAAATACTATTGTAACACCAAAGTGGTGGTGTATTTAGCAATATGCCAGCAATGCCCAGCATTCTATGTAGGTAAAACTACAAGGCATCTCCATACCAGAATTTATCAGCATAATTATAGTATTAAAAAGAAAGATGGTAACAATGCCCTGGCTAGACATTTGGCAATACATGATCAGCATTCATTTAAATTTGTGGTAATTGATCATGTTGATCTTGGTGAGAGGGTCTATATTAGAACATCGAACTTTCAAAATGTTGAGTGTTCTAATATCGACCCGTTTTTAGCGAACGCTGAAAATATTGAAGAAACAGAAAACCAAATTTTTTCCTAGGGAAAGAATTTGGTTGTCCGTTTCTGTTGCTTCGGTATTTTCACCACTGTGGTGGAAAGTTACGGGTCGGGTTCTGGTAAGTGTGTGATTGTGTGGACATGAGGGTTAGGGTGGGGTAGGTGAGTTAGGGTTAGGGTGTGGGTGAGGTAACTGTGCAATAGTGATGGACCTTAGGGTTAGGGTTTGGGTTAAGGTAAGTGGATAGTAGTGTATGTATAGTTTAGTGTAGGGTTAAGGTGTAAGAGTTTAGGTGTATGTGTGTGGATTGCTGTTTGTTTGGTGTGCTTGTGTTGTGTGTATGTGTTTTGGAACAGCAAATTTTTTCCCTAGGAAAAAATTTACTGTTCTGTATGTTCGCTGTTGTAAATTTTCAATTAATAGGGTTCGATATTAGAACACTCAAAATTTTGAAAGTTCGGTGTTCTAATATAGACCCGTTGGTGAGAGCGGAGGCTGTTTGAATGAGTTTTTAGAATTAAAAGAGCTACAATGGCAGCTCAGATTAAATGCTGTGGCACCCCCAGGACTAAATGATCAATGTTCTATTAACAGCATTTTGAAGTTGAAAGTTTGTTCAGAATGGTAAAAAAATTTATATATATATATATATATATATATATATATATATATATATATATATATATATTTGTGTGTGTGTGTCAAACTATTAACAATATATAATTTTTTATGGTAAATGGAGGTTTTAACATCTAGTTTTGGATGTAATCATTGAAGTGTGTCTTTTAAAGTTATTGCTTTAATTATAATACATTAGTTTTAAGTGTTAATAAGGTATCTAATCAGATGTGTGCTGAGTATATAAAAAGTGGTTGCTAGTATATGTATGTATTCTGAAGAAGTCTCGTATATTGAGAGATGAAAGTGCTAAATAAAGTGGATTTTATTGCTTTCCAGCCTCTGTGCTGTCCTTTGTTTTCTGAATGTTTCCTTTGGGGGACATTTAGTAAATTACTAACACTCACTTTAATTTAGTGAATGTTTACGTCTTATGTTCTTTGTCTTGTTTAACTTGTTGATCAATGAAAAGTTTATGTAAAAAAAATCCTATGAGGCATTTATCTTAACTCTGGGGGTGGCCAGAAGTAAGACATTGTTATAAAGTTTTGTTTTACACATCTGGCACCCTTTCAAGGAGTCCAAGGTACTTTCCTTCTTTGTCAATCAAAATGTAAAGCCCAACAGCCTCAACCTATACCCATGAAACCATTATCACAGGTGACTTCAACTTAGACTGGAACACTTGCACTGGTGATAACCCCTCCACCTTCATAAGTCTACATGGTTTCTCCCGAACAATCCAGTTTTCCACTCGTATAGATAAACATAGCAAAAGAGAATCTAGCTTAGACTGGTCACTTATTGACAGTACTAACCACAACTATCTCTCCGGATGCCTCCCAAATAATTTAAGTGACCATAGATCTACCCACTTAAAATCAGTCATCAGCTCAACCCACCCAGAACCATAGGTTACAAAGTCGTATGAACTACCAAGAACTTCTCCAATGAAGCATTCTTAGACATGCTCAATAAATGCAACTGGACACCACTCTATCACCTCCAACTTGACTAAGTCGTAACATACTTCAATGACACATTTCTAGCAATTCTAAATAGTTTAGCACCAACTCATACATGTCGTGTTAAAAACAAGAGATTGCCCTGGATATCAAAAGAAACCTTTAAACTTCAAAAACTAAGGGACAAAACCTGGTTTCAATACCAGAAAACAAAAGACAATAAAACTCTGCTAGCATACCAGCAGCTCCTCAATCAAACAAACAAAAGAAACAACTCAAACTAGACAAAAAAACATATTACACATCTATGCAAAACAAATATGAAAACAATCCCACAAAGTTCTGGCAAGCAATTAACTTGCTCCTCCACTCAGGTAAAGCTACAACCCTAGAACCAACAACTAATAACCAAAGCAGGAGTATTGCCTCACAAATCAACACCTTCTTTATAAACACCATCCTCTCCTTAGTTACAGGGAACAATTCCACCCCACCGTCTCTTCCACCTAATGTGGAAACTAACAACTCTTTTGATCTCAAACCTGTCCCGACTAACACAATAAGAACAATGCTGAAAAAACTGAAACCTTCTTCCTGAGCAGCTGACCAACTTCCCAATGGTTACCTCAAACTTTCAGCTGATGCCATTAGCTCTGCCTATCTCCATTCTGGTAAATAGGTCTATACCAGAACACTATGTCCCAACATTATGGAAAATTTCCTATATCACCCCTCTACATAAAGGAGGAACATCAACAGAATTAAACAATTACAGACCCATAGCCATCCATTCCCCCGTGTCAAAATTCTGGAAAAATGTATCCACACTCAATTACTACAATATCTGTTATCTCACAACCTTATCTCTCCCTCCCAACATGGTTTCAGACCGAAACACAGCACCACCTCATCCCTAATTAATTTCTCTAACACCATCAACCAACTTAGAAATTCAGACCAGCAAGTAGCATCGATCTTCTTAGACATGTCAGAAGTGTTTGACACTGTCTCCCATCAGAAACTCCTTAGTACTCTTGCCTTACTAAACCTATCAGAGACTTCCCTCTCCTGGTTCCTAAGCTATCTTTCTGACAGACAACAAGCAGTATGATGGAAATCCAAACTCTCACCACTTCTGCCTGTTTCGGTTGGAGTCCTGCAAGGGTCCATACTAGGACCCCTTCTTTTCAACATCTTCTCCAATGATCTAGCCTCATCTATAACACACATTAAAGTAGTTCAGTATGCAGATGATTCAACTTTAATCTGCTCAGCAGAAACCTTACCAGTCCTCCAAATACTAGCCCAAAAAGCTTTTAATGATATAGAAGCCTATCTAAGTAAATCACAACTAATCCTTAACCCCAAAAAGACACATTGAATGCTATTTACCAGTAGCAAACATTCATCGACCACGCCTTATTTCACCCATTTTCTCAGCAAACAACACAGTCATCCAACCAGTTGAACATACAAAACGTCTTGGTGTGATCGACAACAAACTCAGATTTGACCAACATATAGCCATCACAATTAAGAAAGCTCACATCAAACTTGGCTCACATACAGAAGCAAGCCATTCCTCACTGGCAATACCGGACTAGCCATATCCAGAACCTTCTGCCTCTTTTCCAACTTAAAAAAAAATCAGACTTAACCAAATCAGAAACTTGCTACAACAAAATATCCCGGTTTGCAGCCAGCCTTCCCCACCAAACCCACCATTGTATTGCTCTACATAAATTAAATTGGCTTAAGCTATCTAACCTTCTCCAACTCTACCAACTTAAATTCACATACAATATCATCTTCCATCCTGACAGTTGCCCATCCCTGAAGGAACTTGTTCCCTACACATGCCCACAAAGTCTAAGATCTGCAGACAGAAACCTTCTCTCAGTAAACAAAGCAACAACACTCACGGTAAAGCCCTATTCTCAAATCAAATAGCCAAATTATGGAACTGTCTACCCCACACCCTCCAAAACACACCTGAATCTACCAATTTCAAACAACTACTATTTGAAAATATATCCAAAAACTGGCATTGCTCCTCTGCCAAACCTGACTGACAAGATATCTATAACTCCCTCAACACACTGTCCACTCCTTACCTCATTTTCTCTCTCTCCTCAGTGTTTATTACTACTAAAAATATATATATATATATATATATATATAATTTGTTCAAAAAAAAAGTTATGTACTCGCCATAACGTTCCATGTTGGTAGTCCATCTCACCCTTCATTTTTACATATGGGGTTTGGAGCCGATCCTCGGCTCCGA
Source organism: Protopterus annectens (assembly GCF_019279795.1). Taxonomy (NCBI): domain Eukaryota; kingdom Metazoa; phylum Chordata; order Ceratodontiformes; family Protopteridae; genus Protopterus; species Protopterus annectens. The sequence goes on along the minus strand of NC_056727.1, from coordinate 354,875,677 downwards.
CTCGGCCGATTTACAAGCTCGAAGACTTCTGGTTGGCTCGTGGCTAAGCAGGTATCCCATGGTGCACCAGTCCCCAAATCTTGTTTGTTGCTCGCTAGAAACAGAAAACCCCCTAACCAACAAACCAATACTAAAGGGTCACCAACCAAGACAATCAAATTATTACCTCCAGATCTTCCAGGATATTGGCACAGGGCAGGTTGGTAAAAATGAAGGGTGAGATGGACTACCAACATGGAACATTATGGTGAGTACATAACTTCTTTATGTTAGGTAGTCCAATCTCACCTTCATTTTTACATATGGGACAGCGTCCCTAGCATCCTATTCTTGGGTGGCTTATTGGAAAATACTCCTGAGCACCTGGGAGCCAAAGGATGCTCTACCCCTGGATGCCAAATCCAACTTGTAATGTGTAATAAAGGTGTGAGGGGTAGCCCACATAGCTGCTGCACAAATATGATCAAGTGGTACCCTGGCTTGAAAGGCTGCAGAGGTAGACAGAGACCTGGAAGAGTGAGCCTTGATCCAGTGGGGTAAAGGTCTGCCCTCTGAATTGTAGATGAAAGCTATGCAACTAGAAATCCAATTAGACAATATCACCTTAGAAACTGGTAAGCCCAATCTGGAGTTGGAAAAAGAAATGAAAAACTGGTCTGACTTCCGAAATTCTTTGGTCCGTTGCAAATAAAAACGTAGCGGTCTATGAACGTCCAGCTGGTGGAAATGATATTCAGCTGCATTACAGTGATTAGGAAAGAAAACTGGAAGCTCAATGGACTGATTTAAGGTGGCATTAGAACAAACTTTGGGAACAAATGAATGATTGGTACATAAAGGTACCCTGTCTTTATGAAAGATTAAATAAGGTGGCTTAATAGACAGGGCTTGTAGCTCAAATACACGTCTGGCTGACGTAATAGCTACTAAGAAAACAGTCTTCCAAGACAAATATTTTAAAGAAGATGAGTGAGAAGGTTCAAAGGGAGGGGATGTCAATTTGGACAACACAAAATTTAAGTCCCAAGAAGCCACAGGTTCTTGTAATGGTGGTCTCAGTAAAGTGGCCCCTCTCAAGAAAGTCTTGCATAGCTTATGAGACATAAGGTTGGCATTTGGGGACCCTAAATAAAAATGAGAGATTGCCGCCAACTTTACTTTGATGGTGGCGGCAGCAGATCCCTGCTGAAAAAGCTTCAAAAGGAATTCCAGAATCATGGGAATAGGAGCGGTGTAAGGATCCACGTTCATTTTCTGTGCCCAAATAGAAAACCTTTTCCATTTACTGTCATACAGCCTTCTGGTTGAGGGTTTATGCGAGGATAAGAGAATATGTGACACTGAGGAAGAAACATCATGAAGCCTGACTAGAGATGGAACTGGAGCAGCCATGCTGTCAATTTGAGGGTGTGGAGAGTGGGATGTAGCAAACCCAACATGTGGATCAATAGATCTGGAACTGGATCCAGAATCCAAGGACCATCCAGGAGAAGAGGCTCAAGGAAGGGGAACCAGACCTGACGAGGCCAGTAAGGAGCAATGAGGATCAACTTGCTTCCCAGCCGATTGGCTTTCTGAATCACTTTGGGGATAAGAGGGAATGGAGGAAAGGCATACAGAAGTCCCATGGCTAATCGTGGACCAGAGCATCTCTGGGTGTTTCCCCCAGAGGGGGAAATCAGTGAAAAATAGCTGCTGCACTTGGCATTGACTGGGCTGGAAAAAAGGCCGCAGCAAGGCTGTCCCCATCTCCAGAAAATCTGTTCCACTATTTCCTGTTTCAGAGACCACTCATGAAGAGTAAGATTGCCTGGCTTAGCTTGTTGGCTATCACGTTGGTTGTCTCCTGAATGTGTGTTGCCATGAGAAAGCACTGGGAAGAAATCGCCCATTTCCAAACTTGCATGGCCTCTCGACAGAGTGGGTAAGATCTGGTTCCGCTCTGTTTGTTGATATACCACGCAACTGACATGTTGTCCAATTGTATCGCAATCGTCCCTGGAGGAAGAAGGTGCTGAAGTGTTTGCAATGCCAGAAGCACCGCCCTCATCTCCAGAACACTGCTATGCAGATGAGCCTCATGTTCTTGCCATGTACCGTGGACAGCCCTGCCAAGATAATACCCCCCCACCCGACCTGGGAGACATCCGTGGTCACAGTGGCAATAGGTTGGGCAGGAAAAAAGGGAGCTCCCGTGAACAAGTGGTTGGGGGCTATCTATCAATGAAGGTCCTTTTTGCATGATTCTGTCAGCAGGATAGGGTGACTCAGTGGTAGATATTGAAATGACCACTAGGAAGACAGGTGCCATTGGAGGATTCTCATGTGCAGCCTGGCTAAAGGTATTAACAGAATGGTTGAGGCCATCATACCAAGAAGGTGAAGAACCCATCTTGCTTTGACTTTCTGAAGTGGAAGAAGATGCTGAACTTGTGAAATGAGGTTTTGTGCTCTTTTGGCGGGGAGATGAACTGTCATATCCACTGTGTTTACCTCTGCGCCTATAAAAATCACAGATTGCAAGGGCAGTAATGCAGTTTTTTCCCAGTTTATGGAGATCCTTAGTTGAGCACAAAGTTGAATGGTGGCGTCCCTGTTTTGGATGAGTAGATGCCTGGTGGGGGCGGTCAGGAGCCAGTCATCCAAATACGGAAACACCTGGAATCCCTGACGTCTCAAGTGAGTTGTCACTACTGCCATGCATTTGGTGAACACCCTGGGGGCTGTGGTGAGACCAAAGGGCAGAGCACGAAACTGATGATGACTGGCTCCAGCCAGAAGCGCAGATATCTCCTTGACGCCTTGTCCATTTTTATATGATAGTAGGCTTCTTGGAGATCCAGAGAGCACATCCAGTAGTCTTTCCCTAACAATGGGAGTATCAACTGCAGTGTGACCATCCAAAACTTGTCCTTCACGGATTCGTTTAATCTGCTGAGGTCCAAAATTGGCCTCCAGTCTCCAGTTCGTTTTGGGATTAAAAAGAACTTGGAGTAAGTTCTGGATCCTGTCTGGTCTGCTGGGACGGGCTGGATGACTCTTTTTAAGAGCAACTTGTTGATCTCCACAGTTGCCTGATCCCTGTGATTGGGTGGAACATCTGGGATCGTTTTGGGAACAAACGGTGGAAGGGAAAAGGGTATGATATAGCCTCTGGTAACAACTCTTTGTACCCACTTGTCTTGGGTGATATTTAGCCAGGCTTCTGAATACAAAGAGATGCGACCCCTGACTGGCCCCAAAGAAACGCAGTCGGGCCCCACATCAGGAGCGCTGATAAGGCCGCCCTTGAAAGGAATCATGGCCTTGCTGGTATTGCGGACCACCCCTGCCTCTAGGGTGATGTATACCATTTCCTCCTCCTCTGCCTCTGAAGGAGGATTCACTCTGTGTGTCCAGAAAGACTCTCTGGGACTTTCTGAACCACATTTTACCTCCCCTTTGACCTTTGGGGTATGGTCGAGAGGGAACGGTAAAACGGACTCCCATGGCAGAGAGAGTCTTTCCTTCCTGCTCACACCGAGTGAGTGTTTCTTTCACCTTGGGACCAAACAAAGAGGAACCATCAAATGGGGCATTGGTGAAGGTGGACTTGAATGGCTCCGCAAAATTACACAGGCGCATCCAGGAGTGGCACCTAAGGGCTACTCCTGAACCTGCTGCTCTGCTCGCTCCATCAGCCGCATGGGAGATAAGCTGCATGGAGGAGTTAACTACAGAATTTAGGATGGACAACTGAGCAGAGATCCTATCAGGGACTCCCTCAGGACAAGCACCCTGTATGGAATCTCCTAACTCCTTGAGGAGATCCCTTTGCAACCTCGTGAAGTGAGTAAGATAGTTCAGAGATTGAAGTGTAAATGCCGCTAAACTAAATACACACTTCCCAAATCTGTCCATCTGTTGAGACTCCTTGTTTGGTGGATGAACAGAGGAAGAAGTCTCCACAAACTCCTTCTTTGTGGCTGCTGCCACCACCATGGCATCTATGGGAACACCCTTAGACAAGAACATTTTTCCAGGAGGGGCAGACAGAAACTTATTTGGTCTCCTGGGAACTGGCTCCATGGCATCGGGAGTATCCCATGCCTTCCGACTAACCAGATCCATTAGTTCATCGAAAGGTGGAGACACCCAAGAGACAGAGAGTTGAGACCCAAAAGCCTTCAGGTACACCGACTCCTCATCAAAAGGGTTGACAGTGGGCCAGTCACACCTCTGTTTAAGGATCTCCAGGATGTCCACAAAAGAAACATCATCAGAGAATGACTTGGGGGACCCTTCCAATGCCTCAAGGTCAGTGTCTGATGTCATAGACTCATCCTGGGAGTCAATATGCTTCCACTTGCATACCCTCTTCCAGGGGGCTACTCGAAGGGACATTCTCGGGAGGCCTCGGAAGAGTTGGGACCACCAGCTGGTGGCTCCTGAGGCTGCAGGTCTCTGCTGTCTCCAGAGAGAGTAGGTACTGAGACTGAAGTGGGTGCCCTGGGGGGAAGAGTGCTTGTACCACTGGCAGGGGCTGTAGATTGAGACAGCATGCTCCTTATCACCTCAAAAGCTGACCTCTCCAGCTCCAAAGACCTCCCCGCTCTGAAGAAACAATGGTTGGTGCTGGAGCCAGAGCCATCGGCTCCGAGATAGATGCAGGGTCCGAGCTCACCCTGGCGGAAGCACCGAGAGGAAGGCTCAGAACCAAAGAAGATCGATTCAAACCCTCCCCATCAGTGCCAACAGAAGAGCTTCAGTCCCTGGACATGATGGATGGAGCCGAGAGTGTCAGAGCCGAACCCAGCTCCAATGCAGCAGCAAGGGGAGCCAGAACTGAGGGTTCCTGCACTGGTAACAAGCACTCCGGCTCCAAAAGGCCAACAAGGCTCAGAGGAGGAATAACAGACTAGGGCAAAACTGGATCGAGTGGCTCCGTAACCGACTGGGTCGGAGCCAACAAAAATTTAGGCAGAGCAGATGACTTCAGGAGTCTCAGTACTAGCCTCTCCACATCTTCTTCTGAAAGGCACCTGGAAGATCTGAAAGATAAGGTAGGGGATCTCGACCTAGGAGGCACTGGAGACTTGATTAGCAAGGAGACCAGTAGGGAGTCTACATACCGGCTCTAATCCAGTAGAGTCAACTTCTATTTCCAAAGGTTCAGAAGTTGGCACCGAAGCACCTGTGACCGACTCTGATACCATGGTGCTTTCCTTTGGCTCCGAAGACTGAGGAGGCAGATTTTGGTAATTTGGAAGGCGGCTCTGAGACACCAGCCGGTGCCAGAGAAGGCCTTTTAGAAGCTTTCAGTTTGGATTCAGATCTTGATTTTGAAGACTTGTAAGAAGCTGATGAACTAGATAAAGCTTCCTCAAAGGTTGGTTTCAGAAGACCCTTGAGTATCAGCTTGTTCTTTCTCTCCTGCAGCACTCTAGGAGAGAAAGCATGACTCCTGCAAATGGATGGCTTCCAAGCAGTAGACACAGCTACTGTGGCCATCCGTTAATGACATTTTCTGGGAGCATTTCATGCATTTTTTTGAACCCAGAGGGTTTATGCTCCTTACTATCCTACTATTATTTGCAGACACGCATGCAAAACCAAAGGAGAGATAGGAAGAGAGAGAATAAATGAGGACTAGGTCCTCTAACTAAAATGGGCCTAGCCCTGCAGAAGAGTTACACGAGGACTAGGTCCTCTAAGTTAAACGGTCCTAGCCCAGTGTAAGAGAAACTAGGTCTTCTAACTTAAACAGACCAAGTATTTAACACAGACACACACAGGTTCAATTACACAGGAAAAAATTTGTAACAGCAATCCTATGAATACCATTTTAGTGGATCCCCGCCAAAGACAACAAGTTAACAGTCAACAGTGACCAGAAAAGGTCTGAGCAGTACAATTAAATCAACAGGAGCCCCAGTTGATTAAGAGTGGAAAAAAACACCAAAACAAATGCTCTACCTAGGCAAAAAAGCACAACGGCGCCTAACTAACTGGCACACAGGATACCAAAACTACAATAGTGAAAAAAGTCCACAAGGACAACTTAGGCAAAGGCCTATAAGATAACAAGACCAAATAACACTAAATATGCAATATTCACTATGAATGTAAAGAATTGAAAAGGACTTAGCCAGAGCCAAGAGAAGCACATCTGAACTCGTTGACGTGGCAAATGATATCTGGGGATTGCACTGGTGCATCACGTGATACCTGCTTAGCCACGAGCCAACCAGAAGTCTTCGAGCTTGTAAATCGGCCAAGCCTGAGCCGAGGATCAGCTCTGAACCCCATATGTAAAAATGAAGGTGAGACTGGACCACCTAACATCTATTATTTAATATGTAAACAGTACTGATTTTATTTTTCTTACAGTGATCTTCACTGAAATGCTTGTTTTTCTTTTTGAACCTGTATCTACTAGAAAACTGTACTGAATACTACTTTGTATAGACTAACTAGATGATGTGTATTCTCCATCTTACTGTATGTATACTACTGTACTATCTAATTATTGTATTTTGCTTATATTTCTGTGGAGCATTTTTCTCCCTGGGCCTCCACTGAAAATGGGCTTCTGGCTCAGTCAGACTTTTCCGGTAAACAAATGTAAATAAATAAACACCAGAGCTATAGAGACAGGAAGTCACTTACTCAGCCTTGTTAAATATGTACATGTGAGTGAACGTTTAACTGTCCATCAAAGTGGAAAAACTAAGGCTAACTTCAAAAGAAAAATAACCAAGGATTCAAAAGATAACCACAAAGCCTTCTTTAGCTATGTCAAGAATCTAAGTGGCAACTCGCAGATATGCTCTGAGCTAGTGCAAAATAACACAAAATATACTGAACCCACTGATATTGCCAACATCCTGGCAGATAGATTCAGTGCAAACATCACCCCCTCTCACCCCTAAAAGGGCCCACAACAATACCGGAAAAGTGTAGTGTCCCAGAAATCACAGACGCACAAGTGAAAACAGCCCTTTCAAAAGCCAAAAGCACAGCGTCAAAGGGGCCAGATGGTGTTCCAGGCTGCATCTTGCATGAACTACAGAATGAACTAACCCCCCCACCTAAACACACTGTTCAACCTCAGCCTCTCCACAGGCTACATGCCCATAGAATGGCACACAGCAACGGTTATTCCGCTCCACAAGGGAGGGGCCACAACTGACCCTGGTAACTATCACCCCTTAAGCCTGACTAGCCTGGTCTGCAAGGCAATGGAGCGCATCATCATGGAACTTATTAACAAAGACATTGGAAACCTCCAAACACTTGACCTGACCCAGTTCGGCTTTGTTAAGGGCAGATCATGCCTACTAAACCTGGTTGACTTCTTCGAGACAGTCACCAAAGGCCATAGATGAGGGGAAGGTAGTTCACACAGCCTACCTTGACCTCGCCAAGGCTTTTGACACCATTCCCCACTCAGGAATTATAGAAAAACTCATCAGTCTGAACATAAACCCCTACGTCATGAGATGGGTTGCCAACTGGCTTACAGACAGAACTCACACGGTAAGAATAGCGGGCTCCAGGTCCAACTCTAAACCAGTCACAAGTGGTGTCCCACAAGGCTCGGTCCTGGGACCCCTACTGTTTGGCATATACTTCTCAGAAGTACAGTCAAACACAGGAGGACTATGGCTAACCAAATTTGCCGATGACTGCAAACTGGGAGCCATAATTGACTTTCCGGCTGACATGGACATTCTCCAAAAGAGCCTTACTGAAATGGACACCTGGTGTCAAATTCATTGTCTCAAGCTAAATGCCAAAAAATGCATAGTCATCCCATTTGGGAAAAACAAAATACCCATGAATTACCACATAGGTGGCAGCCCCCTTTATACAGAAGAGGTAATAAGAGATCTGGGGACCCAGGTAGATAGTAATCTCTCCTTTGACAATCATATTGCCAAAGTAGTTAGGAAATCCTTCTATGTAGCCCATCTAATTACTAAAGGGTTCGCATCTAGAAATAAAGAGATTATAGTGCCCCCTCTACTCGTCACTCATCAGACCCATCATAGAGTACAATGCCCCGTTTGGGATGTACCTCACAAGACACTTACAACAGCTGGAAAAACCATAAAAGTACCTCACCAAGAGGATTACTGGCCTCAAACATATGTCCTATGCAGCCCGACTGGAAAAACTCCAGCTGTACTCAGTGGCATATCGCTTACTCAGAGGTGATCTCTGCTTGACTTACAAAGCCATTTCCAACTCAGAATTGATGGACATGCTCCACCTAAAGAAATCCAAGTCACTGTGAGCCACTCGCTCTAGTGAGCCAAACCTCACCACAACAATAACTAGAACATGCTGGAGGGATAGATTTCTGTCACAGAGACTCCCCATACTTTGGAACACAATTCCTAACTACATTAGGCAGAGCCCGTCACTAACACTCTTCAAGAGAAACCTTGACGAGTGGATGGGTAACAGAAAATACACCCCTGGGATCACTTCATTGGCTCTTCTTGACAGAGGATCAGTTAATTAATCAATGGGGTGGCGAAAGCTGACACACTCTGGCTAGGCTTATAAATGCCCTCGGGCAGATAGCCTAGTACCTACCTATGAACCTCAAGGTTTATGTGCAGTTGTTTTTTTTTTTGTTTACATTTTATAGTTGTTGCAGCTTGGCAGTAAATCAATTACATATGTTGTACAATCTTTTTCATGTCTCACAAACCAATTATAATTTCTGAAAAACGTTTTTAGTGTTTTACACTTTTGCAACATTTTACTGAAAAAAAAATAAACAACTGCAATTTATACACATCTTACACATTTCTTCTGCCTTTCATGACCAAGGAACAATGCTCGAGTAAGACATGAGTGCCTTAGTTATACTACTACGTTCTCTCTCTCTTCAAATGGGCCATTATCAGGTTTTGCTTGAGAATACAACAGACAGAAAATAAAGTGTATAGTTTCAAAGGCAGGTGTACCAATGAACAGTGAAAAAAATGTTATCAGTAAGATATCAGCACTATAACTAAAGCCAAGAACACTGGTACTTTGTGATATGGTTCACATCAGCAGCACTAAAATAAGTTTCACACTAAATTGCACAACAGAGTTATGAATACTGGCTCCCAAGGAACACACCACCATATTCTATGAACAGTACTTTATAAGAGCTAGCTTATCAATTGGGAGCCTAGATCTAAAGGCACATGAAGTAGCTACAGCCTTAGTAGAGTGACCTTTAGCCTTTACTGGTAATTGTCTACCAGCTTGTTGATAAGCAAAGGATATGCAATCCGAAAGCCATTTTGAAAGAGTAATTTTAGAAACAGTCAAGCCTTTCCTTTTGTCAGAAAAGGAAATGAAAAGTTGATCAGATTTCCTGAATTCCTTAGTCCTGTGTATATAAAACCTGAGTATCCTGTGGGCATCTAGCTGGTGTAGTCTATACTCTGATTTATTAGAGTGGTTTGGAAAAAAACACAGGTAGCTCAATGGTAGTATTCAGGTTGTGCTCTGAGCATACCATAGGAAGAAAGTAATGGTTTGTCCTGAGAGAGACTCTATCCTTGTGAAAGATAATGTAAGGAGGTCGAATACTTAGAGCTTGTAGTTCTGAAACTCCTAGCAGATGTTATGGCTACCAAGAACAAGGTTTTCCATGATAATTTTGATGATGAGGATGGCTCAAAAGGTGCAGACATCAAAGATGAAAGGACTAAGTTTAAGTCCTAGGGTTCTAATGGTTGTTTTATTGGGGACCTAAGAAGAAGAACTCCTTTTAAGAAGGTTTTACACAGGGAGTGGTGCATGATTGGATTTCCCATGAAACTAAAATGGAAATTGGAAATGGCAGCTAATTGAACTCCAACTGTAGTGGCTGCCACTCCTTCATGAAAAATTGTTGTTAGGAAGGATAAAATGGATTCTAAAGGGGCCATATATGGATCTAAGCCCCGACTCATAGCCCAAAGGGAAAACCTTTTCCATTTGCTAGAATATAGTTTCTGAGTGGAAGGTTTATGGGATGAAATTAGGATGTGTTTGACCGCTGGGGATAAAGGAATACACCTGGCTATACATGGAATTGGAGCAGCCATGCTGTCAATTTGAGGGTGTGGATGGAGGGATGGAACTGTCCCAATTGATGAATCAGGAGATCTGGAGATGGGTCCAGAATCCAGGATTCCTCCAAGAGGTAGGGCCACAGGAAAGGAAACCAAACTTGTTGAGGCCAGTAAGGAGCAAGGAGGATCAAGGAACTCCTCAACTGTCTTACTTTCTGTATTACTTTGGGGATGAGTGGAAATGGCATAAAGAAGTCCCAGGGGCCAATCGTGAACTAGAGCATCCCTGGGTGACATCCCCGGATGGAGAATGAGGGCAAAGTAGCTGCTGCATTTGGTGTTCAGGTGAGTGGCAAAGAGATTGCAGCAAGGCTGGCCCCATTTGTGAAAGATCTCTTTTACAACCATTGGATTCAGGGACCACTCGTGAGGCATTAGAATTGCTCGGCTGAGTTTGTCCGCTATTACATTGGATTTCCCCGGGATATGCGTTGCTATCAGGAAGCGTCGAGTATCCATCGCCCCTTTCCAAACTCTTAAGGCCTCTCTGCAAAGCGGGTAAGACTTTGTTCCCCCCTGCTTGTTTATGAACCACACGACAGACATGTTGTCTTACTGAATTGCAATTGTTCCAGTAGGAAGGGAGCTGTGAAGTGCTTGCAATGCATATAGCACTGCTCATCTCCAGAACATTGATGTGCAAGTGGTTCTCATGGTTTTGCCAAGTATCTTGGACTGTCTTTCCCAGATAATGCCCCCCACCCTATCTGGGAAGCGTCTGTGGTCAAAACTGCTTTCTCTTGGGGAGGAACAAGTGGATGACCTAGGACAAGTTGTTTCATGTGTAACCACCATGTCAGATCCCTTTTGCATGTGTTTGTTATTAATATCTGGTGAGACAATGGAAGGTCTTGCATCGACCACTGTGCAAATAGCATCCATTGGAGAATCCTCATATGTAGATGAGCAAGAGGAACTAACAAGATGGCGGAAGCCATAGTCCCTAGGACTTGAAGGACTATTCTGGCCTGGACTCTTTGTTTGTTTAATAAGGATCTGACCTGACTGCGTAGAGATTCCACTCATTCCTGTGTTAGCTTTACTGACATGGTGGTTGTGTCTATTTCTGAGCCTAGATATACAATATGCTGCGAGGGAGATAAGACTGACTTTTGCAAGTTGACAGTGATACCTAGGCTGGTGTACAAGGATAGAGTCTCGTCCCTGGTTCTTACGAGTTGATGCTTGGTGGTAGCAGTGAGAAGCCAGTCGTCTAGGTACAGAAACACCTGGAATCCCTGATGTCTCAGGTGAGCTGTTACCACTGCCATGCATTTGGTAACTGGGTGCTGTAGTGAGGCCAAAGGGCAGTGTTCTAAACTGAAAATGACTGGCTCCCAGCCGGAAGCGTAAGTGTCTCCTGGAGCATCTGTCCATTTTGATGTGGTAGTATGCATCCTAGAGATTGATTGAGCACATCCAGTTGTCTTTCCCGATAAAGGGAAATATTGACTGCAGAGTGACCATTCGGAACTTTGATTTTCTTACATGCTTGTTGAGCTTGCTGAGATCTAGAATTGATCTCCAGTCCCCTGTCTTTTTTGGAACTAAAAAGAATTGAGAGTAAGTTTGGGATCCTACTTGCTCTGTGGGGACTTCTTGGATGACTCTTTTTGGCAGCAACGAGATAACCTCTAATGTTGCCCGGTCTAGTTGGATAGGTGGTACATCTGGAAGAGACTGGCTTGTTGGGGATTTGAAAATAAAGGGGATCAGGTAACCTCTAGATATTATGTGTACCCAACGATCTTGAGTGATAGTTAGCCAGGTGCTTGGGTACAGCAATATATGACCCCCGACTGCCTCCAGAGATGGACAGTCGGGCAACCCCTCAGGGTTGATGAAAGGGACGATCAGAGAAAGCTTCTCTGCCTCCCTGGTGTTGTGGACCTCCTCTGCTGCAAGGGTGGCATCTTCCATTATATCCTCCCCCTCTGCCCCTGGGGGAGGGTTGACCTTGTGCCTGAAGAAAACCTTTTTGGGATCTGCAGAACCACATTTTCCCTCCTGTATTACCCTTGGGATAGGGTCTGGATGGGAGACAGAAATGGACTCCAATGGGAGATTAGGTTTTTCCTTCCTGCTCGCACCTAGTCAAAGTCTCTTTCACTTGGGGTCCAAAAAGAGAAGAACCATCAAAGGGAACATTAGTGAAGGAAGACTTGAAGGAGTCCGTAAAATTACAAAGACGCATCCACGAATGTATCCTGAGGGATATTCCTGCTGCGGCTGCCCTACTTGCTCCATCTGCTGCATATGAGATCAGCCTCATGGAGGAGTTAGCTATGGAAGTAAGGGTGGAGAGCTGCGCTGAAATCTTGTCCATGGAACCCAGAGCTACTGAAACCTGGAGGGTATCTCCTAACTCTTTCAGGAGATCCCTCTGAAGATGAGTAAAATGAGTCAGGTAATTCAGCGATCTTAATGTAAATGCCGCTGAAGAAAAAGTATGCTTCCTGTACCTATCCATCATCCTGGACTCCTTGTTAGGAGGATGGATATTAGAAAATGTCTCAGATAATTCCTTCTTGGTGGCTGCGGCTACCACCATAGCATCAACTGGAACTCCCTTACTAAGGAAAGATTTATCCTCAGGTGCTGTCATAAATTTGTTTGGCCTCCTCGGGACGGCTTCCACTGAATCAGGAGCGGTCCATGCTTTCCGCGATATGACCCCCAAAAGTTGGTCATAAGGCGGTGTCACCCAAGAGGTGGAAGGTTTTGGAGCCAAAGGCCTCAAGATACACTAATTCATCCTCATTAGAGTTAAAGGACTTCCAATCATCCCTCTAAGGATTTCTAGGATGTCAGAGAAGGAGACATGCTTAGAGGGAGATCTAAGAGACCATTCTGATTCCTTTAAATCAATGTCTGATGTGACAGACTTAGAGGAGTCAACATGTTTCCTCTGACATAGCCTCTTCCGAGGGAGGTCTCCAGTGGGATAATCTGGGGAGGTCTCAGAAGAGGGGGCACCTCCAATGGGGGCTACTTAGGCCTCTGGTTCCCTATGCTGTGGGGGTGGGCAGGGGGGGAAGAGGTTGCTGCCTGCTGCTGGTGGGACACAGGTTCCAAAGGAATGGTTTTGGCAGAGGATAAAGCCTTCTCTATAGCTTCAAAAGCCTTTCCCCCTGCTCCAAAGAAGATCTCCACTCTGAGGGGACAGATGGTTGACTCCTAGCAAGAGGGAACAGCTCCGAAGCAGAAGTGGGAGCAGAGCTGAGTCAAGCCGAGGCTCCAAGAGGGAGAGTTGGTTCCAACGAGAACCCAGGGTGACTGTCCCCCTTAGAGTAGACACAAGAGTGTCGGCTCCCAGAACCCTCGGCTCCAGACTGAGCCATCGAGGATAGAGTAATTGGCTCCGAGGAAACAGGTTGAATCCCCAGAGCCGAAGGGTTGAAGACAGAGGAACCTGATGTAATAGGCTCCGGGAGCGAAGCAGTTGGAGGAGGAACAGTGATCAGTACGGGGGTCAGCTCCAAGACCTTTGGGTCTGGAGGGGTCAATTTTCTAGCCAGAGCTAGAATCGAAAGCAACCTCTTAACCACCCTCTCGATGTCCTCATCTGATAGGGTCCTGGAGAATCTGGTGGAGACCAAAGGAGACCTCCTTCTCACCAAAATAGGAGATCTCAAAATAGGAGATACAGTCTCGATGTCGGGCAAAATCTTCGGTACCAAAGACTGTCTCAGAACCGATGAAATAGTCTGCACCAAAGATGAAGCAGAGTCAGAACCAGAACTCCTTGGTTCTGACACTTTAGACTTTTTGGTCAGCTCCGAAGTCGGGGTGGATGATTTTCTCTTTGAAGATTTTGGAGCTGCCTGACCATGTTCCAGCTGTTCCTGGAAGGAACTTGTCATGAGACCCCTATCAATAAGTTTTCTCTTCCTTTCGTTCAACACTCTTGTACTAAAAGTGTGACAGAAGGTGCAGGGTTCCTGTAAATTGGCTTCACCAAGACAATGAACACAACTGGTTTGGCTGTCTGTAAGAGACATTTTCTGTGCAGGCCTGTCACATTTTGTGAACCCCGAAGGGCGATGTTACTACAATACAGTGTAAAGAGAAGAACATTTTTTTTTTTTAAACAGTCTTACACACACAGGAAGGAAAGGCCCTCTAACTTAAATGGGCACTACGGTCCTCTAACTTAAATGTGCCGCACAGTCCTAAGGGGGGGGGAATAGGGGTTAAAAACTTTCAAAAACAGTCGCACAATAAAGAAGTAACTATCAATATATATAAAGATAGATAAAAGAGTAGGAAAAAGACTAAATATAGCAAAAAATCGTTTTACTTAGCCAATGAGCAAGTAAGACACAACCTCGAAGCTTTTACAGCAAACGAGATCTGGGGAATTGCCATGAGGCACCATGGGATAGGGGCTAGCCTCGAGCCAGTAAAAGCTCTTGAGCTTTAGTATTGGCCTAGTCGGAGCCGAATATTGTCTCTGAACCCATCCAGCAAGAATTACGGTGAGATAGGACTACATAACCTCATTCCTTAAAGGTACCTTGCTTCTCTGGAACCCAATCAGAGACCCAGTTCCTACATGGGACCTCAATTTTATATGCAAAGACTTGACAAAATTTCTCTTTGAACCTCCTTCTAAAGCACAGTTAAAGTTTATTTAATGAAAGTGCTTGTTTTTGTATCTGTAAGTTCTATCAAAAGAATTTCAGAGCTGTAAGCTCTGTCTTCCTTAGTACCTTATTTAGTTTTCCATAAGGACAGAGTATTTCTTCATATCAATCCATCCTTTCTTCTCAAAGTGGCTTCTGAGGTGAACATAAACCTACTGACTCATTTGCCAGTCTTCTTTCCAAATTATGAAACAATTGTGAACACATCCTGCATATTTTGAATGTTCATAGAAACTAAGTTCTACTGTCACAGAACTTAGACCTTCATAATAAAAACAAAACACACAGCTATTTGTTTCCTTTGCAGTTAACACACTGGATTCCCATGTGTCCAAGGTCATGCTATCCAGGTTGCTTTCAGACTGCATTTCTTATATGTACTCTACTTACCATCACCTATTACCTTACAAACCAAAGGAACTTTTCACTAGGTCTGTGGACATTTCTATAGTCTTCTTTAGGAATGCCTCAACTGATATTTGTGCATCAGCTACATGGACCACCCTGTATATCTTTATTGAACACTACAAGTAAGATGCTATTTCCAAAGCCAGGGATTCCTTTGGAGCCAATGTCTTAAATAGACCCTTGTTATGATGCTCCCAGGTTTTCCTGTTGTCAGGAATTCTGATCCAAATGTTGGATAGGATGAATGGATGGATGGATGGATGGACCAAATAGTATACAGTAGTTATGTACTTAACATAATTCTAGATCCTTTCATTCTTGTCCATCGAATATGGCAATGCTCCCCCACCCCCTTCCAGACTGTTGCTTGGTAAGACCAGGAGGATGTTTCCATTATCCATCATTCCTGCTCTCCTTTCTGGCACCAAACTTAATCTGAGGTAATACTATAGACTGTTCTATAATGAGAAAAATCAGATCTGAGACTATCTCAGCACTAAATAGTGACTACAAGATATTTATGGGAATCCTGGCTGCTAGGATAGCTAACATTTTAAGAATTTGATAGACTTGGATTAGTGTGGTTTTACTTAGGAGAGACAAGCCTTTGAAAAATTATAAAAAAAAAAAAACCTCTCTGTTAATGGAATATGCTACTGTGAAGGTAGGACCAACAGTAATAATACACATGGGTGCACAGATGGGATATGACAGAGTAGCTAGTTCTTTAAAATGCACCTCTATTGAATTATCACTTGTGACATAGGCAAGCTTACATCTATACAACTGTAATCAAACCATATTAATAAGTTCACATTTACAATTATTATACATCACACATATTGTTCTATAAAATATAATCAATCCAAACATAAATTGTTCAGTTCATGCTTTCTCTTAAACCTCATTCCTCCCCCAAAACATTTTTCTCCAAGTATTGTTCCTGTAATTTCCATTTTATTCTATGCAGTTTACTCCTATTATTTTCTAAAGATCTACTTCCTGTTCCTTTATCTCAGTTACAATATTTAGGTATGGTTGGTTGAACTGATTTCCATTCTCTAGTAACTGCTTTTTTGGCAGCCACCAAATTACACTTATAGGCAATTCAGATACTTATCCAAGCTAAAATAAATAAATAAATAAATAAAAAATAATTTCCCTAATTGCACTCATTTGCTCGTCTAGTATTCCTGACAGAGTACTCTGCAGGGAAGTTTTCAAGTCTGCTAATTCATTACACTCTGAAAACATATGCTCCCAAGTACTTCTTCCATCCCCATTATACCTCCAACATTTGCCATCTATCTGAGGAAAAATTATTTTGAGTCTGCTTGGGTATAAAATTACCTATGCGCACACAGGCAAAATTCCTAAATCTTCTAGAATTTGTTGCTATTGTTTCTTTGTGAATTGCTTATCTAATCTCTCTATCCAATCTTTACTGACCTCCTCTGATTGATTCTTATAGTTATTGTGCAATATTTTATATGCCCTTCTAATTATCCTTTTTTAACAGCAACTTCTGTTCTAGCTTTAGCTAAAACCTCAACTATACTAGGTCTTTCACTTAGGATTTCTTTATCCCTTTCTCTTTGCCTATAATCTGATATCAATCTCTGATTTTTTACTGCTTGTATCTTGCTATCCATATCCACAAGCAAGAGCTTCCAGTCTCAGTTTTTGAATTATATTTTGCTTAATCTCCTCCCAAACATCCTTAGCTGCAATAACAGCATCCTTTTTAACCCATACTACTAAATTGTTCATTCTATCATGTCCCCATAAAAATGGGTATTGCTGAACAAATTCATGTGTGGGTACATATGTTACAGATAGAGCATTCACTAATTTTATATCCTGAAAAAAACTGGAACAGTCCCAGAATGTTCCACAACACTGAGATGTCCTTCTCTGGTTTTATCAGGTACAAAATAACATCTGCAAATAAAGCCAACTTTTCTTGAATACCATGCTAACTGTTTCTGGTTCCTTTATTTTCTTTGCCAGTCGTTCGTAATATAATGGAAATAACAAAGGGGAAGGAGGATGGCATTGCCTGGTTCTTGTGTTCAGAAGAAAACTTATCAGAGAGGAATCCTCACACTTGAATTTTTGCCTCTGATCCCTCATACATTCTCCTAACCTTATTAGTTTATCAAGGAATGCAAATGCTTCCATTGCCCTACTCATAAAGTCCCAGCTTACCCTGTTGAATGCTTTCTCCATATCAAGCCCCAACAACAATAGTGGTATTTTCTTGCATTCTGCTTCCCTCTAGATCATCAGTGTTCTATTAGTATTGTCAAATGTTTGCCTCCTCTCCACAAAACCACACTGATCCATATCTATCAATTTTGGCAACACAGCTGCCATTATAGGCATAAACACTTTATAATCATGGTTTAAAATTGAAATGGGCCTATATCAAGTTGGATCTAATGTATTTTTACCATCTTTAGGTATTACAACCACCACAGATTTCTTCCAGAATGTTGGTGCTTTCCCTCCTTTTTAAAATACTGTTAAAGAAAACCTTTCAGATTTTATCACTTTCTTACCTCCTAGCTTCCAAACTTTTACCAGAATACCATCTATTCCTGGAGTCTTTCCTGCAGATTGTTTTAGATATCCATTTTTACCTCATCTCCTCCCACCTTAACTGCTAATTGTTGAGCCTCATCTACCTCTAACCTTGGCATATTTAAGTTTTTAATAAATATTTCCATTTGTGCTTTTTTCTTGATTCCCCCACTTCTGTGTTTTATACAGATTTTCATAACATTTTGAAATATCTCTACAAGATCTCTGCTTATTACTTTTAACAATAAACATTGTTAATAAATTAACACTTATGACATAGGCATAGGCAATCATACATTTACATAAATGAAAACAAACCATATTGACAGTCTTAGTTGCAAGCATTTTACATCGCATACTGTATTGACATAATTTTAGTTGCAAACTTTATTCATCACTTTTCTACTCAATAATTATCAAACACTACATAGCTCATTCAAATCCTGCCTTCTTTGAAACCTCATTCCTCCCCTGTATGTATTGTTCCCACAGTTCCCAATTTTTCTTATGTAATTTGCTCCTACCCTTTTTTAAAGATCCCAATTTCAGTTGTTTTATTTGTTACTTTATTCACGGTTTCTAGTACAGGTGGTTTAGACTTTGATATGCATTTTCTAGTAATTGCTTTTTTGGCACCCACCATACTTAGACTCAGCAAGGCCTTACTATATCTAGACAATTCATATTCTATATCAGCTCAGAAAAATCATTTCCCTAGTTACACCAATTTGCTCACTCAGTGTCTCTGATAGAGTAGTCTGCAGGGGATCTTTAAGTCTGCCAACTCGTTACACTCCCAGAAAATATGTCCCCAATTATCTCTTTCTTCCCCATCATACCTCCAAAATCCGCTGTTAACCTGAGGAAAAATTCTCTGGAGTCTACTTGGGGTATAAAAATATCTATGTAAACATTTGCAAAAGGAGGGAAAGCACCAACATCCTGGAAGAAATCTGTGGTGGTTGTAATACCTAAAGATGGTAAACATCCATTAGATCCAACTTGATATAGGCCCATTTCAATTTTATAACATGATTATAAAGTGCTTATGCCTATAATGGCAGCTGTGTTGCCAAAATTGATATGGATCAGTGTGGTTTTGTGGAGAGGAGGCAAGCATTTGACAATATTACTAGAACACTGCTGATCTAGAGGGAAGCAGAATGCAAGAAAATAACCACTTTTGTTGTTGGGGCTTGATATGGAGAAAGCATTCAACAGGGTAAGCTGGGATTTTATGAGTAGGGCAATGGAAGCATTTGTATTCCTTGATAAACTAATAAGGTTAGGAGAATGTTTGAGGGATCAGAGGCAAAAATTCAAGTGGGAAATCTTCTAGATTTTGTTGCATATTTGGGAGACCTACATATATCACCCCATTGTTTCTTTGTAAAGTGCTTATCAAATCTCTCTTCCCAATCCTTTCTAATCTCCTCTGACTGATTCATATAGTTATCATGGAATATGTTCTGTGCTCTACTAATTATCCCTTTTTTAAAAGCAGCTTCTGTTCTACATTCTACTAAAAACTCTACCAGTACTGCTCTTTCATTTATGACCCCCTATTTCTTTCTTTGCCTATATTCTATCAATCCTTGATACGGAAGGCAATCTCTAACATGCAGTCCAAATAAATGTGCCCACAGTAACTTGGTACATTGGTTCCTTTGTCAGTTTTTCCAATAAATTCCAGTCCCCTCTTGCCTACTGTCTGTATCCCTAATTGCAGTCATCCCTATCCGCAGAATCTCCCTTCTCCAGTCCCGTGTTGGCTTGGTTCTTAGAATACATTCTGCTACTTTTTATAAATATATCATTCTGTATGATTATTATTATCATTAAAGGTCTGCATTCAAAATCCCAGTCTCTCCTTGTTTCTTGAGCTTCCCCCATGTTTCATCATCATCATCCCTTTCCACTTTAAATTATATGTTTCCCGTGTTGGCTTGGTTCTTAGAATACGTTCTGCTACTTTTTATAAATATAACATTCTGTATGATTATTATTCTCATTAAAGGTCTGCATTCAAAATCCCAGTCTCCATCATCATCCCTTTCCACTTTGAATTATACAGTTCTGCTTGTGTTATGTATGAGAGCCTTAACTGTGTAGCTCTGAAATACCCCCTTCAAACTGGACAATCCCAATCTGTCTTGTTCTACTGGAAGAATCAGCTTATCCCACTTGACTCTTCCCCTCCCAGTTAAAATCCTTCAGCTCTTTATTAATTGCTATCCACAACTTCTCCTCTCTTTGATAAAAATATGCCTGACCTGTGTATAAAACCAAAGGGACTAAAATGTTTTAACTGCTTGTATCTTACTTTCCATATCCATTGAACAGAGCTTCCAATTTCTCAGTTTTTGTATTATCTTTTGTTTAGTGTCTTCTCACATATCCTTATCTGCCACACCAGAATAATTTTTACTTCATCATGTCCCCATAAATATGAATATTGCTGAAGCGATGTGTGCGAGTACATAATTTACCTCTATTGCCTTTGTTTTAGCTTAATTCATTTTGTATCCTGAAAAGATCTGAATCTGTCTCAAAATGTTTCACAACACTGCAATGTCTTTTTCTGGTTTTATCAGGTATAAAACATCATCTGCAAACTGAGTCAGCTTTTCTTGACTACCATACCAATTATATCATTAAATTTCGGAGTCCTTTATTTTCTTTGCCAATGGTTCTAAGTATAATGCAAACAAAGGGGTAAGAGGACACTGCTGCCTGGTTCCTCTGCTCAAACAGAAATCATCAGAGAGGAATCCACTCACTTTAATTTTTGCCTCTGATCCCTCATATATCCTCCTAATGAACCTTATAATTTTATCAGGGAATGCAAATGACTACATTGCCCAGCTCATAAAGTCCCAGCTTACTCTGTCACATGCTTTCTCTGAATCAATACTCACCAACAACAGAGGTATTAACATCTGTTATTTTTCTTGTTATACGCTGCCTAAGTTTGGTAACAACTCTTTCTATTTTCTTTTGCCTTAGTTGTGCCAAAAGTTTTTGTTCATAGGTGTATACTAGGCTTAAGAGGACAGTTGTGCAACCAAAATGTGACCCACAAATTTGATTTATACTTGATTTACAGGAATGATTTACTGACTTGCCTCTGTCCCTCAGAGATGTATGAGCCAGACCAGGGGTGAATTTCCAATTAACCATCCACTGGTCTAAGTTGCATTTAAATAGGGACAGGGAACCTGTTCCAGAGAATGTGATTTCTCTGAGAAACATATATCTTCCAAAATGTCCTATTTATTTTGCATGAACATTTTAGGTCTTTTAATCTAGTAGTTCTGGTGCTGTTTGTTTTGTGGATATACAAAAGATTAATCAAAACAGGGTTGAGGGGTGCCTTGTATGCCAGCCAAAGATCACCTCTCAGAAGTCTGTATGATACTGAGTAGAGACAGGATTTTTGAGGTGATCAACATAGGACATTTTGTTTACTACCAGTATTCTTTTTGTAAGGAACCTTTGTGGATGTTCCAATTGCTGCATGTGTCTGGTCAGGTACATACTGAAGAGGGCATTATACTCTATGATGGACCTGTTGAGGGTAGAGTACAGTGGTATGATGACCTCTCAGGACCTAGCTGCCATGACCTTGCTTATAAGTTGAGCAACATGGGATCTTCTTGTGTTCTAGAGTTATCAAAAGACAGTTGCTTAACAACAATTTTTTAAACTCATGCATATTATCCAGGTACTCCCTTATTTTCCCTTTGGCACTCCACAGTTGTACCTCTTCTCATTCTGTGCGATTTTCCTTATTTTGTAATATGTGTCAGCTCCTCTAAATAAGTCTGTTTACTTAACTATATCTCTTTTATTTTTAAACTCCACTTTCATTTTCGTTTACTCACCAACTATAACTTCTGGAGTACTTTCCATGTTTCCTAATAACTCCTGAATAATTTCCACTATCTATTCCTTATTTTAACAGGTAGGTGTGGAAGCTCAATTAAATGCATATGTTCCTATGAAATGCTGAATTGATGTCTTCTGTACCAAATATATTTATGCACTTCTTCAGAAATCTACCCTCTTTTGTTATATTTTCTATTTTAGGTCCCCCAGATACAGTCTCATTGTTGCAAACCAAATTCTAGTCCCCCACCTATAAGTAATATTTTCTGCTGGATGTTGATTATTTCTCCCAGAATTTTTAAGCTCAATAATACATGCCAGTGTAATACTTATCCCTTAAGAGGAGCCCTTCTTTTCTTCTTCTATCACTATTAGAGCTTGTCTAGCATGTAACAGAAGTACTCCTGGTTTCTTTTGTCCATTTTATGCTGTTTGATATCCATCCAACCCTTTATCAAATTCACATGCTCACTTCTTTCCAAATGTGGCTTATGTAGCATTGCTATTTGCACTCTGCATTTCTTAATATAATTAAATATTGTTTCCTTTTTGTCTATACCCATGAGCCATTCTCATTCCAAGATAACACTTTCCAGGTTAAGAAGTCATTATTCTCACTTATTATACACAACAGCTTTTTAAATGTCTATTTCCAACTTTTGTGGAACATACACCCAATGAGTTTTGGCAGGTTTATCCTTTATAGTGTGTGCGTGTGTTTTTTTCTCATCAATGTTAGGACCTACATCCCATTTTAAAAGAAGTTTGTTTTAATGAAAACCCTCAGGCAAAAAAAGAAAACCCCATAACCTGTTAACTTAATAAAACATACAAAACTATGTACATCTTCAAATAATAAAGTTTAACCCTCATAATATGAGCAAGTGTCCCAAACAGACATCTGAAAAACACAGGCCTTAATTAACCTAAAGCCAAGGTTATCCAAGCTTATAGTCTATGCTTCTATTCTTCTTTCGGCTTTTCCCAGTTAAGGGTCACCACAGCAGAACTCCAGTCCGCTAATGATTGGCAGTAGATTTTTTTTTACGGGTGCCGAGGTACCAGCTCGATGTCCAACCTACAATGAAGGCACACCCATTCTACACGTCTTTTGAACACCAGTGGACAGTGGGGAGGACATGCAGACTCCACACAGAAGGTGCTCCAGCTGGGAATCAAATGGGAGAACCTCTTGCTGTGAGGCAGCAATGCTACTGCTGCACCACCACGGCTTCAGCTTATAGTCTATGCTTCTACTTACACTAATTGGTGTCTATTTTTTTTTATCTTTATTCACCTCCTAGAATTGAAAAACAACTTGCATGCTTTCAGTAAACACCAAATTTTAGCTGTGAAGAAACAGTACTTTGACATTTTTTTATTGCCCTACAATCAGCTTTTCCCAATGGTGAGGTAAGAGGAAAAAATGTAGTCCTCAGCTGCAGGCTTCTAAAGACAATCTGAAATGTTTATTGCTAAAGGAAATCTTCATTATATTCAGTGTTCTCTTGTTTCCACTTAAAACTTATTAGATTAAGCCAAGGGTCTTGATTCAGGCACTCACCTATGCAAAAGCAAGATAAAAACTAATCAGTTCTACATGTATTATCTGTGTACTTCTTCACCCCATCCCCTATCTTTTGTCTAGATATTTTTTTCTTTTTGAATTGTAATGCTTACAAGTTCTTAATAAATGTAGGCATCGTAATGCCTACATTTCTTAATACTAGAAAAGAAAAGGCATGTTTACTTTAGTATCTTTACCACATGCAATTTATATCATGAAAATTTTCATAGAAAAACTGTTAAGAACATAAATTATTTTACTTACAGTTACCATTTTCCTTCATATTCCCCTCTCCTTAGTGTCCTTCCAAACATTAATGACGTGAAGTGAGGCAAATACCTTTCCATTCTCCTTAAGTTTAACAAAGTCAAGAAAAAGTACAGTTGTGTACACTTACCATAAATGTAGATGTTCGAGTGTATTCACTGTTACAGTCATTACATTTGGGTAATCTGCTTGCAGGTTGCCCTCATTCGGCCTGATTAACAAAGTCTTGGGTCCTGCGTTGGTTGCTGTTCCTTCTTCCATGACATCAGGCTGTCAGGGGTATAAAACATGGAGCCGACATCATTACATCAGTTTTTCTTGCCCTAGATGTCAGGTGCCCCCCTAATGGGAAGCAATTAAACATAAAAGCACAAAGATATACTTCCAACAAAAAAGCAAATACACCAAAAAGGCTTTTAAGCATAGTAAAGGAAAGTAGAGGTATAGCCAAAAGAAGTTAGTGGGCTGGAGGGAGGGTAACCAGGACTACAACAGTGAATACACTCGAACATCTACATTTACGGTAAGTGTACACAACTGTAATATGTTCTTCATGTTTCACGGTTGCAGTCATTACATTTGGGTAGATTCCCAAAGCTATGGTTGGGAGGAGGAATTTAGATAGCATTATTGCCAACTATAAGGCCCTGCAAGACTGCAGTGGCAAAGCCAGCTCTGGATTTAGAGAAAAATGGCAATGCTTGGTGAAAGTATGTACAGAACTCCAGGTAGCAGCTTCTAGGATGTCCCTGGTAGGGACACCTCTGAGAAAGGCCGTAGAGGTAGATGCAGCCCTGGTGGAGTGAGGTCTGATCCCCTGGGGGATAGATTTTCCATGGTGCTTATAGCAGAAATGAATGCAATGGCTTATCCATTTATAAATGGTTGGTTTTGAAATAGCCTTCCCCTCTGCCCCTGCAGCAAATGCTACCAGCAGTTCAGATTTCCTTTGAGGATTAGTCCTGTCCAAGTTGAATCTAAGTTGTCTGTGCACATCTAAGGAATGCAGTATCCATTCCCCTTTATTCTGTGGATTGGGAAAGAAGGTTGGCAAATGAATGTACTGATTAAGAGCCACAATGCATACCACCTTAGGCATAAAGGATGGATTGGTCCTGAGTGACACCCTGTCCGCATGAAAGATGATGAAAGGCTCTACTGCCATAAGGGCCTGTAATTCAGATACCCTTCTAGCTGAAGTGATTGCTAAAAGGAAAGCTGTTCTCCAAGAAAGAAATTGTAAGTCTGCAGTAGCAGCTGGCTCAAAAAGAGGTAGAGTGAGTTTCTCCAAGACAAAGTTAAGGTCCCAGGCTGGGGTTGGAGCTCTCCTGGGTGGTCTCAAGGTTTTGGCCCCTCTGAGGAACTGCTTGAGCAGTGGATGAGAGAATAGGGGAGGTTCTGTGTTATAATGAACTGAAATGGCTGAGGCGTGGATTTTAACGGAGGAAAAAGACAGGCACTTGTGAAGCATCTCAGTTAAGTATTGTAAAATATGAGGTAAATTGGGCGCTGCTGTGCTCATCCCTTGAGACTGGTTTCAGGCACAGAATCCTTTCCATTTTTCAGCATAAGATTATCTAGTACTAGGCCTCCTTGCCTTTAAGATGATATCCATCACAGGTTTGCTGAGGGATGGTAAAGGAGAGATTAAGTAATTAGCCAGGCTGCAAGGTTCAGTGTTGGAAGCGGAGGGTGCAGAATCTGGTTCTCCTGCTGGGACAGCAGGGAAGGAGTCTGAGGCAGGTGCCATGGAGATAACCATGACACACTGCACAGGAGGGGGTACCAGTGTTGGCACGGCCAGTCTGGAGCAAGTAGAATCATCTTGGTTTGTCCTGTTTGACTTTTAGTAGTAATTTGGAGAGCAGAGGCAGAGGGGGAAGGCATAGACTGATAGGTTTTTCCAGCTGACGGACAGAGCATCCACTTTCCAGGCTTATTTGTGGGGAGTCCTTGTGCAAAATTTGTCCAATTGGTAGTTCTGGGGAGAGGCAAACAGGTCTATATCTGGGCTCCCCCATTTGCTTGTCAGCATGTTGAAAATACTTGGTTCCAGTTTCCACTCATGTGGGTCCATGAGGTTTCTGTTTAGTCCGTCTGCTAGTGTATTTAAATTTTCCTGGCAGGAATTGAGCTTGTAGGTGCACTTGTTAGCTCAAGGCTGTGTTCCACAATGCCACAGCTAGTCTGCAGAGGGGGTAAGAATGTGTACCCCCCTGCTTGTTTATGTACCGCATAACAATGGTGTTGTCCCGTCTTTGCCATTAGTTGTCCTGGAAGAATGTGGTCCTTGAAGGCTGTCAGAGTATTCTGTACAGCTAACATTTCTTTTTGATTGATATGCAGGTGCATTTGACTTGGGTTCCATTTGCCCTGAATGCACTTTCCTGCCAGGTGAGCCCCCCATGCATAGTCTGATGCATCTGTTGTTCGTGTTTGGGTGGCAGGGGGTGGTGTGAAAGGTAGTCCCTTGTTTTGGTGGCAGGCCTCTGCCCACCAAAGGAAATCTAGGCGTAGGCAAGGTATGATAGGAATCATTGTTTCTAGGTTTTGAGAATGTTGACACCATAGGCTTTTTAGATACCACTGTAGTTTCCTCATATGCAGTCTTGCATATGGAATTAGAAGAATGCAGGAGGCCATGAACCCCAAGGCTTGCAGTATTTGTCTTGCAGATAGCAGGGTTTTTGTGGCCACTTGTTTGAAATAGGTTGTCAAATGAGTTTGCTTTTCTGGCGTGAGGTAAGCCATCTGGGAAGTTGTATTCAAGCTTGCTCCCAGGAATGTGATTTGTTGACAGGGTACCAGTTGTGATTTCTTTTCATTTATGGAGTACCCCAGACAAGTTAGAACCCTTTTTACAAAGGCCAGATGACTCAAAAGTATGTCCTGGCTTTCTGCCTGAATCAGACAATCGTCCAAGTATGGGTATATTTGAATATTTCTTTGCCTGCAAAATGCAATAACTGGAGCTAGGCACTTTGTGAATACCCTGGGTGCAGTAGATAAGCCAAAGGGCAGTGCAGAGAATGGATAGTGCGTGTAGCCTGCTTTGAAGTGTAGGTATCTTCTGCAAGATTCCCTGATTGGGATGTGCAGGTATGCTTCTTTTAAATCTAGTGTTGTCAACCAGGTATCTTTGCTTAGCATAGGAAGTAATTGGTGAAGAGTCAGCATCTTGAATTTTGGAATCTCCAAAAAGCTGTTTAGAGTAGACAGGTCCAGGATAGGACGCCATGAATTGTCTTTTCTGGGTACCAGTTAAAGTCTCGAGTAGAAACCTTGCCCCTTTTCCTCCTCTTGTATCAGTTGAATAGCCCCCATGCTTAATAGAGAAAGTACTTGTTCTTGGGCCTCTGCCCACTGATGTGGGGGTAGGACCGGCCACCCACTTAGTGTTGGCAACATGTGGAAGTGAAATCTGTGTCCATGGGACATTATATTTAAAACCCATTTGTCCTGGGTAATGAGTTCCCAATTCTTCGCATGAAGAGCAATCTTTCCCCCCAAAGGGGCAGTCAGATGATAAGTGCTTAGAAATCTTAAAAGGAAGTCATTGAGACAGTTTACCATGGGGGGAGTCTTATTAGCTCCCCACTGCTTAGCTCTGTGAGTCCCCTGGGACTGAAACCTGGGGATTTTGATGTATCTGGGTTTGGCTTGAGAAGACCTGGAAGGGGCTGGAAAGGACCAATTCTTAGAGGGCCAGTGCCTACTAAATCTAGGAGGCTGAACTTGTAAAACAATCTTTAACAGCTTGCATAGATTTAGATTTATCTTCCATCTTTTTAAGAACTTCCACAGCCTTGTTGCCAAACAGGTGGTCCTGATTTAAAGGGGCATCCACTAATTTAGCTTTAACATGAATCATTCAAAGATTGCTCTTTAATTCAAGCATGCCTTCTGAGCACAGAACCAGTAACAGCAGCCCTGCAAGAGGCCTCTAATGAATCAAAACCACATTGCAAAGTATGTTTTCTAACTTGTTCGGCAGAATGCATTAAATCCTGTAATTGTTTATTTTCCACACAGTCAGGAATCAACATCATTTTCTGTTTAAGCAGTCCAATAACATGTTGCTGATACTTTAACATGTGAAACTGGTAGTTTAAAGCCCTAATGGCCAAGGTTGCAGAAGTGTAAACTTTCTTACCCCATTTATCCAGCACCCTGGAGTCTCTAGTAGAAGGGGTAGGATTTTTAGCAGTAGAAGCCTTAATGCCCTTGGGCCCCTTGTGAAATAGTCTCTGGATCTGCAATAGGATTTTTGAAAAGGAACTTGTGGGACTCAGGGACCCTGTAGTATCCGTCAGGTTTTCTGGGAGCAGGAGGCAAGGAATCAGGGGCCAAACTAGATTCCGAGAAAACATCATCAACAATGTCTAGTACAGGAGGAATAGCTAAAGGCCTATGCTGAGATAGAAGGAAATCCTGAAGCCTCTTTCTTGAATCAGAAAAATCTTGGCTTTCCCAGTGGAGAGTATGTAAGGTTTCCCCAAAAGAAAAATCCTCAGGAGAGGAAGCAGAGGGAATAGAGTCCTCTGCATCAGAATCCTCATAAGCAGGTTAGGACAAATCCAGGTCATCAGAAGAGTCAGAAAAAAACAGAATCCTGATCAGAAGATGGAGAAAAAATGGAGAACATTGACATCTGTGCAGTGACAGAGACCTGGTGCAAAGCTCCAGAGAGCACCCCTGCATTACCAGGCTATAATTCATACCACACCTTTCAGCCACCAAACCCAGACCGAAACACTAAAGGTGGAGGTGTGTCCATATTCATTAAGGATATCCACACCTCCAAGCTAATTGCTCAGCATAATGCATCAGAGATTATCCAAGTTCAACTAACTCTGGGCAAAACCGCAATCCAGATTGTAGCTTGCTACAGACCCCCCACCATGCCCCAGGATTCCCACTCCTCTTTTCTTGATACACTGGAAAACATTAAGGTACAACCCAACACTCTAATAATGGGTGATTTCAACTACCCTACCATTAACTGGGAAAACTACTCATGTGCCAACTCTTTTGCTCAACGTTTTCTGGAAATCATCAATTCCAACGCTTTGGATCAACTTATCCACACCCCCACCAGAGGCAGCAATATCCTACACCTGGTCATCACCAACATGGGTGACTGGTGTTCCACACCAGAGGTCATCTCCTCGTTGGTCAGATCCGACCACAAGCTAATCACCCTAGACATCCACATCCCGCTCCCACCCCCCATTAGGAAAACAACCGTAAAAACTTTCTCCAAAGCCAACTTTCACGCTTCTTAAGACAGAAGTGACAAACTTCATTACACCCATGCAGATGGACAATAGAGGTACGACTGCTGAATCCTACACAAATGCACTTTATAAGCACTTACACGAGTGCATGGATCGTGCTATCCCTAACAGAACCAAGATGCTATCCTCCAAAAAAAGGAAGCCAATCTGGTGGTCTTCTGCCATAAACAAACTCTACAACAGAAGAAAGAAACTGTTGAAAAAAAGAGTAAAATCCCACGATTGGAGGAACTCCCTGGTCAGCCTCAGTAAGAAGCTGAGATCCCTCATAAAATCCTCCGAAGCTAGTTATGAAAACAAAATTGCCACTGATTCTAAAGACAACCACAAAGCATTCTATAGCTATGTCAAAAATCTCAATGGCAACACTCAGATCTGCTCTGAGTTACAGCACAATGATACTAAATATACAGAACCAACTGATATTGCCAACATCCTGGCAGATAGGTTCAGTGCTAACTTTACCCCCCTCTCACCCCCTAAAGGGCCCATCTTTATATCGGAAGAATGCAAAGTTCCTGTAATCACGGCTGCACAGGTAAAAACTTCACTCTCCAAAGCCAAGAACACAGCAACCATGGGACCTGACAACATCCCAGGCTGCTGTCTATATGAACTACAGAATGAACTGGCACCCCACCTAAGTACCATGTTCAATCATAGCCTCACCTCAGGCGTTGTGCCCATTGAATGGCACACCGCGACAGTTATCCCACTCCACAAAAGGGGGGCTACAACAGACCCCGGGAACTACCGCCCCATTAGCCTGACGAGCCTAGTCTGCAAGGCCATGGAATGCATCATCATGGAACTCATAAACAAAGACATTGGAGATCTCCAAACCCTGGACCCCACACAATTTGGGTTTGTAAAAGGCAGATCATGTCTGCTAAACCTGACAGACTTCTTTGAAGTAGTCACCAAGGCCATGGATGAGGATAAGGTGGTTCACACAGCCTATCTGGATCTCGCCAAGGCGTTCAACACCTTGCCCCCACTCTGGAATTATGGATAAACTTACTAAACTAGGTATAAATCCCTATGTCACAAGATGGGTTGCCAACTGGCTTACTGAAAGAACCCACACTGTGAAAGTAGCAGACTCCAAATCAGATTTTAGACCAGTGACAAGTGGAGTACCACTGGGTTCAGTCCTGGGTCCTCTCCTGTTTGGTGTCTACTTCTCTGAAGTACAGGCTAACACAGAAGGTCTTTGGCTAACTGAATTCACAGATGAATGCAAACTAGGAGCCATAATTGAAACTCCTAACGATGTGGACATCCTACAAAAGGGCCTCACTGAGACAGATGCCTGGTGTCAAAGACATGGTCTCAAGCTCAATGCCAAAAAGTGCATTGTCATCCCCTTTGGTAAAAATTTTGTACCCATGAAATACCACATAGGCAGTAGTCTACTTAACACCGAAAGTGTGATAAGAGACCTTGGGACACAGGTGGACAGTAGTCTCTCCTTTGATAATCACATCGCCAAAGTGGTCAGGAAATCCTTCTACGTGGCACACCTCATCACAAAAGGTTTCTCATCCAGAAAAAAAGAGGTCATTAGACCCAGAAGATTCATAATCAACCTTGGTCCTAGGCCTCTTAGAAGGGGGGGGGTTGGCTACCCCTGATTAGAGTTATTAGATCATCAGCCATTCTTATCATTTGTTTTTTTAGGCATAGAGGCCTGAGCAAGTGTCCTGGGTGTTGGTTTTTTAGACATGGATCGAGATTTAGGCCTAAGTAACGAAGGAGGCATCGATTTAACATGCAAGTCCGTAGGCCTGAATACACCCTCCGAAGCCGGTGCCTGCACAGTGGCTCCAGACCCATCTAAGGTAGAGACATCCGCGGGTTCCATAGCTGAATAATCTTGCAGCATACCGGACTCCGAATGGGTCTCAGTAGAGGCCTGCAAATCAGAAGCAGCGGGTATCAGGGGCTGCGAAAGCGCCTCACTGAGTACCAACGAACTGGCAACTGGCTTAGTAGAAGCATCGTCGGCAGTTTTGGACCTCGGCAGCCTGTCTCTGTCTTTATCTTTGCATTTTTTCAGAATCCTGGTAGTCGGATGGCTAACTGATGACATTTCTGGATAATTAAACCGAGAACCAAAATATTTAGAGGCAAAAATATACAGACGACGGATAGTGCGCTGATTAAATAAAGCAGAAAACCGACAGCAAGGTACGTCATGGTCAGGGCTTAGGCAAGGAATACAGTATGAATGAAAATCTTTAGGAGGTATTTGCTTTCCACAAGTAATGCAATTATTAACTTTTACTGACATCGGTGATGAGCAAGAAAAAGTTTCCCCAATGGGGTGCTTAGCTTTAGTTGAAGACTTCGGTTCTGAAACTCAAAAACGAAAATTTCAGGAGTCGACTGACCGGCACTTGCTAACTGCTTCTGCGTCAGGCACCGTACGGCAAGAAAGACTGATGTAACGGCATCAGCTTCATGTTTTATACCCCTGATGACCTGACATCATGTAAGAAGGGACAGCAACCAATGCAGGACACAAGACTTTGTTAATCAGGCCGACTGAGGGCAACCTGCAAGATTACTCAAATGTAATGACTGCAACAGTGAAACACAAAGAACATCTTGAATTCAGTGTTTCATTTATTTTAATCATATCTGAGCACATTTAACTTATTTTTTTCCTCTATATTACTGGAAGCCAGGTCTTCCAGCAAAGCTGAAGCTGGAACTGCTTTCTGCTGAACAGCTACAGGATTCTTCCCAGTCAGTTTTTTCACTTCACCTTCTCTAGTTGATTTTCTTTCAGGCTCTCTAGTTTCTTCTTTGCTGGTATCTAGGCAGTGTACTAGCCAGTAACTGCAATTATTACAAGTGTCAGAATTTCTGGCCCTTATCTTTCAGTCTTTCTTCACACTAGTGGAGCCTGAAGGTAGGATGTTGATCAGTGTGCAACCATCTTGCTAAGAACTAGAGTAGGTAGGTCTTACCTGCAGACCATGTCCCAAGCAGGTTTACCCTCACCACCAAATTAACATTTATATATATATATATATATATATATATATATATATATATACATATATATACATACATACACACACACACACACTATTTGCATTCTTTTTGGCAGCTCAAATTATGGCATCTCAGATGGTAGGCAGTAGGTGGAGCAATAACTGTGTTAAGAATTTTAAAATGATGCCCTACATTTACAGAAAACCCTGAGGGGATTTGTCCAGTTATTAAATATATGTCAGGGCCTATCAGGATACAAAATAAGTACAAATAAAATGAACGTCCAGTCATTAAAATATCAGCCGCCATTTTGACTGGAATAATATTTTCCTGTTGTTAGGTACACGTTAAAATCAAATATTTGGCTAATACAGCAATGGACTGCAAGAACTTTCTAGGAAGACAGAAAAGAAATGATTTTTTAATAATATGAAAACAATGGAAGACAAGGGACATTGACTAAAAAGTACAGGCAATAAAAAATACTCCTAGTCCCATTGGTTATCAATGTTTTTTTTTAGAGGTCCCATACTAAAGGGAGGATGCAGGAGTTCACATGGAAAGGAAAACAATCTGGGGCAGCATGGAGAAACTGTTGGTGCTGAGTGAAATGGGGCAATATCATATCTGAATAATTATACTACCATGTAAGCAAAATGGCACTCCCAGATGAAAGTAATCATTTCTAGCACAGACAGACATATTTTAAGAACACTGTCTTGAATTTTTGGGGTACTTTAGACATACTACTATGTCAAACTACGGACTGGTAACGTTAGAGGAACCACTGAGAGAATACTTAAAAGCTCAAAATAGGAGAGTCTACCAATAAAGCTTATCAAAATCTGACAGAATAGCCCCCCCTTCATGGCAAAAAGGGACTAGATGCACTGGGTGGTGAACAGCAGATATAAATACAATGAAGTACAATGATTTTTAACTGCCACTCACAATACATAAAAAATATTTAGCTAAAGGGATCTGGGAGGCTATTGTGGTATTTAAAATATTTAGCTAAAGGGATCTGGGAGGCTATTGTGGTATTTTCACAGATTAACTCTATCCAAGTGGATCTTGAGAGAGGGATTTATCCAGTTCCTACAGCTTCATCACCACCCATTACTGCTGGTAAAAGTGTATGCCATCTACCATCCTGTTTTTTGTTGCAACTCAAACATGGTCCTATCCAACTCTACCTGCATCATTAGCAGTTATGTACTTACCATAACTTGGCATATGTGTTATCCTATTTCATTATTCCTATCTGGCACTACACAAGACAGATCCAAGGCTCGAGCTCCTCCCTCTCCCATAATCCCCTTATGCACTCTAACCCTCAGATAGAGTTTGCTGTAGTTAGCCCACATAATATATACCTGAAACTTGGTGCAGGAGCCTAATGACTCCAGCTTCTTCAGATCCCCTCAGAGCATGGATGGCAGGTGGTGGGTGGGAAGTGAGGACTAATGAAACAGGATAACACAGATACCAAGTTATGGTAAATACATAACTGCTAATCTGATGTTATCCATTTCATTATTCCTCATGACTGGGTGAGAATCCACAGCTACAAGAGTATCCTGGCGGTCCTATGGAAGGAACCACCTGAGCAACATGGAACCAATAGATGCTCTGTTTCTGGAGATATTAATTTTATAATGAGAAACAAAGGTGTGTGGAGTAGACCACGTGGCATCTATAGACACCCTAGCAGAGAAGGCTGACACGGTAGCAACCAAACAGAGAATGAGCCCTAGGCAGACAAGGTAACTCTAAGCCCCTGAGAATAAATGGTGGAAATACAGTTTGAAATCCATTTGGAAACAGTTACCTTAGACACTACTTGACCATGTCTGTTCAGAGAGAAGGCTATAAACAATTGATCAGATTTCCTGAAAGCTTTTGTCCTGCACAAGTAAAATCTTAACTGCCTATGTACATTCAGTGTATGGAGGAGGTATTCACCTTTACTGGAATGATTCAGAAAAAAAAGACACGTAACTGAATAGACTGGTTGATATTAATTTCAGTGGCTAGCTTGGGCATGAAGGAAGTGTTAGTTCTCAAGGCCACTCTGTCTTTGTGAAAAATTATATATGGCAGCTTGGATGACAAAGCCTGTAACTGAGATCATTCTAGCCAAAGTTATGGTCTCAGGAAAGGCTGTCTTCCAGGACCAGAACTTAATATGACAGGAATGAGCAGGCTTGAATAGACTGAGTGGGAGACTGCAACAACATAATGAAATCTCGAGAAGGATCTTTGACAGGGGGGCCTGAGGAGAAACAACCTTTCGTGAAGGCCTTGCATAGTCTGGAGGAAAGGTAGGCTCCCTGCTAACATGAAAATTGGAAATGGCTGCCAAATGCAGCTTTATGTTACAGAAACTGGCACTGTCTTGTTAAAGAGATGATAAAAACAGAAGAATATCCAAAACTGGAGCAGAGAAGGGATGTCAAGATTTCTTCAGCAGCCCAAAAGGAAAACTGTTTCCAAGTACTGTTGCAGAGTTTTCGTATTGACTGTTTCTGAAAGGCAAGAATAATTTTCTTAAGAGGGGAAGCCCGGCTGGACTCAGTATCACAAGAAATGGAGAAACCATGTGGTCAGACAAAGGGATCGGAGTTTTGGGGTTTTCAGCCCTGAGGGATGACAGTTGAGATTTGGTGTGGGAATCTATTATCTAAGGAAGATATTTCAAATGAGATAATAGGAAGGGAAACCACACCTGATTATGCCAGAAAAGGGCAATGAGAATCATGGGACACTTCAGTCTGTGGGTTTTCTGCAGTACCTTGGGGATCAACAGGATTGGTGGATACACATAAGAGAGAACTGGAGGACAATCATAGACTAGAGCATCCTTCAAGGACAGCCCCGCTGGGGGGATCAGGGTAAAGTACCTGTTGTGTTTGCTGTTCATTGGGGATGCAAAGAGGTCGCAGGACGGCTGGCCCCATTAGCCGAATATCTGAGACACCACTAATGGGCTCAGGGACCACTCGTGCAGGCTCAAGATGGAACTACTGAGTCCATCTGCCAACACATTGGACTCCCCTTGTATGTGCATTGCAAGAAGAAAGCAAATGGAAGAAATCACCCATTACCACACTCTCATGGCCTCTTTACACAGTGGATAAGAACATGTCCCCCCTGCTTGTTGATGTGTTAGACCACTGACATGTTGTCTGTATGAAGTGCAATCATCCCTAGCGGAAGGCAATCCTGAAAGGCTTGCAATGTCAGGAGGACTGCTCTCATCTCTAGAACGTTTAAGTGCAACTTGGTCTCTGCAGGGGACCACATGCCTTGGACTATTCTGCCCTGAAATGAACCCCCCCTTAACATGGAAGAGTCCGTGGTCATGGGGAGAGGGGACAGAAAAAGATCACCCTCGGAAGAGATCCTCTGAAAGAAGCCACCACTGAAGATGTAGTCAGCAAATTGGTGTCAGTCGTATCAGCATAGACATAGGATAGAAAATGGACCACTGGACTGCTAGCTTCCACTACAGTACTCACATATCTCACCAGCAGTACAAGGATGACAGCTACTGACATGGACCCCACAGCCTTCACAATGAGATACGCTTGCAGAGACGTGACCTCTAGAATTGCTTTGACCGGCTGTCTGAGTAAATCCACTCTCTGAGGGGCAAAGCTGCATTTTCTGTCATTGTACTGAGCTGGGTTCCTATAAACTCCAGACTTTGCACCAGAGTTAGTTTTGACTTGGTAACAATGACCGTAATGCTTAACTTGTTGAAAGTGTCCAAAAGGTACTGTCTCCGTAATGTCAGTCGATGCCTTATGGGTGCCGTAAGGAGCCAATCATCCAGGTACAGAAAAACCTGGAATCCCTGCAGTCTCAAGTGAGCTGCGACCACTGCCAAGGATTTGGTAAACACCGGAGGGGCTATGGTGAGTCCAAAGGGCAGGTCTCTGAACTGAAAATGATTGGCTCCCCGCTGGAAGCTCAAATGCCTCCTGGAACGCATTTCTATCTTGATGTGATAAGTAAGCATCCTGGAGGGTCTATGGAGCACATTTTTTATTTTTATTTTATTTATTTTACATTTGTTGACCGGGCTAGTCTAACTGTATATATGT
The DNA here is from genome assembly GCF_019279795.1 of Protopterus annectens. Taxonomy (NCBI): domain Eukaryota; kingdom Metazoa; phylum Chordata; order Ceratodontiformes; family Protopteridae; genus Protopterus; species Protopterus annectens. The sequence goes on along the minus strand of NC_056727.1, from coordinate 354,839,803 downwards.
ACATTTCCAGTACAGGCCTGGGGAGAAAAGCTCCAAGCATGAACAGCGACAAAGTTAACAACATATAAAAACACATGAAAATCACAGTACAGAGGCAGCATTGGTCAAAAGAAAAATTATAATAATAAAATTCTAAACTATAAAAGTTATAATAAAAATTATACTAAAAAAATATACTAAACACAATAGTAGGTATGAGCAAAACCCAATTAAGAGAGAAAAGCCCTTATATTTTTATCCACTTACTATGAAGAAAAGAGTAGTAACTAGATTTGGAGGCATAGGTTAGAGTAGTAGGGAAAGGGGTAAGAGCAGGAAGGGGAAAAATATATCAGTCTGGGTTAGCACATGGATAAAGCCAATGAGTTTTAAGATGTTCTTTAAGATGTTTTTTAAATGGAGAAGTAGAAGCAAGGGTTGATAATTCAGAAGGAAGCTGATTCCAGTTTTTACCTGCTGTGTTTGAGAAAAGTGAGTCACCAGCTTTGTTGTTAGATTTAATCGAGGAAACTAGGAGCTTATTAGCAGAGCATAGTAGCTAGATTTTTATATGGTGTAATCAGATTAGTGAGGATAGGGGTGTTGTTGGGGTGGTATAGGATCTTTTGAGTGATAAGTAATTGTTAACAGAGTATCACTCTTCCTTGTGCAAAAGTGACAAGATGGACTGAACAGTGGCCATTTGGAACTTCGACTTTTTGACAAACAGATTCAACTTGCAGAGGTACAAAATCGAATTCAGGTCCCTGGTCTTTTTTGGCATCAAAAAGAAGAGTAAGTTCCAGATCTCACTGTCCTTTTGGCCACTTCCATCTGACTGGGTGGCGCATCGGGGAGAACTCTCTTGGGACTTGGACTTGGTTGAGAAAAGGGAATGCAATAACCCATGGATATGTTATTGAGCACCCACCGATAATTCATAGTGGCTGCCCAGGTGTTTGGGTGCAACAAGAACTGACCCTTGACTGCCTCAAGGGCAAGACAGTCGGGCAACGCCTCAGGGGCACTGAAAACGCTTTTCAGAGAATGGTTCTCTGAAGCCCTGGTTCTGCAGACCTCCTCTGCCTCTTGAGTGGCGTCTACCATTGAACCCTCTTCTCCTGCCTCTGGAACAGAAATCCTCATGAGCATCCTGGAAGGAACCCCTGAACTTTCAGAACCAAAGATTCTTACATCCCCTTGGTTCTTGGAAAAAGATCTCTGGAGGATACAAAACTTGATCCCTACCACCATCTTTCCTTCCTGCTGACTGTGGGTCAAAGTCTCCTTAACTGATGGTCCAAAAAGCGAGGAACCATCAAAGGGGGCATTCGTGAAAGACCTTGAAGGGTTACACAAACCTGCACAACCATATCCATGCATGATGTCTCAAGGCAATGCCTGCACTGGCCACTTGAGGGGTACCCTCAGCAGCATTAGAGATTAACCTCATCGAGAGAATAGAATGGTGAGCTGGGGAAGAGACCTTTTTGAGGTCCTCTGCAGACATCAACTCTGAAAGAGTTTGTTAGTTCAGCAACCAGGTTTCTTTGGAGGTGGGTAAAACGCGCCAAATAGTTAAGAGCTCTCATGACAAATGTGGCTTAGGCATAGACATGCTTCCCATGTCTACTGCCTGAGACTCCCTGTTTAGGGGATGGATGGCGGAGCTCTGTTCGGCCAGCTCCTTTTTGGTGGCCACAACAATGGCATTAACTGAACGCCTTTGCTCCAATGCATCCTAGCAGAAAGCAGACTCAAAAACTAGTCAGCCTTCTTGAGGGGCTGGCTCCATGGTGTCAGGTTCCTTCCATGCCTTCTTTAAAATAAGGTTGTCCACAAGGGAGAACCTGGGAAGTAGATGGGCCCATCCTGAAAGCCTTCAGGAACACAGATTCCTCCAAAGTCTGGGGTTGGGAAGACCATCTGTCTTTGTGCTTCAACAGTTCCACAATGTCTCCAAAGGAGACGTCGTCTGGCAGAGACCTGGGGAACCCACCCCCTCACCAAAATCTGTGTCCTCCATGAGGGACTCCATGGGCGAGTCCAAGTGCCTCCTCTTCCACTTTCTTTTCTGTGGAAACTCCTCTGTGTGGGGCTCAGTGGAGGACTTGGAAGAGAGGAGAACTACCTGGGGGCTAGATGCTGCCTGAAGACTACCTGGGGAGGACTGACCCTGGACAGGATGGATGAGCTCAGAATAGTGATGGGCTGGGATGGACCTGGCGGGGGGGGTGACACTGCTCCAGACCCGGAGAAAGACTGCTGTACTACACGGAAGGCTGAAGGACTTGAGGAAACCCGCTCCCCATCCTTAGGAGCCAGCTCTCCAGACAGTACCAGCCCCGACCTGTCGAGGGCCAGGGCCAAGGCCAAGGGAAGGGACCAATTCATTAAGCATGGACTTTCTCCCCCCCCCCCCCCAGAGACCCAACGTCGACCTCTCAAAGCCAAGACCCACTCTGATCCAAAGGCAATGGAACTGAGCTGGTCAGGGACCCTGACAGAGTTGGAAAAGCATGCATCCTCTTACCCAAAGCCAACCTTGGGGTCACTTGCTGAGCCAGAATGGGCTGGAGATGTCAAGAGACCCCCCCTCTATCTGGGTCCTGAGGAAGCTCATCATCCTGTCCATATCCATGGACAAAAGGCTCCTGGAGGATCTAGAGGAAGCCAAGGAATAGGTGGACTTGGCTGCCTGGACCCCGAAGCAGATTTAAGATGTCCACAATCCGAAGATTGGCTCAGAGGCCTAGGAGCTCAGTGCTTCAGATCCCTGGTGGATCTTGAAGGGGAAGGAGAGCACTCAAAAAGTAATATTAGATCTGACAAACCTGTTGGATCAGACACCTGCTGGACCACCTTCTTTGGATCTGAAGAAGCAGGTGGATCTGAGGGTGACCTAACTCTGGCTGGATCCAAAGGCCACTACTCCAAGGAGACCTCAGAACCTAGAGACTGATTCAGAGATATCAAATCTGACATGGCCAAAGGCAGTTTCAGATTCGGAGATCTCTGATCTAAAAGCCTAGGCTGCTTGTCAGCCAAGGAAGGAGAAGTGCTAGGGGAAGCTGACAGGGCTTTCCTTTTAGAGTCCTTAGGGCCTGATATAGCTGGGGAAGTTAGAAATAAGAGGACCCCCTTGAACCATGCCCTTCAAAAGTAACTTGTCATACCGGTCCACCAGTGCTTGAGGGTTAAATACTGCACAGACGGAGCAATCAGCCTCAAGGTGGTCAGGCCCTAAACAGTAAGCAAACTTCCTGTGGGCAGAACTAAGCATCTTATGCCCACAAGAAGTGCACCTCTTAAATCCTGTAGGTCTGTCCTTCTCAGACATACCACCAGACACACAAACACACAGAAATACCAAAGGCCAAACTACCTACAAATGAACAGCCAAGAAAAACTAACTCACTAACTATAAAGGGTAAGAACCAGTAAATAAATAGGCCCTAATGACGTTACCTATAGAACAGTACAGAAAAAGGCACCAAGCGCCAACCAGAGAGAAAAGAGGGGAGTAAAACAAAACACAGTAACACTAGAGATACACTAGCAATGGGAGGGGAGGATACAGAAAAAATAACTACCTAGAGAAAGTAATAACTAGCAAAAAACAGGATAATTCACTTAGTTGTATATTTGTAAAAAGCTATCACACACACCTCGAGAGCCAAGGATCACGTCCGTGCATAAATGCGGCAAACGAGATCTGAGAGTTAGAGTGCAGAAGGGGATTATGGGAGAGGGAGGAGATCCAGCCTTGGATCTATGCCTTGTGTAGTGCCAGACTGGATCTGATGTCAGATCCAAGACCCAGTTGTGAGGAAACATCAGATCTTCTAATTTAGACAGTCATTGAATGCCTTCCTGGCTAAGAAAACTGCCAGCACTTCTTTTACACTAATAAGTAGCTCCTCCTGAGACAGGGACTGCTAGCTGAAGACTAAAACCTCAAGTGGCCTTCCTATCCTATTGTCTTACACATCAGGCAGAATGGTAAGTCAAAGGCCTGCTTCCTGAAATCCAACAGTCATGCTCCTTGATTAAAAAAAAAGAGGGGGATACTGTGCAGGGAGTCCTGTGGCTGGTTTCACTGATGTCTGAGGTAATGCTAAGACATCCTTATATTTAGTGCTTGAATTTCCTCACAAGTGATCTGGCATACTGCACCATCAAGATAATGGCTGAAATGGGGAAGAGTTCAAGAAACAGAAAGAGTGAGACTTTGGATGCAGATCCTTAAAAATAATAGTCATACAGAATAGTATATTCATACAGTAGCATAAAATATTCTAAGAACTTAGCCAACATGTGAATAGAGAAAAGATTCTGCCAATATGGAGAATAGCAAGATAGGGCTGGCATTTACTGGAGAAAACTGGCAAAGGAACCAAAGTATCGGGAACAAATAACTAGAGACAGAGAGGTAAAATAATGTGAAGAGACAAAGACTATGCTTGGACTGCAGGCTAGAGACCGCCTTCTGTACCAGGGAATGATACAGGCAAACAGAAATGGGATGTGAAAAGCCAGCCCTGATAGAGTTTTTAGTTGAATCTAGAACAGAAGCTGCTGTTAAAAAAGGGATAATTAGTAGGGCAGAAAAAATCTTGCAGAACCACAAGAATCATCAGAAGAGATTAGAAAAGACTGGGAAGAGAGACTGAAGAACAATGAGAGGACATATTTATGGCTTCCAAATATCCAACAAAGTCCAGAAGGTTTAAGATCTTTGTTTGGAAGTGTTTGCATAGGTATTTTTAGACCCCAAGCAAACTTCAAAGAATTTTTCCAGGTAGATAGCAAATGCTGGAGGTGTGGTGGAGAATAACGTGATAACTGGGAACTTGTTTTGGGAATGTAATGAGCTGGCATTTTAAAATTCCCTACACAGTATTCTGTTAGAAATATTGGATGAGCAAATGGCTGTAACTAAGGAATTGATTTTTTTTTGAGTCTGGACACAGGATTTGAACTGCCTCGACATAACTAAAGCCTTGTTAAGTTTAATTCTGCTGTCTGCCAAAAAAGCAATTTATAGAAAACGGAACCCAAAGTCTAAACCAACTGTATTTGGAATACTGAATAATGTTAAAGAGCTAAAAGAACTGGAACAGAGATCTTTAGAAAAGGGAAGATGCAAATTACATATAAATAAAAAGAAATTGTAAGAACAATACATGCAGAATAATGCTCCGGGAGGAGTGAGATTTAAAGGGAAGCATGAATTCAGCAATTTATGTAATGTTGGACTGATGATAGTTACAAAGAAAGAAAGGATATGTGATGTATAATGCATGTAAATGGTAAAAAAAATGTTAACTTGGTTTGTTTTTTCTGTTAATTTTATTTACTTATTTTATTTAACATCTGTTTACCAGGAAAGTCCGACTTGGAACAAAGCCAATTTTCAGCAGAGGTCCGGGGAGAAACACTCCAGACATGTCTTTGTAATGTGGGAGGAAACCCACAAGAATGCAGGGAGGACATGCGGACAACACTGAATGAAATGAAATGTTCTCTTTTGGCAAGTAAATGTTCACAGTACAATATGAGAAACCTGTAGCTGAAGGCACCTGTATGTCTGGGTTTCCATGTTTCTATGGAGACAATCTGATAGGACAGCAATAAAATTAGAATATTTTTCTTTCAATGGCTAAATGATATTTTCTGAAAGCATTCAAGTTGTTTTTACAACTGGTAGAGGAATAAAGGTATAGACAATTACAGATAACACTTAGTGTAAGTAGAAGCACAGGCTGTACACCATGCCATCTTAGCATGGATAACCTTCATTATAGGTCAATTAAAGCCTGTGATTGAAGCGGTCAATCTGGGCAATTGTTCCTATTAGGAGGGATAAACTTCATTATTTAAAGATGTATATAGTTTTGTGTGTTTGTGTTACAGTTATAGGTTATGGAGGTGTTCTGGGTGTGTTTTTTGAAGGTTTTAATTAAAACAAAAAGTCTTGTAAGATGTAACATAGGTTCAGATGGATATGGCAAGAAAAAAAAAGTTATGTGCTCACCATAATGCTCCATGTGTGTTGTCCATCTCATCCTTTATTCTCACTGATGGGTCAGATGTGTCTCAGCCATTACATAAGCCTGAGGTCCTCAGCTAAGCTCATGGGCATTTTCCCTACCATAATTAAACTCTCTTACCACCTCAGATCTTGTTTGCCCTCTAGCAGTGACCAGGAGATAGTATTTCAAAATTATCTTGTACAAGAACACTATAAATCATATTCATTCAGAGGCTGTACAGTGCTATAAAGATCCAATTAGAGCTACTCGGTCTCCCAGGATGAGGTATGGTGGGTGGGTGGGTTGTGAGTATAAAGGACGAGATGGACAACACCCATGGTTCATAGGTGTTTACTAGGCTAACAACCACAAGGGCTTTTTTAAGCCTAGCCATGCATCCTAAATCTCTGACAAGTTCTGACACCCTTGATAAGTGTAAGCATGGGCCTGGGAGATGAACCATTTACAGGTTACCTGTTTGCATTAGAGACATAGGTGCCAAACCAGGGATGAATTTCCAGTTTCCCATCCAATTATCCAAGATGCACTTGAATTGGGTTAGGGAGGAACTCTGCTTCACATTTATGGGGAGCCTGTTCCACAGATGGGGTAATCTCTGGGATACGTACCCATTTCTCCAGCAGGTCCTATTTATATCACAGGAAAGGTTAAGTCTTTGGAACGGGCAATTCTGGTACTGTTTGTTTTGTGGATGTCCTGGAGGACCATCAAAGTGGAGTCTGACAATGTCCTGTATGCCAGGCATAGATCTCCCCTCAAAAGTCTGTAGGAGACCGAATACAGGGATAGGGCCTTGAGGCAGTCAGTACAGGACATATTACTTATGCCCTGTATTCTTTTAGTGAGGAACATCTGTAGATGCTCCAGTTGTTGGATTTGCCTGGTTAGGTACATACTAAAGGGGGCATTGTACTCAATGATAGGTCTGACGAATGCTGAATAAGTGGAACAATGACTTCCTTGGACTTAGATGCCATACCTTTCTTTAGAAGTTGTGCAACATAGAATGATTTCCTCACCACTGTAGACACATGATCAAAGGATAGAATACTATCTGTGTGTCCCTAAGTCCCTGTCTAGTGGGTCAACTCTAAGGAGTGTACAGTCAACATGATAGTTACCAGGGATGGATTACTTCCCAAAGGATACCATTTCATTTCTTGGCATTTAGATTTAGTCTATGGCTCTGACACCAGTTGTTCATCTGTGTCAGCCCCTCCTGGAGAATATTTGTGTCAGAATGACAGCTCCTAATTTTCAATCTGCAAATTTTGTCAGCCAGAGACCACTGACATTAGCCTTGACTTCTGAGAAGTAAATGCCAAAAAGGAACGGTTCAAGGACTGATCCCTGAGGGACTCCACTTGTGACTGGCCTCTTTGTAAAGGTGGACTCCCCAATTCTAACTTCCTATCAAAGCGCTGGTGGAACATGGAACATTATAGTGAGTACATAACTTCTTTATGTGATGTTGTCAATCTCGTCTTTATTCTCACTGATGGGACCAAGTCCTTTACCTAATTCTTGGGTGGCTTATGGGAGAATATTCCTCAGGAACTAGAACCAAATGACGCTCTACTCCTACAGGTCAAATCCAACTTGTAATGAGTAATAAAGGTATGTGGTTTTAGCCCATATTGCTGCAGCACAGATACTGTCCAAGGGTAATCTGGCTTGGAAAGCCACTGAAGTGGCTACAGACTTGATAGAATGGGCTTTGATAGATTAGGGATAGTAGTCATTAGAATTGTATATGAAAGATATACATTGTGAAAGCCAAATGGATAGTGTTACCTTAAAAACTGGTTGGCCCTTCCTAATGTCTGAATAACAGACGAAGAGTTGATCTGACTTTCTAAATTGCGTTGTCCTGTACAAACAGAAACGTAACTATCTATGAACATCCAGAAGGTGCAGAGTGTACTCTCCCTTGTTTTGAAAATTTGGAAAGAACACTGGTAAGGCAATAGATTGAGGTTATATTCTGAAATCACTTTAGGTAAAAAGGAGGGGTTAGTTAGTAAACCGACTCTGTCCTTATGAAAGATTATGTATGGAGGCTTGGAGGATAAGTCCTGTAACTCCCAAACTCTCCTTGCTGAAGTAACAGCTACCAAAAAGGAATGTTTTCCAAGAGAGGCATTTCAAATTGCATGTAGTAGAAGATTCAAATGGAAGGGAGATGATTTTTGACAATACAAAATTCAAATCCCAAGGCAGAATAGGGTTCCTCTATGGAGGGCAAATTAAGGTAGTTCCCCTGAGGAAAGCTTTACAAAGTCTATTTGAAATGATAGCAGAACCATTATCTGCTATGTGAAAGTTTGAGATGGCTGCTAACTGAACCCTAATAGTAGCTGCATCAGCTCCCTCATTGAATAACTTTGCTAAGAATTCTAAGATAGAATATAAAGGTGCTGTGAATAGATCTACCTGATTAAGATTGGACCAGGCCACAAATCTTTGCCATTTGCTTTTGTATAGTTTTCTTTTAGAATTTTTGTGGGAAGATAAAATGTGTTTAACTGGAGAAGAAAGTAGAGGAAACCTGGCTATCATGGGAAGTGGAGCAGCTAAGCTGTTAGTTTGAGATTGTCTAGACTGGGATGAACCCTTCCTGATGGGTCAGTAGATCTGGAGCTGGGTTCAGGAACCATGTTCCCTCCCACATGTGAGGCTGAATAAAGGGGAACCATATCTGTCAAGGCCAATAGGAAAAATTAGAATTATTGTTGTGTCCAGTGAGCTTGCTTTCTGTAGGATTTTGGGGATTAGAGGTATTGGTGGGAAAACAAAGAAGTCCTGGGGAGCGATAGTAAACAAGTGCATCCCTTGGTGACTCCCCCATTGGAGGGATCAGGGCAAAGTAGTTGGGGCATTTGGCACTGTGTGATGCAGAGAGATTGCAGCAAGGCTGGCCCCATTTCCAGAAGATCTCTTCCGCAAATTTCTGACTGAGGGAACACTCGTGCAGCCAAAGAATGGCATTGCTCAGTTTGTCTACAATCACGCTGGATTTCCCCAGAATGTGCATTGCTGTGAGAAAGTGATTGGAGGCTTCTGCCCCTCACCAGACCCTCACGGATTTCTCGACATAAGGGGTAGCATTTGGTTCCCCCTTGTTTATGTACCAGACCACAGACATATAATCTGATTGAAATGATATTGTACCTAGAGGGAGGGAGTCCTGAAATCCCTGCAAAAAGAGCACTTCCCTCATCTCTAAAACATTTATGTACAAATGGGGCCTCGTGTTCTTAAATGCCTTGGACTGTCTTTCCCAGATAATGCCCCTAGTGGTCAATTAGCTTGGGGCTGAGCAGGAACAAAGGGGCATCCGCGAGAGACAAGGGGAGAGTTGAGCCACCACTGAAGGTCTGATTTGCATGAGTCTGTTGTTATAATCTTGTGCAACATTGGAAGATCCTGAAATGACCATTGTGTCAAAAGTAGCCACTGGTATTAGAACTGAAGCTGCCATTTTGCCTAGCACCTGTAGAACAAGCTTGAAAGAAGCCCGTTTCTTCCTGATCAGCATCCCCACATAATGTCGGTTGTGTACCCTTTCTTGGCGAAGTTTTGCTGACATAATTGTTGTGTTTATCTGTGCTCCTATAAATACCAAGAAACAACATGGCTCTAGAACAGATTTTTCGTAATTTATGGTAATACCAAGGGAGGAACAAAGTTGTAGGGTGTAGTCCCTGGTTTTCTAAAGAGGATGCCTGGTTGGGGCTGTGATCAGCCAGTCATCCAGAAATGGAAATACACTAAATTCTTTGCATCTCAGGTGAGCTGTCACTACTGCCATACATTTGGTCAACACTCTGGGGGCTGTAGTGAGACCAAAGGGCAGAGCACGAAACTGGACTGACTGGCTCCTAGCTGGAAGCGTAAGAGACTTCTGGATTGCTTGTTCATTAAAATATAGTAGTACGCATCCTGAATGTCTATGAAGCACATCCACCTGTCTTTTTCCAAGAGAGGAAGTACCAGTTGTAGTGTTACCATCCGGAACTTGGATTTCTGAACGTATTTGTTCAGATTGCTGTGATCCAGAATGGGTCTCCAGTACCCTGTTTTCTTTGGCACTAAAAACAATCTTGAGTAAGTTCTGAATACTCACTGGTCTGTGGGGACTTCTTGGATGAGACTCTTTTTTTTAGCAAGTTTTGAAAGTCTAAGGTTGCCTGTTCCTTTTGACTGGGTGGAACATCCGGAACTGATGTGTTTACAGTCAAGGGATAGGAGAAGGGAATGACATATCCCCTGGATATTATATGTTCTACACACATCTGTCGGTTGTGATGTTTTGCCAGGTTTTTTGGTGCAGAGAAAATCGCCCCCCCCCCAACTGCCTCCAGAGGCGAGCAATCAGGCACGCCCTTCAGAAGCACTGAAAGGTCCCCCCAAAGAAAGATTCTATGGAGCCCTGATTATGCAGGCCTCCTCTGCTGTGAGGGAGGCGTCTACCATTACTGTTCCACTCTTTGCCCCTGGGGAAACTTTCACCTTGTGTGTCATGGAAAGACCTTTGGGATTTTCTGAACCACATCTTCCCACTGCCTCTCTGACCCTTAGGAGTGGCTCTGGGGGGGTGGGGGGGTGGTGGAAAAACTTACTCCAAAGGCAGACAAGGTCTTGACTTCCTGTTCACAACCTGGTGAGCATTTCCTTCACTTTTGGCCCAAAACGAGAAGAGCCATCAAAAGGGGCATTAACAAAGGTAGACTTGAAGGGCTCGGTGAAGTTGCATAGGCACAAGCAATCCAGTCTCTGAAGAGCAATACCTGAACCTGCAGCCCTACTTGTTCCATCTGCTGCATAAGATATGAGTCTCATGGAAGAGTTTACAACTGAATTGAGGGAGGTGAGCTAAGCATTAACTCTACCTGCTACTGCATCAGCTACAGCTCCTTGGAGAGTGTCTGCAAGTTCCTTTAACGGGTCCTTCTGCAGCCCGGTAGAATGGGTAAGGTAGTTCAGAGGCCAAAAGACAAAAGGTCGCTGGCGAAAACACATACTTCCCATATCTATCCATAGTTCTAGAATCCTTATTAGGAGGACCGACAAAGGAGCTGGTCTCTGAAAGCTCCGTTTTAGTGGCCACGGCCATGACCATGGCATCAACTGCAACACCCTTAGTTAGAAAAGCCTTATTCTTTGGAGCAGTAATATATTTGTTTGGCCCTCTAGGAGTGGGCTCTATGGAATCTGGGGTGTTCCAGGCCTTCCGAGAGATTAAGTCCATAAGCTCGTCGGAATGAGGGGGTCACCCAAGAGGTAGAAAGGTGACACCAGAAGGCCTTCAGTTACACTGACTCCTCAGCAGAAAGTGGTGTGGACTACCAATCACCTGTTTCAAAATTTCAAGTATGTCTCCAAAGGAGACATCTTCAGGAGGTGGCCATGGGGACCCTTCTGCATCATTCAGGTCAGTATCAGAAGTGACAGCCTCTTCCAGGGAGTCAAGATGCTTCCTCTTGCAGGTCCTCTTCCTAGGGACTTTCTCAGTGGGATACTCTGGGGAGGTTTCAGAAGAGGGGGAGTTCCTTGCCGGACATCAAGGCCTTGGGTCTCTGCGATCCTGTGGCAGGGTTACATGAGAGGATAAAGGCAAATGACTAGAATGGGGAGGAAGATCCAATAAAGGTTGTGTCTGACTGGGATGGAGTCACAATAGTCCTCAACCTCGAAAGCTGACTGTCCTTTCTACAAGAACACCCCCTGATTTGACAAGGAGGTTGTCGAAGCTGAAGGCATGCGTGGTGCAAGGGACAGAAGCTCCGAGGCAGAGGTAGGAGCCGATCTCACTTGTGCTGTAAGCCTTCAGAGATAGGGTCAGATCCGGAGAGATCAGAGCCGGCTCCAAGGATCCGACTGGGAAGTGTCGGCTCTTAGAGGTGTCCTGCTCTGACTGGAGGGAAACATTTAGGGTATAAATTGGCTCCGATGAAATAGAGGGTCCCGGGGCCAATACAGACACAATCTGGAGATCGGAATAGTACAGTTTTGTACCTACCATAAATGTAGATGTCCGATAGGAATGCATCTGCAGTCCTTACAAATGGGTTGTCCTGTCGTCAGGCAGCCCTTCGGTCGGCCGGATTCCAAAGTCTGGGTCTGGCCTCGGCTGGTGTCGCACTTCACCCGACGTCATAGCTGCAGTTATTCGGGTATAAAGGCATCAGCCGATGCCATTTTCCTCAGTGTTTCTTGCCCCAGATGCCAGGTGCCCTCTAGGAAGGCTAAATTTGGATAAATGCAAATGTTTCCAAATAGTAGAGAGCAAACAAAAAATAAACATGTATGTACATATATACAAACAAATACACCATAATAGATTCCCCCAGCTAGCTACAAGATGGGCAATACCCTAGGAGTACCACAGAGGGGAAGGAGGGTGGGTAATCCTGACTGCAGATGCATTCCTATCGGACATCTACATTTATGGTAGGTACAAAACTGTACTATGTCCTTCAAGGATGCATCTGCAGTCCTTACAAATGGGTAGAATACCTCGTCGGAATGAGGGGGTCACCCAAGAGGTAGAAAGGTGACACCAGAAGGCCTTCAGTTACACTGACTCCTCAGCAGAAAGTGGTATGGACTACCAATCACCTGTTTCAAAATTTCAAGTATGTCTCCAAAGGAGACATCTTCAGGAGGTGGCCATGGGGACCCTTCTGCATCATTCAGGTCAGTATCAGAAGTGACAGCCTCTTCCAGGGAGTCAAGATGCTTCCTCTTGCAGGTCCTCTTCCTAGGGACTTTCTCAGTGGGATACTCTGGGGAGGTTTCAGAAGAGGGGGAGTTCCTTGCCGGACATCAAGGCCTTGGGTCTCTGCGATCCTGTGGCAGGGTTACATGAGAGGATAAAGGCAAATGACTAGAATGGGGAGGAAGATCCAATAAAGGTTGTGTCTGACTGGGATGGAGTCACAATAGTCCTCAACCTCGAAAGCTGACTGTCCTTTCTACGAGAACACCCCCTGATTTGACAAGGAGGTTGTCGAAGCTGAAGGCATGCGTGGTGCAAGGGACAGAAGCTCCAAGGCAGAGGTAGGAGCCGATCTCACTTGTGCTGTAGCCTTCAGAGATAGGGTCAGATCCGGAGAGATCAGAGCCGGCTCCAAGGATCCGACTGGGAAGTGTCGGCTCTTAGAGGTGTCCTGCTCTGACTGGAGGGAAACATTTAGGGTATAAATTGGCTCCGATGAAATAGAGGGTCCCGGGGCCAATACAGACACAATCTGGAGATCGGAATAGTACAGTTTTGTACCTACCATAAATGTAGATGTCCGATAGGAATGCATCTGCAGTCCTTACAAATGGGTTGTCCTGTCGTCAGGCAGCCCTTCGGTCGGCCGGATTCCAAAGTCTGGGTCTGGCCTCGGCTTTTGTCGCACTTCACCCGACGTCATAGCTGCAGTTATTCGGGTATAAAGGCATCAGCCGATGCCATTTTCCTCAGTGTTTCTTGCCCCAGATGCCAGGTGCCCTCTAGGAAGGCTAAATTTGGATAAATGCAAATGTTTCCAAATAGTAGAGAGCAAACAAAAAATAAACATGTATGTACATATATACAAACAAATACACCATAATAGATTCCCCCAGCTAGCTACAAGATGGGCAATACCCTAGGAGTACCACAGAGGGGAAGGAGGGTGGGTAATCCTGACTGCAGATGCATTCCTATCGGACATCTACATTTATGGTAGGTACAAAACTGTACTATGTCCTTCAAGGATGCATCTGCAGTCCTTACAAATGGGTAGAATACCATAGCCAAACTGGGGGAGGAGGAGAAAGGAAATTATGGTGTAGTTAAGATCCCTTGCAAAACAGCAGTGGCAAAACCTGCTCGGGATCTAGAGTATAAAGGTAAATTATAATGCTTGGCAAATGTATGCACGGAGCTCCAAGTAGCAGCCTCTAAAATGTCTTTGGTAGCCACTCCTCGTAGAAAAGCTGTGGTAGTGGCTGTAGCCCTTGTAGAGTGAGGCCTGATGTTTTCTGGAGTTTTCTTCCCATGGTAGGAGTAGCAAAATCTAATGCAATTTCCTATCCACTTAGAGATTGTCTGTTTTGAAATTGCTTTTCCTTCCATTCCTGTCGCATATGCTACCAGTAGCTGGTCAGTTTTTCTATTACCCTTGGTCCTGTCCAGGTAGTAGCGTAATTGCCTATGCACATCCAAGGTATGCAACAGTCTTTTTCCCCTGTTTTGTGGGTTGGGGAAGAATGTAGGTAGGTGGATAGCCTGATTCAAAGATACTCTGGAAACCACCTTAGGCATAAAAGTAGGATTTGTTCTCATGGACACTCTATCTTGATGGAAGATCAGGAAGGGCTGTACTGCCATTAATGCCTGTAGTTCAGATACCCTTTTTGCTGAAGTGATTGCCAGCAGGAAAGCAGTTTTCCATATTGTAATTCTGCTGTTGCTGCTGGTTCGAAAGGAGGGAGTGTCAATTTTTCTAGCACAAAGTTCAGGTCCCGTGCTGGCAATGGTGGCTTCCTAGGTGGTTTTACATTTTTAATTCCTCTCAGAAACTGCCTGAGCAGAAGATGTGAGAAGACTGGAGGATCCAAGTCGTATTCTGCTGAAATAGCTGATGCATGAATCTTAATGGAAGAATAGGACAGGCCTTTGTGGAAGAGCTCTGCCAAGTATTCCAGGATGTTGGCTATGTTTACCAGTGACACATTTTCTCCTTTTGCAGTACTCCAAATGGAATATCTTTTCCATTTTGATGAATAATTTTTTCTTGTTGAGGGTCTGCGAGACTCCAAGATAATGTCTTTAACCCTTTGTGATAAATTTGGGTTTTTTGTTCTTATGCAATGTTCCAGGCAGTCAGCTGCAGTGTTTTCAGGTTTGGATGCAGGGTGTTGTAGTTGTTCTGTGTTAACAGCAAGGGAACAAGGGGTAGGGGCCATATTTGTTCCCGAGACATGCTCCTCAGTAATGGGTACCAATGTTGTCTTGGCCAGTCTGGAGCTATCAGGATGATCCTTGGACGGTCCTCTTTGATCTTCAATAGCACCTTGTGCATCAAAGGAAGTGGTGGGAATGCATATGCTGTCAGGTTTTTCCAACTGAAAGATAGGGAGTCCACTTTCCAAGTAAGTGGGTGGTACGTCCTTGTGCAGAATTTCTTTAGTTGGTGATTGCGTGGGGATGCAAATAAGTCTATTTGTGGGAGTCCCCATTTTCTTGTAATGGTTTTGAAGATGTCCGGATGCAGCATCCATTCGTGGGCATCCGTGGTTGTTCTGCTTAGTATGTCTGCTAGAATGTTTTCTTTTCCTGGTACAAAAATTGCTTGTAACTGAATGTTGTAACTCAGGGCCACATTCCAGAGGTCCATTGCCATCTGGCATAGAGGGTACGAATGTGTGCCTCCCTGTTTGTTGATGTACCACATAACTGTGGTGTTGTCTGTCCTTATCAACAGTTGACCTTGTTGAAGAAATGGTCTGAATGTCTGAATTGCCAGTTTTACTGCCAGCATTTCCTTTTGATTTATGTGTAGGAGCAGCTGGTCCGGAGTCCATGAACCTTGTATGCACTTGTCCAGCATGTGGGCCCCCCAACCGAGGTCTGAGGCGTCCGTTGTGATGGTTTGGCTTGGTTGAGTGTTGTGGAAGGGCAATCCTTTTGTTTGATTGACAGGCCTGAGCCCACCATAGGAATTCTTGCTTCAGGCATGGAATTATTGGAATTTGGGTTTCTAGGCTGTGCTTGTGCTGAGACCATAAATTCCTTAGGTACCACTGTAACTTTCTCATATGCAGTCTGGCATGTGGAACCAATGTTATGCAGGATGCCATGAAACCCAAGGCTTGCAGGACTTTTCTTGCTGTTAGATGGTTCTGCTTTGTTAATGCCAAGAAGTAGAGAGGGAGTTGTTCCTGTTTTTCTACTGTTAGGAATGCCATTTGTTTCGATGTGTCCAGCTCTGCACCCAAAAAGGTTATCCTTTGGGATGGTATCAGCCTTGACTTTTTTATATTGACTGTGTATCCCAGGGCTTGTAGTAGGTAAATGACCCTTTGCAAGTCTTCTGCTAACTTGTTTTGTTGTCCGCTTGTATCAGGCAGTCGTCCAGGTAAGGGTAGATTTGGATTCCCTGAAGCCTGCAATGAGCAATTACTGATGCCAGGCATTTCGTGAACACTCTGGGCGCAGTAGATAGGCCAAAGGGCAATGCTGAGAATTGATAATGCTCTGATCCTGCAAGAAATCTGAGGCATCTTATGCAATTTGGTCGTATGGGGACGTGCAGGTATGCCTCCTTGAGATCTAGAGTTACCAGCCAAGACTCCTTGCCCAGCATGGGAAGAAGCTGCTGTAGGGTCAGCATTTTGAATTTTGGAACAATGAGGAATGTGTTTAAAGCGGACAGGTCGAGTATAGGTCTCCATTTGCTTTCTTTTCTTGGTACCAGGAAGAGTCTGGAGTAAAATCCCTGTCCTTGCTCTATAGATGGTACCTTTTCCACAGCTCTCATCCTTAATAATTGAGTTATTTGCTTTAGAGCTTCTGCCTTTTGATTTGGAGGTAGGTTTGGCATTCCTCTCTTCCCTGGTAGAGTATGGAAGTGAAACCTGTAGCCTTGGTCTATTGTCTGCAAAATCCACTTGTCTCTTGTGATGTAATGCCAGTTTACTGAAAATAAAGCTAGCTTCCCGCCCAATGGTGCTTCTAGTTGTTCCCTGGTAGGCGGTGCTAGAGCCAAGTCACTGTGATTGTCCTGTAGTAGTGGTGGTGGCAGTGTCTGTGGCTGCACCTCGCTGGTTGTTACCCTGCCACTGGCGTCCCCTGTAGGCACCCCTGGATTGACTTCTGCCTCTTGAACGCCTATTCCTGCCTCTCTGAGCTCTGGAGGAGTCTGGAAAGGACCAATTCTTGGAGGGCCAATTCCTGCTAAACCTTGGAGGTTGGACCTGTAAGAAATCTTTCACTGTTTGGACAGATTTTGCCTTCTCTTCCATCTTCTTCAGCACCTGTTGTGCAGGAGAGCCAAACAAATTGATCTTGTCCATGGGAGCATCTAGTAGTTTTGATTTAACATGGTCTGGTAAGGCCTGCTCTTTTAACCATGCATGCCTTCTGATAACTGTGCCAGTCATGGCTGATCTAAAGGAAGCCTCCAGTGCATCATAGCCGCATTTTAAGGAATGGTTACTGACTTGCTGAATGTTATGTACCATTTCCTGAACAGATTTTTTGTCTAATGGTTCATCTGAGGACAGTTTTTTAGTTAACTGATCTAGCATAAATTCTTGATACTGGATCATGTGGAATTGACAGTTCAAGGCCCTAGCTGAAAGAGTAGCAGAAGTGTAAACTTTTTTACCCCATCTCTCTAAGGACCTGGATTCCCTTTCAAGAGGGGAGGGGGTTTTTAGCAGAGGTAGCTGCTACAGCCTTAGGACCCTGGGAGATAGTCTCGGGATCTGCAAAAGGAGCCTTATACAAATGGTAATGCGTGTCCGGGACCCTGTAGTACCTATCGGGCTTAGCAGGGGCCGGAGGTAGTGAATCAGGAGCAGTACAAGCATCATTAAATGCATCATCTACAACAGAGAGAACTGGAGGTATGGCTAAAGGTCTATGTTGTGGTAAATGCAGAAAAGTTCTAAGCCTTTTTCTAGAGTCAGAAAAATCCTGGCCCTGCCACTGAAATTGTTCCCTCATAGCATGCAAGGTTTCCCCAAAGGAAAATTCCTCAGGCGGAGAGGCAGAAGGAATGGACTCTTCAGCATCAGAGTCTTCATAAGGGGAGAAAGGAGCCTCTGGAGGGTTAGTATTATCGGAATCATCTGTAGAAACTGGCTCAGGGGGCTCTGCTCTAGGCCTCTTCTCTGGAGGTGGGTGAGAGGCCCTGTCTGGGTGAGGTTGGGATCCCCGGATTAAAGAAATGAGATCCTCTGCTAGACTAAGCATTTGACAACTAGAGCTAGGCCTGTGAGAGGGGGTCTTAGCAGGCACAGATTTAGTAGATTTAGCTGCTTTAGCCCTGGCAAAGGCCTTAATGAACATGGATGCAGGTGGCCTAGCAGCTCCACGTGCAGGGGTAGAAATATCCAAGGGAATAGTGTCAGACAATTCCTGAGAAACTGCAAGAGCAGGAGGTATATCAGAAGCCGATTCCGCCAGGTTGGAAGAGGCCTCAGTAGGAGGTAAGTTTTCAGCTGAAGGAAGAACCGCTTGCTCGGTTTCAGCCGAAACAGAGACACTCGTGGTTGGCTTAACCGCGGTTTCGGCCGAAACCGCAGACCGCGAGTGTCAGTCTTTTTCCTTGTGCTTTTTAGATATTTGCGTAGTCGGAGGATCCGACGGCATAATGTAAGCAAAATCGGAGCCGAAAAACTCCTCAGCAAATTCCGACCGACGTCTAAGCGTCCGTCGGTTAAAAGAAGCACAGGCTAGACAAGCTACTACGTTGTGGTCTGGGCCTAAACAAGGTAAGCAGTAAGAGTGGAAATCTTTATGAGGTATTTGTTTCCCACAAGTTACAGTTATTCACTTTTTCTGACATCGGCTGAGGCAAGAAAGAGTCCCCAACAGGGTACTTAGCTTTTTAGAAGTCTTCGGTAGAAGTATTCGGTAGTAGTAATCTCTGGTTCTGACCGACCGGCACTTGCGAACAGCTTCTGCTTCGGGCGCCACGCGGCAAGAAAGACAGAGGAAAATGGCGTCGGCTAATGCCTTTATACCCGAATAACTGCAGCTATGACGTCGAGTGAAGTGCGACACCAGCCGAGGCCAGACCCAGACTTTGGAATCCGGCCGACCGAAGGGCTGCCTGACGACAGGACAACCCATTTGTAAGGACTGCAGATGCATCCTTGAAGGACATCTTCCGGCTCCAAAACTACAGGACAGATCGGAGGAGGAACAAGTACTGTAGGAGAGGGCAGTGTCTGGTTTGATTCTTTTGGGCTCGGATCCAGTAAAAATTTAGCTAGGGCTAGGGTCTTTAGCAACCTCTGCACAACCCTGTCCACATCATCCTCAGAGAGGCTCCTGGTAGACAGAGTGGACAATGTTGGAGATCTAGACTTTGAAAATAGAGAAGGGAGCCATGACATTACTGGTTCCAAGGAGGGTGAACTTCTTTAGGTGCAGAAGACGTTGAAGCAGAGGGCTGAGATAGCTCTATGACAGCCTTGGATCCAGCAGATAGCATCTGCTCCAATGGTTCTGATGGAGCCGACAGTTAAGAAGTTTTTTGACTATGCTCCGAAGTGGATTTCAGATCCGAAGATGACTATTTCAGGGACTTTTGAGAACTTCTGGAGGACTCTGGAGAAATTGCCTCTGAGAAGGGTTTTTTTAGTAAACCCTTCAATATCAATTTGTTCTTGCACTCCATAAGCGCTTGTTGATTAAAGCCATGACAAATGGCGCAGGTTTCCTGAAGGTGAATAGACCTCAAGCAGTACACACATAAGGTGCATGAATTGCTAAGGGGAAACTTCTTCCCATATTTCTTGCATTTTTTAAATCCTAGAGGGTTTCTTTCCTATTTTTGAGACCTAGTGAAGGAAAACTGCAATAAGGAAAAATACAATAAAGAAAGGTTATAATAATTAAAGTATAAATACACACCAATGGGGGAGAGAGAGAGAAAATATACATTTTTTTTACTTAAATTTCCCTGTAACTAAAACATATGATAGGGAGGGAGAGAGGAAAAAGGGAAATAAAGTCCTCTAACTTAAGCAGACTAGTTATACACCCTCTAACTAAAATGGGTGATAACAGGGGTAAGGAAAACTTATGCTATATATTTTAATTAAGGAAAAGGAGAACAATCAACTACAAACAGGTTAATACATGAAAAAAAAAGAGAAAGATGAATAAAAATTGAAAACACTTAGCCCAGAGCAAGCTTTTGGAACCTCTTTGCTGTGCGGAAAACGAGATCTGAGGTAGTAGGTGAGTTGCATTATGGGTAGGGAAATGCCCATGAGCTTAGCTGAGGACCTCGAGCTTATGTAATGGCAGAGATGGATCAGATCCAACCCATCAAGGAGTATAAAGACGAGACTGACAACATCACATCAATAGTTACATACTTACCATAACTTGGTATCTGTGTTATCCTAGGTCATTAGTCATCACTTCTGGGTCTTGAATCCGAAGTCAGATCTGATCCGGCACGTTACAGAGTAAATTCAAGGCTTGAGCTCCTCCCATCTTCCATAATCCCTTTCTACCTTCAAACCCTCAGATCGAGTTTGCTGAAAAAGGAAGGAAAAACACTCATACATGCAACCAACTAGACATAGAAAAAGTACAGTTTTGTACCTATCATAAATGTAGATGTCCAATAGGTATGCATCTGCAGTCATAACATATGGGTTGTCCTGCCTCAGGCAGCCCTTCGGTCGGCCGGATTCCAAAGTCTGGGTCTGGCCTCGGCTGATGTCGCACTTTCACCGACGTCATAGCTTCTGGGGTATATAGGCATCAGCTGACGCCATTTTCCTCAGTGTTTCTTGCCCCAGATGCCAGGTGCCCTCTAGGAAGGCTAAATTTGGATAAAAGTTGAATGTTCCAAACAGTAGCAAAAATTATATATATATATATATATATATATACACATATATACAAACAAATACACCATAACAAATTCCCCCAGCTAGCTGAGAAAGGGGTAAGCACCCTAGGAATGCCACAGAGGGGAAGGAGGGTGGGTAATCCTGACTGCAGATGCATACCTATCGGACATCTACATTTATGGTAGGTACAAAACTGTACTATATCCTTCAAGGATGCATCTGCAGTCATAACATATGGGTAGAATACCATAGCCAAACTGGGGGAGGAGGTACTAAGATAAGGATGGTGTAGTTAAGATCCCCTGTAAAACTGCAGTTGCAAAGCCTGCTCGGGATCTGGAGTATAAAGGTAGATTATAATGCTTGGCAAATGTATGCACGGAGCTCCAAGTAGCAGCTTCTAAAATGTCCTTGGTAGCCACCCCTCATAGGAAAGCTGTAGTGGTGGCTGTGGCCCTTGTGGAATGAGGCCTGATATGTTCAGGAGCTGTCTTTCCATGAAAAGAGTAGCAAAAGCGAATGCAATTTCCTATCCATTTTGAAATTGTCTGCTTGGAAATTGCTTTTCCTTGCACCCCAGTTGCATAGGCTACAAAAAGTTGGTCAGTTTTTCTGCTGGCTTTAGTTCTGTCCAGATAGTAGCGTAGTTGTCTGTGTATATATCCAAGGTGTGCAAGAGTTTCTCTCCTTTGTTCTGTGGGTTAGGGAAGAACGTAGGCAGATGAATGGCTTGGTTCAAGGATACCCTGGATACCACCTTTGGCATGAAAGTTGGATTGGTTCTCAGAGACACTCTATCCTGGTGAAAAATAAGGAAAGGCTGCACTGCCATTAATGCCTGTAGCTCGGATACTCTTCTTGCTGAAGTGATTGCCAGAAGGAAAGCAGTTTTCCAAGATAAAAACTGTAAGTCTGCTGATGCTGCTGGTTCAAAAGGAGGTAGTGTCAATTTTTCCAGCACAAAATTGAGATCCCATGCAGGTAGAGGGGGTCTCCTTGGAGGTTTAACATTTTTGATCCCTCTCAGAAATTGTCTGAGTAGAGGGTGAGAGAAGATAGGATGATCCATGTTGTATTCTGCTGAAATTGCTGAAGCATGAATCTTAATGGAAGAGTAAGACAGGCCATTGTGGAACAATTCTACTAAGTATTCTAGGATGTGTGCTAGGTTTGCCACTGTAACATCTGTGCCCTTTGATGTGCTCCAAATGAGGAATCTTTTCCATTTAGCTGAGTACGCCTTCCTTGTGGAGGGTCTGCGAGCCTCCAGGATAATGTCCTTGACCCTCTGAGATAAGACAGTTTGGTTTGGTTTTAAGCAATTTTCCAGGCAGTTAGTTGCAGAGTTTTCAAGTTTGGATGCAGGGTCTTGAAATTGTTCTGCGTTAGAAGAGGACATAGGGGTAGAGGCCATGAGTTCGCCTGAGACATGTTTTTCAGTAGCGGATACCAGTGTTGTCTTGGCCAGTCCGGAGCTATTAGTATTACCTTTGGCTGTTCCTCCCTGATCTTCAGAAGAACCTTGTACATCAATGGGAGTGGTGGGAATGCATACACTATTAGGGCATTCCAGCTGAGAGTCCACCCTCCAGGCTTGTGGGTGGTAAGTCCTTGAGCAGAATTTCTTCAGTTGGTGGTTGAGAGGGGAGGCAAACAGATCTATCTCTGGCAATCCCCATTTCGTTGTTATGAGCTTGAAGATGTCTGGATGCAGCATCCATTCGTGAGCATCCGTGGTAGTCCTGCTTAAGCTGTCTGCTAGTGAATTCTCTTTTCCTGGTACAAATACGGCCTGCAGCTGGATATTGAGATTCAGGGCTAGGTTCCACAGATCCATTGTCATCTGGCATAGAGGGTAGGAGTGCGTGCCTCCCTGTTTGTTTATGTACCACATGGCCGTGGTGTTGTCTGTCCTTATCAGCAGATATCCTTGCTGGAGGAATGGTTTGAATGCCTCGAGTGCAAGCTTTACTGCCAGCATCTCCTTTTGGTTTATGTGCAAGCTTAGCTGTCCTTGAGACCATAGGCCTTGGATACATTTGTCCTCCATGTGTGCTCCCCATCCTAGGTCTGAGGCGTCCATGGTGATGGTCTGCTTTGGGTTTGGTTTTTTGAAAGGCAACCCTCTGTTGGACTAGCAGGCCTGAGCCCACCACAGAAATTCCTTTTGAAGGCATGGAATGATTGGTATCATGGTTTCTACACTGTGTCTGTGTTGAGACCATACATTCCTTAGGTACCATTGTAATTTTCTCATATGCAGCCTGGCATGTGGGATCAAGATTATGCAGGATGCCATGAAACCCAGGGCCTGCAGGACTTTCCTTGCAGTAAGCTGAGTTTGTCTTGTCAAAGTCATGAAATAATCTGGAAGTTGTTTTTGTTTTTCTTCTGTGAGAAAAGCCATCTGAGTTATTGTGTCCAGATCTGCACCCAAAAAGGTTATCCTTTGGGATGGCACTAGTCTTGACTTTTGGATGTTGACTGTGTATCCCAAGGCCTGTAGCAGGTGTATGACATAGGCCAAATCCTTTATCAATTTTGTCTTGCTGTCCGCTTGTATTAGGCAGTCGTCCAGGTATGGGTAGATTTGAATTCCCTGAAGTCTGCAATGTGCAATTACTGATGCCAGGCATTTCGTGAATACTCTGGGCGCAGTAGATAAGCCAAAGGGCAATGCTGAGAATTGATAATGCTCTGATCCTGCAAGAAATCTGAGGTGTCTTCTGCAATCTGGTCAGATAGGGACATTCAGGTATGCCTCCTTGAGATCTAGAGTCACCAGCCAAGACTCCTTGCCCAACATGGGAAGAAGTTTCTGTAGGGTCAGCATTTTGAATTTTGGTACAATGAGATATGTGTTCAGTGCGGACAAGTTGAGAATAGGTCTCCATTGGTTTTCTTTTCTTGGTACAAGGAATAGTCTGGAGTAAAATCCTTGGCCTTGTTCCATAGATGGTACCCTTTCTATCGCTTTCATCTGAAGTAAATTTTTGATTTGTCTTAAAGCCTCTGACTTCTGATTTGGTGGTAGGTTTGGCATTCCGCTCCTCTTTGGTAGAGTGTGGAAGTGAAACCTGTATCCTTTGTCTATTGTTTGCAATGTCCATGTGTCCTTTGTAATGCAATGCCAGTTTTTTGAAAATAAAGCCAGCTTTCCGCCCAAGGGAGCTTCCAGTTGCTCCCTGGTAGGCGGAATCAGAGTCAAGTCATTGTGTCTGTCCTGTGCTAGTGGTTGTAGTTGCAGCTGTGGCAGTACTCCTCTGGTTGGCAGGCTGCCACTGACGGCCCCTATAGGCACCTTTTGATTGACCTCTGCCTCGAGGGCGTCTATTCCTGCCTCTCTGTGCTCTGGAGGAGTCTGGAAAGGACCAATTCTTGGAAGGCCAGTTTCTGCTAAACCTCGGAGGTTGGATCTGTAGAAATTCCTTTACTGTTTGCACAGATTTTGCTTTTTCTTCCACCTTCTTTAGAATCTCCTGTGCAGGGGAGCCAAATAAACTTTGTTTCTCCATTGGAGCATCTAGGAGCTTAGCCTTGACATGGTCTGGCAGGGATTGCTCTTTTAGCCAGGCATGTCTACGAATTACTGCCCCAGTCATAGCTGATCTAAATGAAGCCTCCAGTTCATCATAGCCACATTTTAAGAAATGATTACTGACCTGCTGAGAGTTGTGTACCAAATCCTGAAGGGATTTACGGTCTAAAGGTTCAGGAGAAGAAAGCTTCTTATTCAGCTGATCTAACAAATATTCTTGGTACTGTATCATGTGGAATTGACAGTTTAAAGCCCTGGCAGAAAGAGTAGCAGATGTATAAACCTTTTTACCCCATCTCTCTAATGCTCTAGATTCTCTGTCAGAAGGTAGGGTATTTTTGGCAGTGGCAGCTGCAACACCCTTTGGGCCCTGTGAAATAGTTTCTGGATCTGCAGCTTGGGCTTTATACAGGTGGAAGTGAGAATCCGGGACCCAGTAATATCTGTCAGGTTTGGCAGGGGCCGGAGGAAGAGAATCAGGTGCAGAACTAACATCATTATACACATCATCAATTACAGTTAGCACTGGTGGTATGGCTAAGGGCCTATACTGGGGCAGATGTAAAAAAAGTCCTTAGCCTTTTTCTAGAATCAGAAAAATCCTGACCCTGCCATTGAAAGTGTTCCCTCAGAGTGCAAGGTTTCCCCAAAGGAAAATTCTTCAGGAGGGGAGGCAGAAGGGATAGAATCTTCAGCATCTGAATCCTCGTAAGGAGAATAGGCACCTTCCTGATGGTCTGACAAATCAGATCCATCCGTGGAGTAATCAGAGGAGACAGGTTCAGAGGGTTCAGTCCTAGGTCTTTTGTCTGGAGGAGGTTGGGAGGCCCTGTCTGGGTGAGGTTGGGAACCCCTAATCAAGGAAATCAGGTCCTCAGCAAGACTGAGAATCTGAGAACTTGAGGAAGGCCTCTGAGAAGTAGATTTGTCAGGTAAAGCCTTGGAAATTTTGGCAGCTTTAGCCCTGGAGAAGGCCTTAATACTCATAGAAGCAGGGGGCCTAGCTGCCCCACGTGCAGGAGTAGAAATGTCCAATGGAATGGTGTCGGACAATTCTTGTGCGCTAGCTTCGGTAGGGATTTCTGAAGCCGACTCAGCCGGGGCCTCACTGGCCTCGGTTGTCGGAGGTATGATTTCGGTAGAAGGAAGAACCGAAGACTTGGTTTCAGCCGAAACCGAGACACTCGCGGTGGGCCTAACCGTGGTTTCAGCTGAAACCATGGGCCGCGAGTGTCGGTCCTTTTCCCTGCGTTTTTTGGCCAAATGCGTAGTCGGAGTCTCCAATGGCATTTTATATGCAAAAGCGGATCCGAAAAACTCTTCTGCAAACTCCGACCGACGTCTAAGAGTCCGTCAGTTGAAGGAGGCACAGGCTAAACAAGCTGATACGTCGTGGTCTGGGCCTAAGCAAGGAAGGCAGTAAGATGGAAAACCTTATGAGGTATTTGTTTCCCACAAGTTAAACAATTATTTACTTTGTCTGACATCGGCTGAGGCAAGAAAGAGTCCCCAACGGGGTACTTAGCTTTTTTCGAAGTATTCGATAGCTGAATCTCTGGATCTGACTGACCGGCACTAGCGAACAGCTTCTGCTTCGGGTACCGCACGGCAAGAAAGACTGAGGAAAATGGCGTCGGCTGATGCCTTTATACCCCAGAAGCTATGACGTCGGGGAAAGGGCGACATCAGCCGAGGCCAGACCCAGACTTTGGAATCCGGCCGACCGAAGGGCTGCCTGAGGCAGGACAACCCATATGTTATGACTGCAGATGCATCCTTGAAGGACATCAGCATTAGAATCGCAAGAGGCGGTAGCTCAATAGCCCAAAGCTCCAGCCTCTCCAGAACCACCAGAAACATGGAAGGGGGCAGGAAGGTGGGAAGTGAATGAAATAGGATAACACAGAAACCAAGTTATGGTAAGTACGTAAAGTACAGTTGTGTACACTTACCATAAATGTAGATGTTCGAGTGTATTCACTGTTGCAGTCATTACATTTGGGTAATCTGCTGGCAGGTTGCCCTCAGTCGGCCTGAATAACAAAGTCTTCGGTCCTGTGTCGGTTTCTGTCTCCTCTTCCATGACGTCAGGGGTATAAAACATGCAGCCAAAGCCATTTTAATCAGTTTGTCTTGCCCCAGATGTCAGGTGCCCCACAAATGGGGAGCAAAAACATATATATATATATATATATATATATATATATATATATATATAAAAAACTATAAATATATAAATGCACTTTAGAACACACAAAATTTACCTTCAACTAAAAGCAAATACACCACAAAGGCTTTTGAGTACAGTGAAGAAAAGAAAAGGTATAGAAAGGAGGCTGGGTAATCCGGACTGCAACAGTGAATATACTCGAACATCTACATTTATGGTAAGTGTACACAACTGTACTATGTTCTTCATGTTTGACTGTTGCAGTCATTACATTTGGGTAGAATCCCAAAGCTATGGATGGGAGGATGGAAAGTACAGTTTTGTACCTACCATAAATGTAGATGTCCGATAGGTATGCATCTGCAGTCATCACATATGGGTTGTCCTGCCTCAGGCAGCCCTTCAGTCGGCCGGATTCCAAAGTCTGGGTCTGGCCTCGGCTGATGTCGCACTTTCCCCGACGTCAGAGCGTCTGGGGTATAAAAGCATCAGCCAACGCCATTTTCCTCAGTTTTTCTTGCCCCAGATGCCAGGTGCCCTCTAAGGAAGGCTAAAATTTGGAGATATGCATTGTAAAAACAAATCCAAACATGCACAGTACTATAAAAACAAATACACCATAATAGATCCCCCCAGCTAGCTATAAGAGGGGTAAGTACCCAAGAAGTATACCACAGAGGGAAGGAGGGAGGTAAACCTGACTGCAGATGCATACCTATCGGACATCTACATTTATGGTAGGTACAAAACTGTACTATGTCCTTCAAGGATGCATCTGCAGTCATCACATATGGGTAGAATACCATAGCCAATCTGGGGTGGAGGTACTAAGTAAAGGATGGTGTAGCTAAGATACCCTGCAGGACTGCCGAGCAAAGCCTGCTCTAGATCTGGAGTATAAAGGTAAATTGTAATGCTTGGCAAATGTATGCACGGAGCTCCATGTAGCAGCTTCTAAAATGTCCTTCGTAGCCACCCCTCTTAGGAAGGCTGTGGTGGTGGCTGTGGCTCGTGGAATGAGGTCTAATGTTAGCTGGCACAGTTTTTCCATGAAAGGAGTAAAAAAACGAATGCAATTTCCTATCCATTTTGAAATTGTCTGTTTGGAAATTGCTTTTCCTTGTGCCCCAGCAGCATATGCTACAAACAGCTGGTCAGTCTTTCTGTAACTTTTAGTTCTGTCCAAGTAGTAGCGCAACTGTCTGTGTATGTCCAGGGTGTGCAGAAGTTTCTCCCCTTTATTTTGTGGTTGTGGGAAGAATGTAGGCAAGTGGATAGCTTGGTTCAAAGATACCCTGGATACCACCTTTGGCATAAATGTAGGATTGGTTCTCAATGAAACTCTGTCCTGATGAAAGATGAGAAATGGCTGTACTGCCATTAGAGCTTGTAACTCAGATACTCTTCTTGCTGAGGTTATGGCCAGAAGGAAGGCAGTTTTCCAAGACAGAAACTGTAGATCTGCAGATGCTGCTGGTTCAAAGGGAGGAAGTGTTAGTTTTTCCAACACGAAGTTAAGGTCCCAAGTAGGTAGAGGTGGTTTCCTTGGAGGATTGATGTTTTTGATTCCTCTTGGGAACTGTCTCAGGAGAGGATGAGAGAAGACAGGTGGATTAACATTGTATTCCGCTGAAATTGCTGAGGCATGTATCTTAATGGAAGAGTAAGACAGGCCGTTGTGGGACAATTCTGCCAAATATTCCAGTATATGTTCCATGTTTATCACTGTCGCATCTAGGCCCTTTGTTGTGTTCCAAGTGTGAAATCTTTTCCATTTTGCTGAATATGCCTTCCTTGTGGAAGGCCGGCGAGCTTCCATAATAATATCCTTCACTCTCTGGGATAGCTTATCCTGAGGAGGAGTCATGGTATTTTCCAGGCAGTTAGCTGCAAGGTTTTCAGGTTGGAATGCACAGTCTTGAAATTGTGCTGTGTCAGTATAAGTGGCCATAAGGGGAGAGGCCACAGTTTTGTCTGTGACATGCTCTTTAACAGTGGGTACCAGTGCTGTCTTGGCCAGTTTGGAGCTATCAGAATCACTCTGGGCTGCTCTGTCCTGATCTTCAGTAAGACCTTGGTCATTAATGGGAGAGGTGGAAAAGCATACACTGTTAGGGCTTTCCAGCTGAAAGAGAGAGAGTCCACTTTCCATGCTTGTGGGTGGTATGTCCTTGAGCATAATTTTTTCAGTTGATGATTGTGGGGGGAGGTGAACAGATCTATTTCCGGCCTTCC
This sequence comes from Protopterus annectens, assembly GCF_019279795.1. Classification (NCBI taxonomy): domain Eukaryota; kingdom Metazoa; phylum Chordata; order Ceratodontiformes; family Protopteridae; genus Protopterus; species Protopterus annectens. The sequence continues at coordinate 354,811,245 of NC_056727.1, read as the reverse complement.
CCATGATTGTGTTATGAGTAAGAAGATGTCTGGGTGCAGCATCCATTCGTGTGCATCCATGATATTTCTGCTTAAGCTGTCTGCCAGTATATTGTCTTTCCCTGGCACGAACTGGGACTGCAGCTGTATATTGAGTTTCAAGGAAAGTTCCCATAGATTCATTGCCAGTCTGCAAAGAGGGTAGGAATGGGTGCCTCCTTGCTTGTTTATGTACCACATAACTGTGGTGTTGTCTGTCCTTATGAGTAGGTGGCCTTGATGAAGAAAAAGTTTGAAGGCCTCGATTGCGTGTATCACTGCCAGCATTTCCTTTTGGTTTATGTGCATGCGCTGCTCTCTTTGTGACCGTAGCCCTTGGATACATCTGCCCTCCATGTGTGCTCCCCAACCTTGGTCTGAAGCGTCTGTAGTGATGGTTTGGTTGGCTCTTGGCTTGCTGAAGGGCAACCCACTGTTCGACTGGCAGGCTTGAGCCCACCACAGAAATTCCTTTTGAAGGCATGGAATGAGTGGGATCAAAGTTTCTAAGCTGTGACTGTGCTGAGTCCATAAACTCCTTAGGTACCATTGTAATTTTCTCATATGCAGCCTTGCTTGTGGAATCAGAAGAATGCAAGATGCCATGTAACCCAGGGCCTGCAGGATTTTCCTTGCAGTCAGCTGAGTTTGTCTTGTCAGATTCTTGAAGTAATCCGGTAGCTGTTTTTGTTTTTCTTCTGTGAGAAAGTCCATTTGGGTGGTTGTGTCTAGATCTGCACCCAGAAAAGTTATTCTTTGGGATGGAACAAGTCTTGATTTGTGGATGTTGACTGTATATCCCAAGGCCTGCAGTAGGTGGATGGCATAATCCAAGTCCTTTAACAAAGTTTGCTTGCTGTCCGCTTGTATAAGGCAGTCGTCCAGATATGGGTAAATTTGAATCCCCTGAAGTCTGCAGTGTGCAATTACTGATGCCAGGCATTTCGTGAATACTCTGGGCGCAGTAGATAAGCCAAAGGGCAATGCTGAGAATTGATAATGCTCTGACCCTGCAAGAAATCTGAGGTGTCTTCTGCAACTTTGTCTGATAGGGACATGCAGGTATGCCACCTTGAGGTCTAGAGTCACCAGCCAAGACCCCTTGCCCAGCATGGGAAGGAGTTGCTGTAGAGTCAGCATTTTGAATTTTCGCACAATGAGGTAAGTATTCAGTGCAGACAAGTCGAGAATAGGCCTCCATTGATTTTCTTTTCTTGGAACAAGGAATAATCTGGAGTAAAATCCTTGGCCTTGTTCTGAAAGAGGTACCTTTTCTATAGCTTTCATTTGTATTAAGTTGGAAATCTGTTTCAAAGCCTCTGCCCTTTTATTTGGTGGCAGGTCTGGCATGCCTTTTCTTTTTGGCAATGTGTGGAAATGGAACCTGTATCCTTTGTCTATTATTTGCTGTGTCCATGTGTCCCTTGTAATGCTGTGCCAATTTTTTGAAAATAAAGAAAGCTTTCTGCCCAAAGGTGCTTCTAATTGAGCCCTGGTCGGCGGAGTCAAAACAAAGTCATTGAGTCTGTCCTGGTGTAGCAGTTGTAGTTCCTGCACTACCTCTCTGGTTGTGAGGCTGCCATTGACGGCCTCTGTAGGAGCCTCTAGCTTGCCCTCTACCTCTGGCACACCTATTCCTGCCTCTCTGAGATCTGTCTGAGTCCGGAAAGGACCAATTCTTAGTAGGCCAATTTCTGCTGAATCTCGGTGGTTGGACTTGCAAAAAGTCTTTGACTGTTTGCACAGATTTTGCCTTTTCTTCAAATTTCTTTAAGACCTTTTGAGCCGTGGAACCAAATAATTTTTGCTTTTCCATAGGAGCATCCAAAAGCTTAGCTTTAACATGGTCTGGCAGAGATTGTTCCTTCAGCCAGGCATGCCTACGTATGACTGCACCTGTCATAGCTGACCTACATGAAACTTCCAATGCATCATAACCACACTGCAAAAAATGGTTACTAACCTGCTGGGAGTTATGCACGAGATCCTGAAGGGATTTGCGATCAAGGGGTTCAGAAGAAGACAGTTTCTTATGCAATTCATCTAACAAATACTCTTGGTACTGCATCATATGAAATTGGCAATTTAATGCCCTCATGGAAAGAGTTGCAGAAGTATACACTTTCTTACCCCATCTCTCTAAAGCTCTGGACTCCCTTTCAGGGGGTAGAGGATTTCTAGCAGTGGCAGCTGCAACCCCTTTAGGGCCCTGTGAAATAGTTTCTGGATCAGCAGAGTGGGCCTTGTACAGGTGTAGATGCGAGTCCGGGACCCTGTAGTACCTATCAGGTTTGGCAGGAGCCGGAGGGAGAGAGTCAGGGGCTGTACTAGCATCAGAGTACACATCATCAATGACATTCAAAACAGGAGGTATAGCTAAAGGCCTATGCTGAGGTAAATGTAAAAAGGTCCTTAATCTCTTTCTAGAAACAGAGAAGTCCTGACCCTGCCATTGAAAATGTTCTCTCATAGAGTGTAAAGTCTCTCCAAAGGAAAACTCTTCAGGAGGGGAGGCCGAGGGAATAGATTCTTCAGCATCAGAATCCTCGTAGGACGAATAAGCCTCCTCCTGGTGGTCTGACAGAGTAGAGCCATCAGTGGACTCATCTGAGGAGTGGGGGTCAGAGGGCTCAACCCTGGGCCTTTTGTATGGAGGTGGTTGAGAGCCCCTGTCTGGATGAGGTTGAGAACCTCTGATTAAGGAGATAAGATCCTCTGCTAAGCTAAGAATCTGTGAGCCAGTAGAGGGTCTCCGAGAGGTAACCTTGGGAGGCAAAGCTTTAGAAAGTTTAGCAGCTTTAGCCCTAGAGAAAGCCTTAATGGACATGGATGCAGGAGGTCTGGCTGCACCACGTGCAGGAGTAGACTTGTCTAAAGGAATGGTGTCGGAAGGTTCCTGGACACCAGTTTCAGTAGGTAATTCAATAACCGACTCGGCCGGGGCCTCCGGGGCCGAGGTAGTCGGTTGTACGGTTTCGGTAATCAGAAGTACCAAGGACTCGGTATCAGCCGAGACTGAGACACTCGCGGTAGGCCTGACCGTGGTTTCAGCCGAAACCGTGGCCCGCGTGTGTCGGTCCTTGTCCTTCCGTTTCTTAACTAAATGCGAAGTCGGAGTCTCCGACGGCATCTTGTAAGCAAAACTAGCCCCAAAGAATTCATCTGCAAACTCCGACCGACATCTAAGAGTTCGTAGGTTGAAGGAAGCACAGGCTGAACAGGCCGAGACGTCGTGGTCTGGGCCTAGGCAGGGGAGGCAGTAAGAGTGGAAATCCTTATGAGGTATTTGTTTCCGACAAGTTAAACAATTATTAACTTTATCCGACATCGGCTGAGGCAAGAAAGAGTCCCCAATGGGGTACTTAGCTTTTTCGAAGTCTTCGGTAGCTGAATCACAGGAGCTGGCCGACCGGCACTTGCGAACTGCTTCTGCTTCGGGCACCACGCGGCAAGAAAGACTGAGGAAAATGGCGTCGGCTGATGCTTTTATACCCCAGACGCTCTGACGTCTGGGAAAGTGCGACATCAGCAGAGGCCAGACCCAGACTTTGGAATCCGGCCGACCGAAGGGCTGCCTGAGGCAGGACAACCCATATGTGATGACTGCAGATGCATCCTTGAAGGACATCTAAACAGCTTTTGGAGCAGCTATTAGGCCCTGCAGGACTCCAGTGGCAAAGCCTTCCCTGGATTTAGAAAAGAGAGGTAAAATGGTAATGCTTTGTGAACGTATGAAATGAGCTCCAAGTAGCAGCTTCTAGAATGTCTCTGGTAGGGACCCCTCAGAGAAAAGCTGCTGAAGTACAGGCAGCCCTAGTGGAATGGGATCTGATCCCCTTGGACACAGGTTTACCATGGTGCAAGTAGCAGAAACAAATGCAATGACATCCATTTAGAAATAGTTTGCTTTGATATAGCCTTCCCCTCTGACCCTGCAGCAAATGCCACCAGTAGTTGCTCAGACTTTCTTAGAGATTTTGTCCTGTTTAAGTAGAATCTTAGTTGTCTGTATACATCAATGAATGCAGAATCCGCTCCCCCTTGTTCTGCGGATTTGGGAAGAAAGTTGGCAGGTGACTGGTCTGGTTAAGAGCCACACTGGAAACCACCTTAGACATAAAAGAAAGATTAGTCCTGAGGGCCACCCTGTCTGGGTAAAAAAATAATGAAAGGCTCCACTGCCATGACAGCCTGTAATTCTGAAACCCTTCTAGCTGAAGTGACTGCTAAAAGAAAGGCTGTCTTCCAAAAAAGAAATTTTATATCCGCAGTAGCTGCTGGTTCAAAAGGAGGTGGGGTGAGTTTTTCCAGCACAAAATTGAGGTCCCATGCAGGAGTTGGCGCTCTCCTAGGAGGCCTTAAATTTTTGGCCCCTCTGAGGTACTGTTTTAGCAGAAGATGAGAAAAGAGGGGAGGCTCTGTGTTGTAATGAGCAGAGATGGCAGAGGCATGGATTTTTATTGAAGAAAAAGATAGGCCCTTGTGAAGCATCTCAGTTAAGTATTGCAAAATCTGAGGAATATTGGGCTTTGCTGTGTCTATTCCTTGTGCTTGGTTCCAAGCACAGAATCTCTTCCATTTATCAGCATAAGATTTTCTAGTACTAGGCCTTCTGGCCTCCAAAATGACATCCATCACAGGTTTACTGAGAGATGTAGTTGATGAAATTAGTTGATTAGCCATGCTGCAAGATTCAGAGTTTGGAGCGGAGTGTGCAGAATTTGATAGTTCTGCTGAGACAATAGGTGAGGTATTTGAGTCAAGTACCATGGAGGAAGGTGTGACATATTCCTTAGAAGCGGGTACCAGTGTTGGCAAGGCCAGTCTGGAGCAATTAGAATCATTTTTGTTTTTTCCTGTCTGACTTTTAGTAAGACCTTGGAGAGTAGAGGCAGAGGGGGAAAGGCATAGACTGATAGGTTTTTCCATGTGAAGGATAGACCATCCACCTTCCATGCTTTTTTGTGATGAGTTCTTGTGAAGAATTTGTCCAACTTGATAAATCTATTTGCCTCACCAAAACTATGTCTGGGCTCCCCCATTTTTGTTTTAACATGCTGAAGATTTGTGGATCCAGTTTCCATTTGTGCGAGTCCATAAGATTTCTGCTTAGGTCGTCTGCCAGAGTATTTTGCTTTCCTGGCAGGAATTGAGCTTGAAGATGTATTCGGTAAGTCAAGGCTGTGTTCCACAAGGCCATGGCTAGTCTGCAAAGGGGGTAGGAGTGGGTACCCCCCTGCTTGTTTATGTACCACATAACTGTAGTGTTGTCCGTCTTTATCAGTAGTTGTCCTGGATGAAGTCCTTGAAGGCTGTCAGAGCATTGTGAACAGCTAGCACTTCTTTCTGGTTGATATGTAGATGCATTTGGTTTGCGCTCCATTTGCCCTGAATGCATCTCCCTGCCAGGTGGGCCCCCCAGGCATTGTCTGATGCATCTGTAGTTAGGGTTTTGGTGGCAGGGGGTAGAATGAATGACAGTCTCTTGTTTTGGTGACATGTCTCTGCCCACCAAAGAAACTCCTGTTGCAGGCAGGGAATGAGAGGAATCATTGTTTCTAGCCTGTGACAATGCTGACTCCATAAGCTTTTTAGATACCATTAAAAATTCCTCATATGCAGTCTTGCATATGGAATTAGTAGAATGCAGGATGCCATGAACCCCAAAGCCTGCAGAATTTGTCTTGGAGATAGCTGGGTTTTTGTTGCCACTTCTTTGAAGTATGTTGTCAATTAAATTTGTTTGTCTGGTGTGAGGTAAGCCATCTGGGCAGTTGTATTCAAGCTTGCACCCAGGAATGTAATTATTTGAGAAGGTACCAGTTGTGATTTCTTTTCGTTTATGGTGTACCCTAGGCAAGCTAAAAGCCTTTTTACAAATGCCAGATGTTGAAGAAGAGTGTCCTTGTCCTCTGCCTGAATGAGACAATCATCCAGATAAGGATAAATTTGAACGTTTCTTTGTCTGCAAAATGCAATTACTGGTGCCAGGCACTTTGTAAAGACCCTGGGCACAGTAGATAAGCCAAAGGGCAGTGCAGAGAATTGGTAATGCAAAAAGCCGGCTTTGAAGCGGAGGTATCTTCTGCAAGATTCCCTTATTGGGATATGCAGGTATGCCTCTTTTAAGTCTAGAGTTACCAACCAGGCATTCTTGCCTAGCATGGGCAGTAGCTGTTGTAAAGTCAGCATTTTGAATTTTGGAATGTCCAGGAACGTGTTTAAAATTGATAAGTTTGGAATTGGACACCATGATTTGTCTTTTCTGGGTACCAGGAAAAGTCTTGAATAAAATCCTTGTCCTTTTTCCTTTTCTGGTACTGGTTGAATAGCCCCCATATCCATGAGGGACATGACTTGTTTCTGGGCCTCTGCCCACTGGTTTGGTGGCAGATCTGGCCATCCATTTGGAATTGGCAACATGTGGAAATGAAATATGTACCCCTGGGATACTATGTTTAATACCCACTTGTCCTGGGTAATTAAATGCCAATTTTTAGCATGAAGTGCTAGTTTTCCCCCCAAGGGGGCTGCCAAAAGATAAGTGCTTGGAGATGGCAGAGGAAGTCATTGAGACTGTTTACTGTAGGGTTGTGCTTTAACTCCTGATTTGGAGGTGGAGGCATCCCATTGCTTTGACCTGTAAGATCCTTTTAATTGATATCTGGAGCATTTGGAGTGCCTGGGTTTGCCCTGAGCGGCTCTGTTGGACACAGGAAAGGACCAATTCTTAGGCCAGTGCTTACTGAACCTGGGTGGCTGCACTTGCAAGAAATCTTTTACAGCTTGCATAGATTTAGCTTTGTCTTCCATTTTCTTTAAAACCTCTTCTGCCTTATTACCAGACTGTCATGCTGTAAAGGGGCATCCAACAATTTAGCTTTAACATGATCAGGCAGATTTTGCTCCTTGAACCAGGCATACCTTCTTATCACAGATCCAGTTATGGCGGCCCTGCAAGAGGCCTCCAAGGAATCAAAACCACATTGCAAAGTATGCTTTCCAACCTGTTCTGCTGAATGCAATAAATCCTTTAACTCTATTTTCCACACAATCAGAAATCAACATCATTTTCTGTTTCAGTAAGCCCATAAAGTACAGTTTTGTACCTACCATAAATGTAGATGTCCGATAGACATGCAACTGCAGTCATAACATGTGGGTTGTCCTGCCTCAGGCAGCCCTCGGTCGGCCGGATTCCAAAGTCTGGGTCCGACGTCGGCTGATGTTGCATTTCTCTCCGACGTCAGAGCGGCTGGAGTACATAAGCATCAGCCAACGCCATTTTCTTCAGTGTTTCTTGCCCCAGATGCCAGGTGCCCTCCAAGGAAGGCTGTAATCAAATTGGAAGACAAAAACAGGATTCCAAACAAATAAATGAGCAATAAAACAAATACACCCTAACAGATATCCCCAGCTAAGAGTAAGAGGGATAGGAGTGGACCCTAGGCATAGAGGGGTATGGAGGGAGGGAAAACCCGACTGCAGTTGCATGTCTATCGGACATCTACATTTATGGTAGGTACAAAACTGTACTATGTCCTTCAAGAATGCAACTGCAGTCATAACATGTGGGTAGAATACCATAGCTTAGCTGGGGGAGGAGGTATGCTCTAGGAAAGAGATGGTGTGGCAATCAAACCCTGCAGGACTGCCGAAGCAAATCCCGCTCTGGATCTGGAATATAGAGGGAGATTGTAGTATTTGGAGAATGTATGCACGGAGCTCCATGTAGCAGCTTCTAGAATGTCCTTGGTAGGCACCCCTCTTAAAAATGCTGTAGAGGTGGCTGTAGCTCTGGTGGAATGTGGTCTGATATAGGCTGGAACAGTCTTTCCATGAAAGGAATAACAGAATCTGATGCAATGTCCAATCCATTTAGAAATAGTCTGTTTTGAAATTGCTTTTCCTTGGACTGCAGGGGCGTAAGCTACAAAAAGTTGTTCAGACTTCCTACTGGCCTTGGTTCTGTCCAGGTAGTATCGAAGTTGACTGTGAATGTCCAAGGTATGCAAAAGTCTTTCCCCCTTATTCTCAGGATTGGGGAAGAAAGCAGGCAGATGAATGGCTTGATTTAGAAAAACCCTAGATACCACCTTTGGCATAAAAGTAGGATTGGTCCTTAATGAAACCCTGTCTCTGTGGAAAATAATAAAGGGTGGTATTGCCATTAGGGCCTGTAGCTCCGAAACCCTTCTTGCTGAGGTAATTGCCAACAGGAAAGCTGTCTTCCATGAGAGAAATTGCAAGTCAACTGAAGCTGCTGGCTCAAAAGGAGGTAGAGTCAGTTTTTCTAAGACAAAACTGAGGTCCCAGGCTGGCACTGGGGCCTTTCTTGGTGGCTTAATGTTCTTGATTCCCCAGAGGAATTGTCTTAGTAAGGGGTGAGAGAAAACAGGAGGATCAGTGTTGTATCTAGCTGAAATAGCAGATGCATGTATCTTTATGGAAGAATATGAGAGGCCGTTCTTTAACATATCTGCCAAATATTCCAAGATAAGTGGGATGTTCAGCAATGATGCATCATGTCCCTTGCTGGTATTCCAATTGCTGAATCTTTTCCACTTTGCTAAGTAAACCTTTCTGGTGGATGGTCTTCGAGCCTCTGTTAGTATCCGCTGAACTTCCTTGGAGAGAGATAAGCTGAAGTTATTTATGGGATCTCCCAGGCTGTTAGCTGCAGTGTCTGAAGGTTTGGAGGCAGTGTTTCGGAATTGTGTTGAGTCAAAAGTAGAGGCCACTGAGGGAGGGCCCACCTCCTGGTGTGACATATGCTCCGTAGTAGTGGGTACCAGTGTTGTCTTGGCCAATCCGGAGCTATTATGATTCCCTTGGGCTTCTCTGCTTTGATCTTTAGTAATACTGAGGTCAACAGTGGCAGAGGTGGGAATGCATAGATTGCTAGGGAGTTCCAGTTGAATGAGAGGGCATCTATTTTCCAAGCTTTTGGATGGTATGTCCTTGTGCAAAATTTTGGTAGAAGATGGTTGAGGTGAGAGGCAAATAGGTCCACTTCTGGCTTGCCCCATGTCGAAGTGAGTTGTCTGAAGGCCTTCGGATGTAACCTCCACTCGTGTGGATCTGTGAAATTCCTGCTTAGGCTGTCCGCCAACACATTTTTTCCTGGAACAAACTGGGATTGTAACTGGATGTTGGAGTTGGTGTTGAAAAGCCTCGATGGCATGCATTACTGCCAGCATTTCCTTTTGGTTTATATGCAGATGTGTTTCCTTTGGAGACCATTGTCCTTGTATACACTTGCCTTCCATGTGCGCCCCCCATCCAAGGTCTGAGGCGTCTGTAGTCATGGTCTGTGTTATCTGTGGTTTTTTGAATGACATACCTGGGTTTTCCTGGCTCACCGAGGCCCACCATAAGAATTCCTTTTGTAGGCATGGAATGAGTGGTATGATTGTCTCCAAGTTGTTGCTGTGTTGAGACCAAATGCTTTTTAGGTACCATTGAAGCTTTCTCATGTGTAGTTTTGCTAATGGAACCAGTAGAAAGCAGGATGCCATGTAACCCAGGGCCTGTAGGAATCTCCTTGCAGTAATCTGGGTGAGTTTTGCTAAACCTTTGAAGTAATGAGTTAACTTCTCTTGCTTGTCTTCTGTCAGGTAAGCCATCTGAGAGGCTGTGTCTAGTTTGGCTCCTAAGAAGATTATTTGCTGGGATGGCTGCAGTCTTGACTTTTGGAAGTTGACTGTGTATCCCAGAGCTTGAAGTAATCGTATGACATAATCCAGGTTTTTTGCCAACATCAATTTGTCGTCCACTTGTATGAGGCAGTCGTCCAGGTACGGGTAAATTTGTATACCCTGGAGCCTGCAATGAGCAATTACTGAAGCCAGGCATTTTGTAAATACTCTGGGCGCAGTAGATAAGCCAAATGGCAATGCTGAGAATTGATAATGCTCTGGCCCTGCAAGAAATCTGAGGTATCTTCTGCAGCTGTGTCTGATAGGGACATGCAGGTATGCCTCCTTGAGGTCCAGAGTAATCAGCCACGACTCCTTGCCCAGCATGGGAAGGAGTTGCTGTAGAGTCAGCATTTTGAACTTTGGTACTATGAGAAAGGTATTTAATGTGGACAAGTCCAGTATTGGTCTCCATTGAGATTCTTTTCTTGGAACAAGGAACAGTCTTGAGTAAAACCCCTGTTCTTGTTCTTGTTGTGGAACTCTTTCTATTGCTTTCATTCGAGTCAGCAGAGTGATTTGCTTGACAGCCTCTGCCCTTTGATTTTGTGGTAGGTTTGGCATGCCTTGTTTTCTTGGTAAGGTATGAAAATGAAACCTGTACCCTCGGTCTATAATGTCCAAAATCCATTTGTCCTTTGTCAGTCTGTGCCAGTTTTCTGCAAACAGAGATAACTTCCCGCCCAAGGGAGCTTCTAGTTGTTCCCTGGTAGGCGGTAGTAGAGGAAAGTCATTGAGTTTGTGGTTGTTGGGCAGGTGAAACCCCTGCGTCACTTCTTTGGTTTCCTGGCTGCCATTGTCGTCCCCTGTAAGGGCCTCTGTATTGGCCTCTTCCTCGCCACGTCTGTTCTTACCCCTTTGAAACTTTTCTGGATTAGGAAAGGACAAGTTTTTTGAAAGCCAATTCCTACTGAATCTGGGGGGTTGAACCTGGAGGAAATCTTTCACAGTCTGAACTGATTTTGCTTTTTCTTCGATGGTCTTTAACACATCCTTAGCATTTGCACCAAAAAGCTTGTTCTTTCCAAAGGTGCATCCAGAAGTTTTGCTTTTACATGATCTGGTAGAGGTTGATCTTTTAACCAAGCATGTCTACGAATCACTGCCCGTCATAGCTGCCCTACATGAAGCTTCCAGTGCATCATATCCACACTGCAGGAAGTGATTGCTTACTTGCTGAGTGTTATGTACAGCTTCCTGCAAAGTCTTCCTGTCTAAAGGATCAGGAGAAGCTAATGTTTTTTGTAAATCTTCTAAGAGATAATCCTGATATTGTAACATATGAAAAAGGCAATTTAAAGCTCTCATAGATAAGGTAGTGGATGTGTAAACCTTTTTGCCCCATCTCTCTAAAGACCTTGCTTCCCTGTTGGAGGGCAAAGGATTTTTTGTGGTGGAGGCTGAAACTCCTTTAGGCCCCTGTGAAATAGTTTCCAAATCAGCAGTATGGGCCCTGAATAAATGGGAATGAGTTTCTGGGACCCTGTAATACCTGTCTGGCTTGGCTGGAGCAGGAGGAAGAGAATCAGGGGTAGCACTAGAGTCAGAATACAAATCATCCAGAACATCAAGTACAGGAGGAATAGCTAAGGGCCTGTGCTGAGGCTTCTTAAGGAAAGTCCTAAGGCGTTTCCTAGAATCAGAATATTCCTGACCCTGCCACTTGAAATGTTCCCTCATGGTGTGCAGAACTTCCCCAAAAGAAATATCCTCAGGAGGGGAGGCCGAAGGGATGGAATCTTCTGCATCCGAGTCCTCATAGGTCTGGAAGAGCTCTTCCTGGCTATCAGAGTGGACAGAGCCCTCAGAGTCTTCATCTGAAGGAGTAGGGTCAGAGGGTTCAACCCGGGGCCTTTTATCAGGAGGAGGCTGGGATGCTCTCTCAGGATGGGACTATGAACCTCTAATCATGGAAATTAAATCAGCAGCCATGGACATAATTTGTGTCTCCGGAGTCGGCTGAGGTAAGGATTTAGAAGTAATATGCTTTGTTTTGCTGGCTGCCTTAGCCCTAGTGTAGGCCTTAATAGACATGGCCATAGGAGGCCTGGCAGCTCCACGTGCAGGAGTGACCTTGTCTACAGCAATGGTCTCGGGCATTTCCTCGGTTTCAGTATCCGGAGGAAAGTCTATAACTGGCGTTGGAGTAATGTCTGGCATCGGAGTCTTCGGTTCGGAGAGGTGGAGAGACCGTCTCAGAGGGAACCGGAGCACTCGCGCTAGGTTTTGGCGTGGAGTCGGTGGTAGATGCGGGCCGAGGATGTCGGTCCTGGTCTTTCCGCTTTTTGGGAGTTTGCGATGTCGGAAGATCCGACAGCATGGTGTAAGCAAATTTATCGCCGAAAAAATCTTCAGCGAACTCCGCCCGGCACCTGAGAGTGCGCTTGTTGAAGCGAGCACAGGCTACACAGGCCGAGACGTCGTGGTCTGGGCCCAGGCAAGGGAGGCAGTAAGAGTGGAAATTCTTATGAGGTATTTGTTTACCACAAAAAAGACAATTGTTAACTTTTTCAGTAATTTCTGACATCGGCTGAGGCAAGAAAAAGGTCCCCAACAGGGTACTTAGCTTTTTTGATGACTTCGGTATCGTAAAATACAGGAGCTGACCGACCGGCACTTGCGAACTGCTTCTGCTTCGGGCACCACGCGGCAAGAAAGACTGAAGAAAATGGTGTCGGCTGATGCTTATGTACTCCAGCTGATCTGACGTCGGAGAGAAATGCGACATCAGCCGACGTCGGACCCAGACTTTGGAATCCGGCCGACCGAGGGCTGCCTGAGGCAGGACAACCCACATGTTATGACTGCAGTTGCATTCTTGAAGGACATCATGCTGTTAATATTTAAGCATATGAAACTGGCAGTTTAAAGCCCTGTTTGCCAAGGTTCCAGACGTATAAACCTTCTTTCCCCATCTTCTATCCAGCGCCCTGGAATCTCTATCAGAAGGGGTAGGATTTTTGGCTGTTGAAGCCTTAACACCCTTGGGACCCAGAGAAATAGTCTCAGGGTCAGCAGCATGATTTTTGAAAATAAATTTGTGGGAGTCAGAAACCCTGTAATATCTGTCTGGCTTACTAGGAGCTGGAGGCAGGGAATCGGGATATATGCTTGATTCCGAGAACACATCATCAACAATGTCTAATACAGGAGGTATTGCCAAAGGCCTAAGCTGAGGGAGAAGAAGAAAATCCCTAAGCCTCTTTTTTGATTCTAAGACGTCCTGACTCTCCCAGTGAAAATGTTCCCTTAAAGTATGCAAAGTCGCTCCAAAAGAGTAATCCTCAGGAGGAGAAGCAGAAGGGATGTATTCCTCTGCATCAGAGTCCTCATAAGGTAGAATAGAAAATTCCTGATCAGAAGAGGAATCAGAAGAAATGGAAACCTGATCTGAAGATTCATAATCAGTGCCTTCCGTAGGCCTCTTAGCAGGGGGGGATTGGGAACCCCTGATCAAGGTAATTTAATCCTCAGCCATTTTAATCATTTATTTTTTAGGCATAGGGGCCTGAGCACGTGGCTCATGCATTGGTTTTTCAGACATAGAAGTTGGTTTTGGCCTTGTTTTGATGATGGCGTCTGTTTAATATACAAATGTTGAGGCCTGAAAACACACTCAGAAACCAGTGCCTGCTCAGCGGCTCCGGACCCATCCAAGGAAGAGACATCCACAGGCTCAATATTTGCAGAATCTCGCTGCATACGGGACTCCGAATGGGTCTCGGTAGAGGCCTGCGACTCAAAAGTAGCAGGTATCAGGGGCTGCAAAAGAGCCTCACTGAGTACCAGCGAACCGGCGACTGTCTTAGGAGAAGCTCTGTCATCGGTTTTGGACCTCGACAGTCTGTGTCTGTCTTTTTCCTTGCATTTTTTGTGAACTCCGGTAGTCGGATTGCTAACAGACTACATTTCAGGGTAGTTAAATCGTGAACCAAAATATTTAGAAGCAAAAATATACAGACGCTTAATAGTACTTTGGTTAAATTTAGCACAAAACCAACAGCAAGGCACATTGTGATCAGGGCCTAGGCAAGGAATACAGTATAAATGAAAATCCTTATGAGGTATTTGCTTCCCACAAGTAATGCAATTATTAACTTTTACTGACATCGGTAAGGAGCAAGAAAAAGTTTCCCCCAACGGGGTACTTAGCTTTAGAAGACTTCAGTTCTGAAACTCGAAAATGAAAATTTCGGGAGTCAGCGACTGGCACTTGCAAACTGCTTCTGCTTCGGGCACCGCGCGGCAAGAAAGACTGGGTAAAATGGCATTGGCTGCATGTTTTATACCCCTGACGACCTGATGTCATGGAAGAGGAGACAGCAACTGACGCAGGACCCAAAACTGTTATTCAGGCTGACTGAGGGCAACCTGCCAGCAAATTACCCAAATGTAATAACTGCAACAGTGAAACACGAAGAACATCTGTTGTGCTGATGTTATCCATTTCATTATGCATCACGTCTGGGTCAGAATCCCCAGCTACGAAGAACCCCAGGCAGCCCTTTAGGAAGAATGTGCCTGAGCGCACTGTAGAACCAAAAGATGCTCTGCTGCTGGAGACCACATCCTGAGCAACAAACATGTGGGAGGTGGACCAAGTGGCCCCAGCACAAATCTCATCTAAGGACATCCTGGCAGAGAATGCCAAAGTAGTAGCCATTGACCTAAGACTACTGAATGCACCTTAGGTGGACAACACAGTTCCATCTTTCTCAGAGTAAACCAGGGATATACAACTAGAGATCTATTTAGAAATAGTCAATTTAGAAGCAGCTTTGCCACTCCTGTTCAAGGAAAAAGCCATGAATAACTTGGTCAGACTTTCTGAAGGATTTAGTCCTATGTAAATAAAATCTCAGCTGTCAATGTATGTCCAAAGTATGGAGGAGATATTTGCCCTTATTGGAGTAATTAGGAAATAAAAAGGCTACTTTAGGCATAAAAGAGGGGTTAGTTCATAAAGTCACCCTGTCCTTATGAAAAACAATATATGGAGGTTTAAAAGATAAGGCCTGTAATTCAGAAACCCTCCTGGCCAAATAGTTACCAGAAAGGCAGTCTTCCACAAAATAAATTTGATATCACAAGAATGTTTAGGCTCAAAGGGACTTTGGGTAAGAGACTGTAGCATCAATGTCAAATCCCAAGGAGGGGAGGTATCTTTGACAGGAGGCCTGAGAAGAAAGATGTCCTAAATGAAGCCCTTACATACCCTAGAGGAAAAGGGGAGTCCAGTATTGACATGATAATTAGAAATGGCCACCAACTGCAGCTTGATAATAGACAAGCTAGTCCCCTCCTGAAAAAGGGATGTTAAAAAAAGAACGATATTTGGTATAAGAGCTGAAAAAGGGAAAAGATTCTGTTCAGCTGCCCAAAAAGAAAAATGTTTCCACTTACTACAGTAGACCTTTTGAGTAGAAGGCTTCTGCAAGGTCAGTATAATTTTTCTGATGGGAGAAGCCAGCCAGGACTTCTTTACTATGATGGGAAGTGGAGAAACCATGCGGTCACGTGAAGTGACTGAAGATTGGGCAGTTGTTCTGATAGGTGAGAGATGAGATCCAGAACAGGATGCAGTATCCAGGGAGGATACTTGAGATGAGACCTGAAGAAGGGGAACCACACCTGATGAGGCCAGAAAGGAGCAATGACAATCATGGAACTTTGTAGTCTGAAGGCTTTTTGAAGAACTTTGGGGAGCAGAGGAAGAAGAGGATATGCATACAGGAGACCCGGGGGCCAACTGTGTACAACAGCATCCCTCGGGGACTGTCCCTCTGGGGGAATAAGAGCAAAGTACCTGCTGCATTTCTTGTTCATCGGGGATGCAAAAAGATCACAGCAAGTTGGCCAAACAGACAAAAATCTGAGAGACCACTGATGGATTGAGGGACCACTCATGTGTGGTCAAGACAGACCAGCTAAGCTCGTCTGCCAGGATGCTACGCTCCCCAGGTATGTGCAATGCAAGGAGAAAAATGGCTAGAAGAGATCGCCCAATCCCACACTCTCATGGCCTCTCTGCACTACGGGTACGATCATGTTCCCCCTTGCTTGTTGATATATCAAACCACCAACATGTCTGTCTGAATCGCCACCATTCCTAGAGGAAGGCAATCCTGTTATGCTTGCAATGAGAGGAGGACTGCCCTCATCGCTAGAATGTTTATGTGCAATTTGTTCTCAGAGGGGGACCATGTGCCTTGAATGGTCCTGCCCTAAAAATGCCCCCCCCCATCCTAACAGGAAAGCATCCGTGGTCACTGTGGCCGTGGACAGGGGAAAAGAAAATGGCCTGCCTGCCCCAAAGGACATCCTCTGATTGAAGCCAACACTGCAGGTGCAGTCTGCAAATGGGAATAAATGGAAAGTACAGTTGTGTACACTTACCACAAATGTAGATGTTCGAGTGTATTCACTGTTGCAGTCATTACATTTGGATAATCTGCTAGCAGGTTACCCTCAGTCGGCCTGATTAACAAAGTCTTGGGTCCTGCGTCAGTTGCTGTCCCTTCTTCCATGACATCAGGTCGTCTGGGGTATAAAGCATGCAGCTGACACCATTACATCAGTTTTTCTTGCCCCAGATGTCAGGTGCCCCCCGAATGGGGAGCAAAAAAAAAAAAAAAATATATATATATATGTATATATATATATATATATATATATGTATATATATATATATATATATGTATATATATATATATATATATATATATATATATAAACACAAAAATATACCTCCAACCAAAAGCAAATACATCAAAAAGGCTTTTAAGAATAGTAAAAGAAAGTAGAGGTATAGTAAGAGAAAAACGGGGCTGGAGGGAGGGTAACCAGGACTGCAACAGTGAATACACTCGAACATCTACACTTATGGTAAGTGTACACAACTGTACTATGTTCTTCATGTTTCACTGTTGCAGTCATTACATTTGGGTAGATTCCCAAAGCTATGGTTGGGACGATGGATTTATACAGCATTAGGACCAGCTATAAGGTCCTGCAAAACAGCAGTGGCAAAACCAGCTCTGGATTTAGAGAAAATTGCTAAGTGATAATGCTTGGTGAAAGTATGAACTGAACTCCAGGTAGCAGCTTCTAGAATATCCCTGGTAGGAACACCTCTGAGGAAGGCTGTAGAAGTAGATGCAGCCTGGTGGAATGAAATCGATTCCCTGGGGGATAGGTTTTCCATGGTGCTTATAGCAGAAATGAATGCAATGGCTTATCCATTTAGAAATGGTTTTGAAATAGCCTTTCCCTCTGCCCCTGCAGCAAATGCTACCAGCAGTTCAGATTTCCTTCTAGATTTAGTCCTGTCCAAGTAGAATCTAAGTTGTCTGTGTACATAACAATGAATGCAGAATCCGCTCCCCCTTGTTCTGTGGATTGGGAAAGAAAGTTGGCAAATGAATGGACTGATTAAGAGCCACACTGGATACCACCTTAGGCATGAAGGATGGATTGGTCCTGAGTGACATCCTGTCCGTATGAAAGATGATGAAAGGCTCCACTGCCATAAGGGCTGTAATTCAGATATCCTTCTACTTGAAGTGATTGCTAAAAAGAAGGCTGTTTTCCAAGAAAGAAATTTTAAGTCTGCAGTAGCAGCTGGCTTGAAAGGAGGTAGAGTGAGTTTCCCCAATACAAAGTTAAGGTCCCACACTCTCCTGGGTGGTCTCAAGTTTTTGGCCCCTCTGAGGTACTGCCTGAGCAGAGGATGAGAGAAGAGGGGAGGTTCTGTGTTGTAATGAGCTGAAATGGCTGAGGCATGGATTTTAATGGAGGAAAAAGACAGGCCCTTGTGAAGCATCTCATTTAAGTACTGCAAAATCTGAGGAAAATTAGGTGCTGCTGTGCTCATCCTTTGAGATCGATTCCAGGCACAGAATATTTTCCATTTGTCAGCATAAGATTTTCTAGTACTAGGTCTTCTCGCCTCCAAAATGACATTCATCACAGGTCTGCTGAGGGATGCTAAAGGGGAATTTAAGTGATTAGCCAAGCTGCAAGATTCAATGTTGGGAGCCGAGGGTGCAGGATTTGGTTCTCCTGTTGAGACAGTAAGTTTGGTGTCTGAGACAGGTGCCATGGAGAAATCTGTGACACACTGCGCAGGAGTGGGCACCAGTGTTGGCGTGGCCAGTCTGGAGCAATCAAAAGCATTTTTGGTTTGTCCTGTTTGACTTTTAGCAGAACTTTGGAGAGCAGAGGCAGAGGGGGAAAGGCATAGACTGATAGGTTTTTCCAGCCTAAGGACAGAGCATCCACCTTCCAGGCTTTTTTGTGAGGAGTTCTTGTGCAAAATTTGTTCAACTAGTAGTTCTGGGGTGAGGCAAAAATATTTCTGTCTGGGCTCCCCCATTTGCATGTCAACATACTGAAAAAATCTGTGGTTCCAGTTTCCATTCGTGTGGTGCCATGAGATTTCTGCTTAGTTCCTCTGCCAGAATATTCAGCTTTCCTGGCAGGAATTGAACGTATAGTACTTGGTAGCTCAAGGCCGTGCTCCACAATGCCATGGCTAGTCTGCAGAGGGGGTAGGAATGTGTACCCCCCCCGCTTGTTTATGTACCACATAACCGTGGATTTGTCTGTTTTTACCATTAGTTTTCCTGGATTGAAAGTAGTCCTTGAAGGCTGTCAGAGCATTCTGTACAGCTATCATTTCTTTTTGATTGATACGGTGGTGGTGGTGCGGTAGCATTGTCGCCTCACAGTAAGATGTTGTCCCGTTCGATTCTCAGTTAGAGCGTCTTCTGAGTGGCGACATGCATGAATGGGCATTCCTTCGTTGAAGGTTGTGAGTCAGGCCCAGAACGTTGGCACGTAAAAATCTACTGCCAATCATTAGCGGACCGGAGTTCCGCTGTGGCGACCCCTAACCGGGAAAAGCCAAAAGACACAACAACAACAACATAGATGCATTTAATTTGGGCTTCAATTGCCTTGAATGCACTTTCCTGCCAGATGAGCCCCCCATGCATAGTCTGATGCAACTGTAGTTAGGGTTAGGGATTGGGCGGTAAGGGGTGGTGTGAATGGTAGTCCCTCGTTTTGGTGGCAGGCCTCTGCCCACCATAGGAACTCCAGGCATAGGCAAGGTATGACAGGAATCACTCTTTCCAGGCTGTGACAATGTTGACTCCATAAACTTTTCAAGTATCACTGAAGTTTCCTCATATGCAGTCTTGCATATAGAATTAGAAGAATGCAGGAGGCCATGAACCCCAAGGCTTGCAGTATTTGTCTTGCAGATAGCAGGGTTTTTGTGGCCACCTGTTTGAAGTAAGTCACCAAATGAATTTGCTTTTCTGGCATGAGGAAAGCCATCTGGGCAGTTGTATTCAAGCTTGCACCCAGGAATGTAACTTTTTGAGAGGGTACCAGTTGTGATTTTTTTTTCGTTTATGGTGAACCCTAGACAAGTTAGAACCCTTTTTACAAACGGCAGATGTTTTAAGTGTGGCCTGGTTTTCTGTCTGAATTAGACAATCGTCACGGTATGGATATATTTGAATATTTCTTTGCCTGCAGAATGCAATTACTGGAGCCAGGCACTTTCTGAATACCCTGGGCGCAGTAGACAAGCCAAAGGGCAGTGCAGAGAACCGATAATGCAAGTAGACTTCATTGAAGCGTAGGTATCTTCTGCAAGATTCCCTGATTGGGATATGCAGGTAAGCCTCTTAAATCTACAGTTGCCAACCAGGCATCCTTGCCTAGCATAGGAATAACTGGTGAAAAGTCAACATCTTGAATTTTGGAATGTCCAGAAAGGTGTTTAGAGTAGACAGATCCAGAATTGAACGTCACAATTTGTTTTTTTCTGGATACCAGGAAAAGTCTGGAATAGAAACCTTGTCTCTTTTCCTCTTCTGGTACTGGCTGAATAGCCCCCATGTTTAGGAGGGAAAAGTACAGTTGTGTACACCTACCATAAATGTAGATGTTCGAGTGTCTTCACTGTTGCAGTCATAACTGTAGGGCGATCCTGCCGGCAGGCAGCCCGAGGTCGGCCAGAATTCCAAAGTCTGGGTCCGGCATCGGCTGTACCAGCAAGTACCCTGACATCAGAACACAGAGGTATAAAGCTGACAACCGACGCCATCTTCTCCAGCCTTTCTTGCCCCTGATGTCAGAAGCCCCAAAAAAAACAAACCAAAAGGTGTCTAAAAAGGAACACAAATACACCACAAAAGAAGTGGAAGAGAAAACAAGCAGAAAAAAGAGGGGACTGGTGGGAGGGAAACACTGACTGCAACAGTGAAGACACTCAAACATCTACATTTATGGTAGGTGTATACAACTGTACTATGTTCTTTGTGTTTCACTGTTGCAGTCATAACTGTAGGGTAGAATCCCAAAGCTGTGAATGAGGGAGGAGGTTATGCAGAAGGAGCAGCTAGAAGACCCTGCAAAACAGCAGAGGCAAAGCCTGCCCTAGACTTAGAATACAAAGGAAGATTATAGTGCTTAGAGAAAGTATGCACTGAACTCCAAGTGGCAGCTTCCAAAATGTCCTTGGTAGGAAAAGCTGCTGAAGTGGCAGCTGCTCTAGTAGAATGACTTCTAACAGTACCTGGAATCGGTTTCCCATAGTGAGAGTAACAAAACCTTATTTCATGAGCAATCCATTTGGAAATAGTTTGTTTAGAAATAGCCTTACCTAGAGAACTGGAGGTATAAGAGATAAGCAATTGATCAGATTTTCTGAAATCTTTAGTCTTGTCCAGGTAAAATCGTAGTTGCCTGTGTACGTCCAATGAATGTAAGAGCCTTTCCCCTTTATTTTGAGGATTTGGAAAGAAGGTAGGAAGGTGAATAGTCTGATTGAGAGCCACTTTAGAAATCACCTTAGGCATAAATGTAGAATTTGTCCTCAAGGAAACTCTGTCTTGGTGGAAAATAATGTATGGTTCCACAGCCATGAGAGCTTGCAACTCTGAAACCCTTCTGGCAGAAGTCAATGCCAATAAGATAGCTGTCTTCCAGGATAAGAACTTGATATCCGAAGCCGCAGCAGGCTCAAAAGGAGGCAAAGTAAGTTTCTCCAAAACATAATTAAGATCCCAAGCAGGAACAGGAGGAGTTCTGGGAGGTCTTAAATTCTTAGCTCCTCTCAAAAATTGTCTCACCAGCTGGTGAGAAAAAATGGGAGGATCAGTGTTATAATGAGCCGAGATAGCAGAAGCATGAATTTTGATGGATGAAAAGGAAAGGCCTTTAAGCAGAAGGTCTGAGAGGTAAAGTAAAATGGAGGAAATATTAGGCAAAAGAGGATCAAAACCTCGATCCTGCATCCAAATACAAAATCTTTTCCATTTTGAAGCATAAGATTTTCTAGTGCTAGGCCGCCTAGCTTCTAAAAGAACATCCAAAACTTGTTTGGGAAGAGAAGGAATCAAAGGCCCTTGAAGAGCCAAGCTGCTAGGCAAAGAGTCTTGATTTGAGAGTGTTGCATCTGACCCTGATGCTGGGACAGAAGAGAAGGGATCAGAGGAAGAATCCAAGGAGGTTCCAAGAATAGGTGTTTTAAAGTTGGATACCAAAACTGCCGAGGCCAATTTGGAGCTATCAAAATGATAGTCTTGGGTTTGTCCTGTTTTATTTTCAGTAACACCAGAGGCAGAAGAGGAAGAGGAGGGAAGGCATATTCCGAAAGATTCCTCCAGCTGAATGACAGGGCATCCGCTTTCCAAGCTGTTATGTGGAAGGACCTGGTGCAAAAGAGAGGCAAATGATGATTGAGATGGGATGCAAACAGATCTATCTGGGGACAACCCCAAACTGCAGTTATTCTGCTGAATAAGTTGGGGTCCAACATCCATTCGTGAGGATCCAAAAGATTTCTGCTTAGGCTGTCTGCTAAGAGGTTCTGATTTCCTGGAATGAACTGAGCTTGAAGAAGCAGATTCAGATTTAGAGCTGTGTCCCATAAATTCATGGCTAGTCTACAAAGGGGGTAAGAGTGAGAGCCCCCTTGCTTGTTTATGTACCACATGACTGTGGTATTGTCTGTACGAATCAGAAGAGGTCCTGGTTTCAAGAGAGTCTGGAATGCTAGAAGAGCATTTTGGACTGCCAACATTTCCTTCAATTTGATGTGCCAGAGTAGTTGCTTCTTTGTCCAAGAGCCCTGCTGGCCAATGTCTAGAAAATGAGCTCCCCAAGCATAATCCGAAGCGTCCGTGGTTATGATCTGAGAAGGTTGAGGCAGACGGAAGGGATTCCCTTCGTTCAAAGCACAAGCCCTGGACCACCAAAGGAGCTCCTTTTGGAGGCAAGGAATCAGTGGAATCATTGTGTCTAGACTGTGGTAATGCTGAGACCATATACTCTTTAGGTACCATTGAAGTTTTCTCATATGAAGCCTTGCATTTGGAATCAACAGGATGCAAGAAGCCATGTAGCCCAAAGCCTGCAGGAATTTCCTTGCAGTGAGCTGAGGTAAAGTTGCCAAGGTTTTGAAAATTGAGGCCAGCTGTAATTGCTTTTCTGGAGTGAGGAAGGCCCTTTGCAAGCTTGTGTTTAGAAGAGCTCCCAAAAAAAACATTTGCTGAGAAGGGATCAAATGTGGCTTTTTTGTGTTCACTGAAAATCCGAGCAGTAGGAGAAGACGTTGAACAAAATCCAGATGTTGAAGTAAAAGGTCTTTGCTGTCCGCCTGAATAAGGCAGTCGTCCAGATAGGGGTAAATTTGAATCTCCTGGAGTCTGCAATAAGCTACTACCGGAGCCAGACACTTGGTAAAGACTCTGGGCGCAGTAGATAAACCAAAGGGCAGTACAGAGAATTGAAAGTGCCTCGAACCTGCCTTGAATCTGAGGTATTTTCTGCGTTCCTGCCTGATGGGAATGTGTAAGTAGGCTTCCTTTAAGTCCAATGTCACCATCCAAGCATCCTGGGAGAGCATTGGAAGAAGTTGTTGTAGAGTAAGCATCCTGAATTTTGGAATTTCCAGAAAGGTGTTTAATACTGAAAGGTCCAGAATAGGTCTCCATGAGCTTTGTTTTCTTGGGACCAGAAATAGTCTTGAGTAAAAACCTTTTCCCATCTGTGAAAGAGGAACAGGTTCTATGGCTCTCATGGCCAATAGAGCGTCCACTTGATTTAAGGTCTCTGACCATTGATGTTTTGGCAGATCCGGCCAACCAGTAGACCTTGGCAGAGTGTGAAAGTGGAATTTGTAACCTCTTAAAATCACGTCCAAAACCCATTTGTCTTGGTTAATATGAGTCCAATTTTGGTAGAAAAGAGAAAGTTTTCCTCCGAGAGGGGCTTCCAGGCAAAGAGGACCTGTAGCCCAACAGAGACAGTCATTGGGTCTGCTTCCTTTGTGACTGAGATCGGTCTTCTCCCCTTCTAGGGGATGAAGCAGTCCATTGTCTGGACCTGTAAGAGGCCTGAGCCTGAGCCCGACCTCTGGAGCGTCTATATCTTCCTCTTTGAGGCCTGTCAGATGTGGGAAAAGACCAATTTTTGGAGGGCCGATTTCTAGTAAATCTAGGAGGCTGAACTTGTAAGAAATCTTTAACAGTCTGCATAGATTTCGCCTTATCCTCCATCTTTTTAATAACCTCCACAGCTTTAGATCCAAACAGAACATCATGCTGAACAGGGGCATCTAACAATTTAGCCTTAACTTGCTCAGGCAAATTCTGCTCTCGAAGCCAAGCATGTCTCCTGATAACAGTACCAGAGGCTGCGGCCCTACAAGAAGCCTCCAAGGCATCAAAACCACAATGTAAACTATGTTTGCTAACTTGTTCAGTTGCATGCAATACATCCTGTAATTCCTTGTCCTCTGCACATGCAGGAAAGGTAGAAAGTTTTGTTTTAAAACAGACAAAAGAAATTGCTGATACTTGAACATATGAAACTGGCAATTTAAAGCTCTAATAGAAAGAGTAGCAGAAGTATACACCTTTTTGCCCCATCTGTCCAAGGCACGAGAATCCTTTTCAGAGGGAATAGGATTTTTAGCTGAAACGGCCTTAGCAGCCTTGGAACCCTGAGAAATAGTTTCAGGATCTGCAGAAGGGTTCTTGAACAAAAATTGATGGGAATCAGGGACTCTATAAAATCTATCCGGCTTAGAAGGAGCAGGCGGATAAGAGTCAGGATTCAGGTTAGCTTCAGAGAAAGCATCATCCATAATATCAAGAACAGGAGGAATAGCGAAAGGTCTGTGTTGTGGGAGAAGGAGAAATTCCCTAAGTCTCTTCTTGGAAGCGGAATAATCCTGACCTTCCCAATGAAAATGCTCTCTCATCTCATGCAAGGTTTCCCCAAAAGAAAAATCTTCAGGGGGAGAAGCAGAGGGAATAGAGTCCTCTGCATCAGAATCCTCATGAGGAGGAAAAGAGTAATCCTGTTCAGAGGAAGAGACTGAAGACACAGAAGCCTGACCAGAGGAATCATAAGGAATATCCTGTCTAGGCCTTTTTTCAGGGGGGGGTGAGAACCCCTAATCATAGTAAGCAAATCTTCAGCCATCCATAATAATTGCTTTTGGGTCTTGGGAGCTGAATCCGAAGAAGCTTGAGAAGAAATCATTGGCTTAACAGGAGTCTTTGACTTTGCCTTTGTCTTTGTAGTAATAGTGATATGAGAAGGTCTGAAAACCCCTTCAGAAGCCGGTACCTGCACAGCGGTTCCAGACCCATCTGAAGGAGCGATGTCTGAAGGTCCTGCAGCAGATAAAATACTGGGCCTAGTTGGCTCCCCATGGGAGTCCGTATCAGCCATCAGTTCCGAAGTGGCTGACGACAGGGGCTGCAAAAGCACATCACTGACGACCACCGAACCCGAAGCTGGCTCCGGCTGCATATAATCCTGTTTGGACCTCGGAGGCCTATCCTTGTCCTTGCGCTTTTTGTGAATTCCGGTTATCGATAAAGTATCCGACGACATCCTGTAATTGAACCGTCTACCGAAATAATTCAAGGCCCAATCGTACCTGCGCTTAATAGTACAAGAATTAAACCTGGCACAAAACCGACAGCAAGAAACGTCGTGGTCAGGGCCTAAGCAAGGAAGACAGTAAGAGTGGAAATCTTTATGAGGTATTTGTTTTCCACACAATATACAATTATTAACTTTTTCTGACATCGGAGGAGCAAGAAAAAAGTTTCCCCAACGGGGTACTTAGCTTGAGAAGAGAAGAAGAAGTCTTCAGACCGACGACAAGCAAAGCACGTTGTCCAGGAATCCGCCAACTAAAAACTTGCGAGCTGCTTTCCACCGCACGGCAAGAAAGACTGGAGAAGATGGCGTTGGCTGTCAGCTTTATACCTCTGCGTTCTGATGTCAGGGTACTTGCTGGTACAGCCGATGCCGGACCCAGACTTTGGAATTCTGGCCGACCTCGGGCTGCCTGCCGGCAGGATCACCCTACAGTTATGACTGCAACAGTGAAACACGAAGAACATCTACTTGTTTCTGAGCCTCTGTCCACTGATTTAGGGGCAGGTCTGGCCACTCGTTTGGAGTTGGCAACGTGTGGAAATGAAATCTGTATCCCTGGGACACTATGTAAAACCCATTTGTCCTGGGTTATAAGTTGCCAAGTTTTTTGCATGAAGAGCCAGTTTTCCCCCCAAAGGGGCGGCTGAGAGGTAAGTGCTTGGTAATTTTAAAGGAAAGTCATTGAGACTGTTTACCATAGGGTTGTGTCTTGTTATTTCCAGATTTGGAAGTGGAAGCACCCCATTGCTTAGTTCTGAGAGTCCCTTGGGACTGAAACCTGGTGCTTTTGGAGTGTCTGGGTTTGGCTTGAGTGGATCTGGAAGGAGCTGGAAAGGACCAGTTCTTAGTAGGCCAGTGCCTACTAAATCTTGGAGGTTGCACTTGTAAGAAATCTTTCACAGTTTGCATAGATTTAGCTTCATCTTCCATCCTTTTTAGAACTTCTTCGGCCTTATTGCCAAACAGACGGTCCTGATGCAAAGGAGCATTCAACAATTTTGCTTAAACATGATCAGGCAAAGATTGCTCCTTAAGCCAAGCATGCCTTCTAAGAACAGACCCAGTTACAGCAGCCCTGCAAGAGGCCTCTAAAGAATCAAAACCACATTGCAAAGTGTTTTCCAACTTGTTCAGCTGAATGTAATAAATCCTGTAAATCTTTATTTTCCACACAGTCAGAAATCAACATAATTTTCTGTTTAAGCAGTCCCATGATATGCTGTTGATATTTTAGCATATGAAATTGACAGTTTAAAGCCCTGACTGCCAAGGTTGCAGAAGTATAAACCTTTTTACCCCATCTATCCAACACCCTGGAGTCTCTATCAGAAGGGGTAGGATTTTTAGCAGTAGAAGCCTTAATGCCCTTGGGCCCCTGAGAAATGGTTTCTGGGTCACAACAGGATTTTTGAAAAGAAATTTGTGGGACTCAGGAACCCTGTAGTATCTGTCTGGTTTACTAGGGGCCAGAGGCAGGGAATCAGGGGCCATACTGGATCCCGAAAATACATCATCAACAATGTCTAGTACAGCCAAAGGCCTATGCTGAGGAAGGAGGAGGAAATCCCCAAGTCTCTTTTTGGATTCAGAATATTCCTGACTTTCCCAATGGAAATGCTCCCTTAAGGTATGTAAAGTTTCCCCAAAAGAAAAATCCTCGGGGAGAAGCAGAGGGAATGGAATTCCTCTGCATCAGAATCCTCATAAATAGGTATGGACAAATCCAGGTCATTAGAAGAGTCAGAAGAAAAAGAGTCCTGTTCAGAAGATTCATAGTCAAGTTCAGCCCTAGGCCTCTTAGAAAGGGGTGGGGGGGGGTTGACTACCCCTGATTAGAGTAATTAAATCTTCAGCCATTTTGATCATTTGTTTTGTAGGCATAGGAGCCTGAACATGTGGCCTGGGCGTCGGTTTTTTAGACATAGATCAAGATTTAGGCCTTAGTATTTGAAGGTGGAGTCGGTTTAATATGCAAGTCTGTAGGCCTGAATACACCCTCAGAAGCCGGTGCCTGCACAGCAGCTCCAGACCCATCCAAGGTAGATACATCCGCGGGTTCCATAGGTGAAGCATTTCGCGGCATACTTGACTCTGGGTCTCAGTAGAGGCCTACGAATCAGAAGTAGCGGGTATCAGGGGCTGCGAAAGCACCTGAGTACCGGCGAACTGGCGACTGGCTTAGGAGAAGCGTCGTCAGCAATTTTGGACCTCAACGGCCTGTCTCTGGTTTTTTTTTTGCGTTTTTTTTGGTATTCCGGTAATCGGATGGCTAACCGTCATTTCTGGATAATTAAACCAAGAACCGAAATATTTAGAAGCAAAAATGTACTGATGACAGACAGTGCGCTGATTAAATAAAGCACAAAACCGACAGCAAAGTATGTCGTAGTCAGAGCCTAGGCAAGGAATACAGTACAAATGAAAATCTTTATGAGGTATTTGCTTCCCACAAGTAATGCAATTATTAACTTTTACTGACATCGGTAAGTAGCAAGAAAAAGTTTCCCCAATGGGGTACTTAACTTTTAGTTGAAGACTTCGGTTCTGAAACTCAAAAACGAAAATTTCAGGAGTCTGCCGACCGGCACTTGCAAACTGTTTCTGCTTCGGGCACCGCACGGCAAGAAAGACTGATGTAATGGCATCGGCTGCATGCTTTATACCCCTGATGACCTGACGTCATGGAAGAAGGGACAGCAACCGATGCAGGACCCAAGACTTTGTTAATCAGGCTGACTGAGGGCAACCTGCCAGCAGATTACCCAAATGTAATGACTGCAACAGTGAAACATGAAGATCATCAGGCATGGACATTGGGTGAGACTGAATACAGCACTGTCCATTGGAGCACCTGCATATATATCTTGCTACAGGAAAGTACAGTTTTGTACCTACCATAAATGTAGATGTCCGAACAGGATAGCATCTGCAGTCATAACAAATGGGTTGTCCTGTCGTCAGGCAGCCCTTCGGTCGGCCGGATTCCAAAGTCTGGGTCCGGCTTCGGCTGATGTCGCACTTCACCCGACGTTATCTCTGCTGGTCTTCGGGTATAAAGGCATCAGCCGACGCCATTTTCCTCAGTGTTTCTTGCCCCAGATGCCAGTTGCCCTCTTGGAAAGCTAAATTTTGGATAAATGCCAATGTTTCCAAAATAGTAGAAGGCAAACACAAAAATAAGCATGTATGTACATATATACAAACAAATACACCATAAGAGACTCCCCCAGCTAGCTATTAGGAGGGTAAATACCCTAGGAGTACCACAGAGGGAAGGAGGGTGGGTAATCCTGACTGCAGATGCTATCCTGTTCGGACATCTACATTTATGGTAGGTACAAAACTGTACTATGTCCTTCAAGGATGCATCTGCAGTCATAACAAATGGGTAGAATACCATAGCCAAACTAGGGAGGAGGAAGAAGAATTATGGTGTAGTTAGGATCCCTTGCAATACAGCAGTGGCAAACCCTGCTCGGGATCTAGAGTATAGAGGTAAATTATAATGCTTGGCAAATGTATGCACGGAGGTCCAAGTAGCCGCCTCAATAATGTCCTTGGTTGCCACTCCTCGTAAGAAAGCTGTGGTAGTGGCTGTAGCCCTTGTAGAATGAGGTCTTATGTTCTGTGGAATTGGTTTTCCATGGTAGGAGTAACAGAATCTTATGCAATTTCCTATCCATTTGGAGATTGTCTGTTTGGAAATTGCTTTTCCTTCCCTTCCTGTTGCATAGGCTACTAAAAGCTGGTCAGTTTTTCTGTTACCTTTGGTTCTGTCCAGGTAGTAGCGTAACTGTCTATGTACATCCAAGGTATGCAGCAGTCTTTCCCCCCTGTTCTGTGGAGTGGGAAAGAAGGTAGGTAGGTGGATTGCCTGGTTTAAAGACACTCTGGATACCACCTTAGGCATAAATGTAGGATTAGTTCTCATGGACACTCTATCTTGATTGAAGATTAGGAAGGGTTGTACTGCCATTAAGACCTGTAGTTCCGAAACCCTCCTTGCTGAAGTAATTGCCAGAAGGAAGGCAGTTTTCCATGATAGGTGTTGAAGATCTGCTGTTGCTACTGGTTCAAATGGAGGGAGTGTCAATTTTTCTAGCACGAAGTTCAAGTCCCATGCTGGTAATGGTGGTTTCCTAGGAGGTTTTACATTCTTGATTCCTCTGAGGAACTGCCTGAGTAGAGGATGCGAAAAGACAGGTGGATCGAAGCTGTATTCTGCGGAAATAGCTGATGCATGTATCTTGATGGAGGAATAGGACAGGCCTGTATGTAGAAGCTCTGCCAAGTACTCCAGGATGTTAGCAATATCTATGTTCGACACATCTTTTCCTCTTTCAGTACTCCAAATGACAAACCTATTCCATTTTCCTGCATAGTTCCTTCTTGTTGAAGGTCTGCGGGCTTCAAGGATAATGTCTTTAACCCTTTGGGATAAGTCTGGGTTAGTTGCTGTTATGTGATGTTCCAGGCAGTCAGTTGCAAGGTTTTTAGGTTTGGGTGCATGATGTTGTAGTTGTTCTGAGTTAACATCAAAGGCATCAGGGGTATTGACCACATTCTCCCCTGAGACATGCTCCTCAGCAATGGATACCAGTGTTGTCTTGGCCAATTTGGAGCTATCAGAATTATCCTTGGACGTTCCTCTTTGATTTTCAGTAGTACCTTGTGCATCAAAGGAAGAGGTGGAAATGCATATGCTGTCAGGCCTTTCCAACTGAAGGATAGAGAGTCCACCTTCCATGCAAGTGGGTGGTATGTCCTTGTGCAGAATCTTTTGAGCTGGTGATTGAGTGGGGATGCGAATAGGTCTATTTGTGGCATTCCCCATTTCTTTGTGATGGCCTTGAAGATGTCCGGGTGTAGCATCCATTCGTGAGCATCCGAGGTGGTTCTGCTTAACATGTCTGCTAGGGTGTTTTCTTTTCCCGGCACAAATATTGCCTGTAACTGGATGTTGTAGCTCAGAGCCATACTCCAAAGGTCCAGAGTCATTCTGCATAGGGGGTATGAATGAGTGCCTCCCTGTTTGTTGATGTACCACATGACTGTGGTGTTGTCTGTCCTTATCATTAAATGGCCTTCTTTGAGGAATGGTCTGAATTTCTGGATTGCTAGTTTTACTGCCAGCATTTCTTTTTGGTTTATGTGCAGGTGCAGGTGCAGCTGGTCTGGAGTCCACAATCCTTGTATGCATTTGTCCAACATGTGCGCCCCCCAGCCTAGGTCTGAGGCGTCCGTTGTGATGGTTTGGCTTGCTTGAAAGTTGTGGAAGGGCAAGCCTGGGTTTGACTGGCATGCTTGAGCCCACCATAGGAACTCTTGTTTCAGGCATGGGATTAGAGGGATTTCGGTTTCTAAGCTGTGCCTGTGTTGAGACCATAAATTCTTTAGGTACCACTGTAGCTTTCTCATATGCAGTCTGGCATGGGGGACCAGGATTATGCATGATGCCATGAAGCCCAAGGCCTGCAGTACTTTTCTTGCTGTTAGTTTGTTCTGCTTTGTTAATGCCAAGAAGTAAAGAGGGAGTTGTTCTTGTTTTTCTGCAGTTAGGAATGCCATTTGTTTTACTGTGTCCAATTCCGCACCCAAGAATGTTCTTGTCTGGGATGGTATCAGTCTTGACTTTTTAAATTGACTGTGTATCCCAGGGCTTGTAGTAAGCAAATGACTCTTTGTAAATCTGTTGTCAGCTTGCTTTTGTTGTCCGCTTGTAACAGGCAGTCGTCCAGGTATGGATAAATTTGGATTCCTGTAGCCTGCAATGAGCGATTACTGATGCCAGGCATTTTGTGAATACTCTGGGCAGTAGATAAGCCAAAGGGCAATGCTGAGAATTGATAATGCTCTGATCCTGCAAGAAATCTGAGGTATCTTCTGCAATTTGGTCGTATGGGGACGTGCAGGTATGCCTCCTTGAGATCTAGAGTTACCAGCCAACACTCCTTGCCCAGCATGGGAAGAAGTTGCTGTAGGGTCAGCATTTTGAATTTTGGGACAATGATGTATGTGTTTAAGACGGACAGGTCGAGAATAGGTCTCCAACTTTTCTCTTTCTTGGTACTAGGAAGAGTCTGGAGTAGAATCCTTTGCCCTGTTCTGTTATTGGTACTCTTTCCACAGCTCTCATCTTTGTTAATTGAGCTATCTGCTTTAGAGCTTCTGTTTTTTGATTTGGAGGTAGGTTTGGCATTCCTCTTTTTACTGGTAAGGTGTGGAAGTGGAACCTGTAGCCTTGGTCTATGGTTTGCAAAATCCACTTGTCTTTTGTGATTTAGTGCCAATTTTTCGAAAATAAGGCTAACTTTCCGCCTAAAGGTGCTGCTATTTGCTCCCTGGTAGGTGGTGTCAGAGCCAAGTCACTGTGATTGTCCTGTTGCAGTGGCAGTGGTTGTGTCTGTGCCTCGCTGGTTATTGCCTTGCCACTGGCGTCCTCTGTAGGCACCTCCTCTGGATTGATTTCTGCCTCTAGAGCGTCTATTCCTGCCTCTTTGAGATTTTGAGGAGTCTGGAAAGGACCAATTTTGGCAGGCCAGTTCCTGCTAAACCTTGGGGCTGAACCTGTAAGAAATCCTTAACTGTTTGTACAGATTTTGCCTTCTCTTCCATTTTCTTCATTACTTGCTGAGCAGGGGTACCAAATAGACTGGCCTTATCCATAGGAGCATCTAACAGCTTTGCTTTAACATGATCCAGCAAGACCTGTTCTTTCAACCATGCATGCCTTCTTATCACTGTGCCAGTCATGGCTGATCTAAATGAAGCCTCCAGTGCATCATAGCCACATTTTAAGGAATGGTTACTAACCTGCTGAATGTTATTCACCATTTCTAAAACATATTTCTTATCTAAGGAGTCATCAGAGGACAGCTTCTTAGTTAACTGATCAAGCATAAACTCTTGGTATTGGATCATATGAAACTGACAGTTTAAAGCTCTAGCTGAGAGAGTAGCAGAGGTGTAAACTTTTTTCCCATCTCCAAGGACCTGGATTCCCTTTCAGAAGGAGAGGATTTTTGCTGAGGTCGGCTACTGCCTTAGGCCCCTGGGATATAGTCTCAGGATCTGCAAGTGGGGCCTTGTATAGGTGGTGATGAGTGTCTGGCACCCTGTAAAATCTATCTGGTTTGGCAGGGGCTGGAGGTAAAGTATCAGGAGCAGTGCAAACATCATTAAATGCATCATCCACAACAGGCAGAACTGGAGGTATAGCTAAGGGCCTATGTTGTGGTAAGTGCAGAAAGGTCCTAAGCCTTTTTCTTGAATCTGAGAAATCTTGTCCCTGCCATTGAATTGTTCTCTCATGGCATGTAAGGTTTCCCCAAAGGAAAATTCCTCTGGTGGAGAGGCAGATGGAATGGATTCTTCAGCATCGGAATCTTCATAAGTAGAAAAAGGAGCCTCTGGCTGATCTGTAATGTCTGAGTCATCCGAAGAATCATCAGAGGACACTGGCTCGGGGGGCTCTGCTCTAGATCTCTTTTCTGGAGGCTGACAGGCCCTGTCTGGGTGAGATTGGGATCCCCTAATTAAGGAGATTAAATCCTCTGCCAGAGTAAGCATTTGTGAAGTAGAAGTGGGCCTGTGTGAGGGGGGCTTAACAGGCACTGATTTAACAGTTTTGGCTGCTTTAGCCCTGGCAAAGGCCTTAATAGACATGGCTGCAGGAGGCCTAGCAGCACCACGTGCTGGGGTAGAGACATCCAAAGGGATGGTGTCTGATAATTCACTAGGAACCACAGTAGTAGGCAAAACTTCAGAGGCCGATTCAACTAAGGTAGCAGGAGCCTCAGTAGTAGTCATGGATTCGGCTGAAGATTGACCCGTTTCTCGGTTTCGGCGAAACCGAGACACTCATGGTTGCTTAACCGTGGTTTCGGACGAAACCGCGGACCACGAGAGTCGGTCTTTTTCTTTGCGTTTTTTAACAATTTGGGTAGTCGGAGGATCCGACGGCATAATGTACGCAACATCTGAGCGAAAAACTGTTCAGCAAACTCCGACCGGCCTAAGCGTTGTCGGTTGAAGGAAGCACAGACTAAACAGGCTGCTACGTCGTGGTCTGGGCCTAAACAAGGTAGGCAGTAAGAGTGGAAATCTTTATGAGGTATTTGTTTCCCACAAGTTAAACAGTTATTTACTTTTTCTGACATCGGCTGAGGCAAGAAAGAGTCCCCAACGGGTACTTAGCTTTTAGAAGTCTTGAAGTAGTATTCGGTAGTAGTAATCTCTGGATCTGACCGACCGGCACTTGCGAACAGCTTCTGCTTGGCCACGCGGCAAGAAAGACTGGGAAAATG
Organism: Protopterus annectens; assembly: GCF_019279795.1. NCBI lineage: Eukaryota > Metazoa > Chordata > Ceratodontiformes > Protopteridae > Protopterus > Protopterus annectens. Next base: position 354,778,244 of record NC_056727.1, on the reverse strand, counting down.
GCGTCGGCTGATGCCTTTATACCCGAAGACCAGCAGAGATGACGTCGGGTGAAGTGCGACATCAGCCGAAGCCGGACCCAGACTTTGGAATCCGGCCGACTGAAGGGCTGCCTGACGACAGGACAACCCATTTGTTATGACTGCAGATGCATCCTTGAAGGACATCAAGGAGAATAGCCGCTGACATGAACCCCAGTGCTCTCAGAATGAAGCGTGCCTGCAGACACGGAACCTCCAAGATGGCCCTGATCTGCTGCCTGATCAAGTCCACTCTGTGGGGATGCAATGCTGCAACCTCTAAGACCGTGTTGAGATGAGTCCCAATGAATTCTAGGCTTTGTACTGGGGACAGGCTTGACTTCGCCAAGCTGACAGTAATCCCTAGCATTTTGAAGGTTTGCAGGAGATCCTGCATGACAAAAAACAGTCAATGCCTTGTGGGAGCTGTGAGGAGTCAATCGTCCAGGTATGGAAAGACCTGGAATCCCTGAAGCCTCAGGTGAGCTGCTACAACTGCTAAGAATTTGGTAAACACTCTGGGGGCTGTGGCGAGTCCAAATTATAGGGCTCTGAACTGAAAATGATAGTCTCCGATCTGGAAGCACAGGTGCTTTCTGGAGTTCTTGTCTATCCTGATATGATAGTAGGCATCCTGCAGGTCTATGCAGCACATCCATTAATCCTTCTGCAACAGTGGCAGGATGGACTGAAAAGTGACCATCCAGAACTTTGATTTCTTGACAGATAAGTTCAGTTTGCTGAGGTCCAGAATCAGACGTACGTCCCCAGTCTTTTTTGGCACCAAAAAGAAGTGAGAATAAGTTCCAGATCTTCTTTGGTCTGCTGGGACCTCCTGGATGGCTCTTTCTTCTAGAAGTGCCAAAATTTCTCTCTGGGCCAGTTCTCTCTGACTGGGTGGCACGTCGGGGAGAACCTTCTTGGGACCTGGAAGAGGTTGGGAAATAATCTTGAGCACCCACTGATCATTTGTTATAGATGTCCAGGCACTTGGGTGCAACGAAAAGCGACCCTTGACTACTTCCAGGGCAGAACAGCCAGGCAATGCCTCAGGGGTGTTGAAAAGGCTTCTCAGAGAAGGGTTCCCTGGAGCCCTGATTTTGCAGATCTCCTCTGCCCCTAGGGTGGCATCCACCATTCAATCCCATTCTCCTGCCTCTGGAAGAGGAATTCTCTGGAGCATCTTGGAAGAAACCCTAAGACTTGCTTATTTCCCCATTGGTTTTTGGGAAAGCACCTTTGGGGACTAGGAAACCTGACCCTGACCACCAACAAAGTCTTACCCTCCTGCTTCCTGCGAGTTAAGGTTTCTCTGACAGAAGGTCCCAAATAGAGACGAACCATCGAATAGGGCATTACTAAAGGATGCTTTGGAGGGTTCTGCATAACTGCAGACAAGCATGATGCCCGATTGCAATGTCTACACCGGCCACTCAAGAGGTACCTTCCTCTGCACTGAAGATTAGCCTCATCGAGGAATTGGTAACAGAAGAGTGGTGAGCTTGGGAGATATCTTCTTGAGGTCCTCCACCGGCAAAAGCTCTGAAAGAGACTTTGTGAGCTTGGAGACCAGATCTCTTTGGAGGCAGGTAAAATACACCAAATAATTGAGAGCTCTCAGGCCAAGTGACTGATGCATAAATGCACTTCCCATGTCTGTCAGCTGGCTGAGTTTCATGGTTCGGAGGATGAACACTGGAGCTCTGTTTCACCAGCTTCTTTTTTTGTGGCTGCAGACACAACACTGACTGACACTCCCTTGTACCAGTGAGCTCTGTCTGTGGGGGAGCTCAAAACATAGCTTCTTAGGAACCAGTTCCACAGTGTCGGGCTCCTTCCAAGCCCTGCGTGCAATGAGATCAATAAGCTCGTCCACAAGGGAGGAGACCCAGGAAGTAGATGGGCCTTATCCCAAACATCTTCAGGAACACAGATTTCTCCAAAGACATGGGTTGGGGAGACCAACCGCATTTATGCTTCAACAGCTCCACAATGTCCCTGAAGGAGACGTCATCTGGGTGAGATCTGGGGGACCCATCCCCTTCATCAAAATCTGAATCCTCCGTAAGGGACACCATGGGGGAGTCCAAGTGCCTCCTCATGCACAATCTCTTCTGAGGTGGCTCTTCTGTAAGGGGCTCAGAAGAGGACTCTGAAGGGAGGGAAGCCCTGGGGTTCTCGATGCCTGAACACCATCTCGGGAAGGCTGAACCTGGACAGGATGAATGGGCTCAGGGCACCTGATAGTAAAGGGCTGGGAGGTTCCTGGAAGGGGGGAGGATGGTGTTCTAGATTTGGAGTTGGTCTGCTCTACAATCTGAAAAGCCGAATGACTCAAAACTCATCCCCGTAGTCGAAACCACAAGGGATGGGGGAGTGAAGCCTGCCCCGGGCCTAGGCCCTTCAGACAATACCAGCCTTGAGCTATTGAAGGCCAATGCCCCCAAAGGAGGGACTGATCTGAAAAACCCAGACTAGAACCACTCCCAAGGGACCCAATGATGACCTCTTAGAGCTAAAACCTGCTCTGATCCAAAGCCACAGGAAACACATTTGTTAGGGACACTGGGAGATCTGTGAAAAAACAACATTATTGGATCCCCCAATGTCTCCTATGGAAAACTGGGACCTGGGATTCCGAAACCACAGGAATCAGAAGATGAGAAGCCAATTTAGGAGCTGGGGAACTCCCAGAGCCCAAATGGGACAGGGAGGCCAAAAGGAACATCTCTATCTGGGCCCTAAGGAAACTCATCATTTTATGCCCGAAGGTAAGACACTCCTGGAGGACTTGGAAGAGGTTGAAGAATGAGTGGACTTGGAAGGAGAACGAGCTTGAATCCCACCACCACTTTATGTCATTCCCAATCCGAGGAACAATTCTTTTGCCTGGGATCTGAAAACCTTGGATCCCCACAAGGACCAACTGGGGAGCCCAGAATGACTAACTCTGGATCCAACAAATGCCTCGGATCTGAATCTGGTAAATAAGCCGGCCTCAGATTCGGGGAAACTAAAGAAGCTAAGGAAATGGAGGTAGCATCCGAGGGTTTCCAATCTGAGGAAGACTCGGCCCCAGAAGACTGATCCTGAGCCTTTGGATCCAAAACTGCCAAAGATTAATTCAGATCCAGGGGAATGGGATCTGACAGTCTCGGGCATTTTTGGGAAGCTTCAGGCGAGTACTCCGGGAAGGCAGAAGAGGCTTTTTTTTTTGGTGGCCTTGTGGCCACTGGAAGATGGGGACCCCGAAACAAAGGGACCCCCAGGGCCATGCCCTTGAGCAGCAGTTTGTTCAGATGATCTGCCAATGGCCAAGGACTGAATGCAGCACAAACTAAGCATTCAGCATCGAGGTGGTTGGATCCCAGGCAATAAACACATTTTTGTGGATGTCAGAATTAGGCATCTTACGCCCAGAAGAAGAAACTACAGTTTTGTACCTACCATAAATGTAGATGTCCGATAGGTATGCATCTGCAGTCATAACATATGGGTTGTCCTGCCTCAGGCAGCCCTTCGGTCAGTCAGATTCCAAAGTCTGGGTCTGGCCTCGGCTGATGTCGCACTTTCCCCGACGTCAGAGCTTCTGGGGTATAAAGGCAGCAGCCAACGCCATTTCCTCAGTTTTTCTTGCCCCAGATGCCAGGTGCCCTCTAGGAAGGCTAAATTTGGATAAATGCTAAAAAGTTCCAAACATTTGCAAATTATATACATGTATAAACAAACAAATGCACCATAATAGATTCCCCCAGCTAGTTGAAAGAGGGGTAAGCACCCTAGGGGGAAGGAGGGTGGGTAATCCTGACTGCAGATGCCTACCTATCGGACATCTACATTTATGGTAGGTACAAAACTGTACTATGTCCTTCAAGGATGCATCTGCAGTCATAACATATGGGTAGAATACCATAGCCAATCTGAGGGAGGGGGTACTAAGAGAAGGATGGTGTAGTTAAGATCCCCTGCAGTACTCCAGTTGTAAACCCTGCTCGGGATCTGGAGTATAAAGGTAGATTGCAATGCTTGGCAAATGTATGCACGGAGCTCCAAGTAGCAGCTTCTAAAATGTCCTTGGTAGCCACCCCTCGTAGGAAAGCCGTAGTGGTGGCTGTGGCCCTTGTGGAGTGAGGCCTGATATTTTCAGGAACTGTCTTTCCATGAAAGGAGTAACAAAAGCGAATGCAATTTCCTATCCATTTTGAAATTGTCTGTTTGGAAATTGCTCTTCCTTGCACCCTTGTTGCATATGCTACGGAAATTGCTCTTCCTTGCACCCTTGTTGCATATGCTACAAAAAGTTGGTCAGTTTTTCTGCTAGTTTTTGTTCTGTCCAAATAGTAACGTAGTTGTCTGTGTATATCCAAGGTGTGCAAAAGTTTTTCCCCTTTGTTCTGTGGGTTAGGGAAGAACGTTGGCAAGTGAATAGCTTGGTTCAAGGATACCCTAGATACCACCTTTGGCATGAAAGTAGGATTGGTTCTTAGTGACACTCTATCCTGGTGAAAGATAAGAAAAGGCTGCACTGCCATTAATGCCTGTAACTCAGATACTCTTTCTTGCTGAAGTAATTGCTAGAAGGAAAGCAGGTTTCCAAGATAAGAACTGTAGGTCTGCTGATGCTGCTGGTTCAAAGGGAGGTAGAGTCAGTTTTTCCAGCACAAAATTGAGATCCCATGCAGGTAGAGGGGGTCTTCTTGGAGGTTTAACATTTTTGATCCCTCTCAAAAATTGCCTGAGAAGAGGGTGTGAGAAGATAGGTGGATTCATATTGTATTCTGCTGAAATTGCTGAAGCATGAATCTTAATGGAAGAATAAGACAGGCCATTGTGGAACAATTCTGCTAAGTATTCAAGGATGTGCGCTAGGTTTGCCACTGTGACATCTGTGCCCTTTGATGTGCTCCAAATAAGAAATCTCTTCCATTTAGCTGAGTATGTCTTCCTTGTGGAAGGTCTGCGAGCCTCCAGGATAATGTCCTTCACCCTCTGAGATAAAACAGTTTGGTTGGGTTTTAAGGAATTTTCCAGGTAGTTAGCCGTAATTTTTTCAAGTTGGGATGCAGGGTCTTGAAATTGTTCTGCGTTAGTGGAAGAGGCCATGAATTTGCCTGAGACATGCTTCTCAGTAGTGGGTACCAGTGTTGTCTTGGCCAGTCCGGAGCTATTAGTATCACTTTTGGCTGTTCCTCCCTGATCTTCAGTAGAACCTTGTACATCAATGGGAGAGGTAGAAAGGCATATACTGTTAGGGCATTCCAGCTGAAAGAGAGAGAGTCCACCCTCCATGCTTGTGGGTGGTATGTCCTTGAGCAGAACGTCTTCAGTTGGTGGTTGAGTGGGGAGGCGAACAGATCTATTTCTGGCATTCCCCATGTCTTTGTTATAAGTTTGAAGATGTCTGGGTGCAGCGTCCATTCATGTGCATCCATGGTAGTTCTGCTTAAGCTGTCTGCTAGTGCATTTTCTTTTCCTGGTACGAATTTGGCCTGCAGCTGGATATTGAGATTCAGACATAGGTTCCACAGATTCATAGCCATCCGGCATAGAGGGTAGGAATGTGTGCCTCCCTGTTTGTTTATGTACCACATGACCGTGGTGTTGTCTGTCCTTATTAACAGATGCCCTTGTTGGAGGAAGGGTCTGAATGCCTCGATTGCATGCCTCACTACCAGCATTTCCTTTTGGTTTATGTGCATGCTTAGCTGCCCTTGAGTCCATAGGCCTTGGATACATTTGTCCTCCATGTGTGCTCCCCATCTTCTGTCTGAGGCGTCCGTGGTGATGGTTTGGCTTGTTTTTGGTTTGTTGAAAGGCAACCCTCTGTTGGACTGGCAGGCCTGAGCCCACCATAGGAATTCCTTTTGAAGGCATGGAATGATTGGTATCATGGTTTCTAGACTGTGACTGTGTTGAGACCATACATTCCTTAGGTACCATTGTAATTTCCTCATATGCAACCTGGCATGTGGGATTAAAATTATGCAGGATGCCATGTAACCCAGGGCCTGCAGGACTTTCCTTGCAGTAAGCTGAGTTTGTCTTGTCAGAATCATGAAGTAATCTGGAAGTTGTTTTTGTTTTTCTTCTGTGAGAAAAGCCATCTGGGTGATTGTGTCCAGATCCACACCCAAAAAGGTTATCCTTTGGGATGGTACTAGTCTTGACTTTTGGATGTTGACTGTGTATCCCAAGGTCTGTAGCAAGTGTATGGCATAGGCCAAGTCCTTTAACAATTTTTGCTTGTTGTCCGCTTGTATTAGGCAGTCGTCCAGGTATGGATAAATTTGAATTCCCTGAAGACTGCAGTGTGCAATTACTGATGCCAGGCATTTCGTGAATACTCTGGGCGCAGTAGATAAGCCAAAGGGCAATGCTGAGAATTGATAATGCTCTGATCCTGCAAGAAATCTGAGGTGCTTTCTGCAATCTGGTCGGATAGGGACGTGCAGGTATGCCTCCTTGAGATCTAGAGTCACCAGCCAAGACTCCTTGCCCAACATGGGAAGAAGTTGCTGTAGGGTCAGCATTTTGAATTTTGGCACAATGAGATAAGTGTTCAGTGCGGACAGGTCGAGTATAGGCCTCCATTGGTTTTCTTTTCTTGGCACAAGGAATAGTCTGGAGTAAAATCCTTGGCCTTGTTCTGTAGATGGTACCCTTTCTATAGCTTTCACCTGAAGTAACCTGCTGATTTGTCTTAAAGCCTCTGCCTTCTGGTTTGGTGGAAGGTTTGGCATTCCGCCTCTTTTTGGCAAAGTATGGAAGTGAAACCTGTATCCTTTGTCTATTATTTGCAATGTCCATGTATCCTTTGTAATGCAATGCCAGTTTTTCGAGAATAAAGCCAGCTTTCCGCCCAAGGGTACTTCCAGTTGATCACTGGTAGGCGGAATCAGAGTCAAGTCATTGCGTCTGTCCTGTAGTAGTGGTAGTAGTTGTAGCTGTTGCACTACTCCTCTGGATGGCAGGCTGCCACTGACTGCCTCTGTAGGGGCCCTTGGATTGACCTCTGCCTCTAGGGCGCCTGTTTCTGCCTCTCTGTGCTCTGGAGGAATCTGGAAAGGACCAATTCTTTGTAGGCCAGTTTCTACTAAACCTCGGAGGTTGAACTTGCAGGAAATCTTTAACTGTTTGCACAGATTTTGCTTTTTCTTCAACCTTCTTTAGAATCTCCTGTGCAGGGGAGCCAAATAAATGCTGTTTCTCCATTGGAGCATCGAGGAGTTTAGCCTTGACCTGGTCTGGCAAAGATTGCTCCTTTAGCCAGGCATGCCTACGAATTACTGCCCCAGTCATAGCTGATCTAAATGAAGCCTCCAGTGAATCATAGCCACATTTTAAGAAATGATTACTGACCTGTTGTGAGTTGTGTACCAAATCCTGAAGGGATTTACGGTCCAAGGGTTCAGGTGAAGAAAGTTTCTTATTTAGCTGATCTAACAAAAATTCTTGGAACTGTATCATATGGAATTGACAGTTTAATGCCCTGGCAGAAAGAGTAGCAGATGTATAAACCTTTTTTTCCCCATCTCTCTAATGCTCTAGACTCTCTTTCAGGAGGTAGGGGTTTTTTGGCAGTAGCGGCTGCAACCCCTTTAGGGCCCTGAGAAATAGTTTCTGGGTCTGCAGCATGGGCTTTATACAGGTGGAAGTGAGAATCCGGGACCCTGTAATATCTGTCAGGTTTGGCGGGGGCCGGAGGAAGAGAATCAGGTGCAGTACTGACATCACTGTACACATCATCAATTACAGTTAGAACCGGAGGTATAGCAAAGGGCCTATGCTGGGGCAAATGCAAAAAGGTCCTTAATCTTTTTCTAGAATCAGAGAAATCCTGACCCTGCCATTGAAAGTGTTCTCTCATGGAGTGTAAAGTCTCCCCAAAGGAAAATTCTTCAGGGGGGGAGGCTGAAGGGATAGATTCTTCTGCATCTGAATCCTCATAAGGCGAGTAGACCCCTTCCTGGTGGTCTGACAAATCAGATCCATCCGTGGAGTAATCTAAGGAGTGAGGTTCAGAGGGGTCAGCCCTGGGCCTTTTGTCTGGAGGAGGCTGGGAGGCCCTGTCTGGGTGAGGTAGGGAACCCCTAATTAAGGAGATAAGGTCCTCAGCAAGACTGAGGATCTGAGAACTAGAGGAAGGCCTCTGGGATGTAGATTTGGCAGGCAAAGCTTTTGAAAGTTTGGCAGCTTTAGCCCTGGAGAAGGCCTTAATAGACATAGAAGCTGGGGGCCTAGCTGTCCCACGTGCAGGAGTAGAAATGTCCAAAGGTATGGTGTCGGACAAATCCTGAACACTAGCTTCGGTAGGGAGTTCTGAAGCCGACTCAGCCGGGGCCTCTCTGGCCTCGGTGGTCGGAGGTATGGTTTCGGTAGTAGGAATAGCCGTGGACACGATTTCAGCCGAAACAGAGACACTCGCGGTAGGCCTAGCCGTGGTTTCAGCCGAAACCGTGGGCCACGAGTGTCGGTCCTTTTCCTTGCGTTTGTTGACCATATGCGTAGTCGGAGTCTCCGATGGCATTTTATAAGCAAAATTGGTTCCAAAAAACTCCTCTGCAAACTCCGACCGACGTCTAAGAGTCCGTCGGTTGAAGGAAGCACAGGCTAAACAAGCTGATACGTCGTGATCTGGGCCTAAGCAAGGAAGGCAGTAAGAATGGAAATCCTTATGAGGTATTTGTTTCCCACAAGTTAAACAATTACTTACTTTGTCTGACATCGGCTGAGGCAAGAAAGAGTCCCCAACGGGGTACTTAGCTTTTTTCGAAGTCTTCGGTAGCTGAAATCTCTGGATCTGACCGACCGGCACTTGCGAACAGCTTCTGCTTCGGGCACGGCGCGGCAAGAAAGACTGAGGAAAATGGCATCGGCTGCTGCCTTTATACCCCAGAAGCTCTGACGTTGGGGAAAGTGCGACATCAGCCGAGGCCAGACCCAGACTTTGGAATCCGGCCGACCGAAGGGCTGCCTGAGGCAGGACAACCCATATGTTATGACTGCAGATGCATCCTTGAAGGACATCATCTTTTAAATCCAGTACGTTTGCCTTTCATGTACACAGTCCTACCAGCAAGCACACACACACACACACACACAAAAACAATGAGGAACCAAACCCAAAATACAAAGCCCCTAAACTACCCACACAGCTCCTTAACAAGTAGTAGAGACCAAACACTCACCATCTAAAAATAAACACATCACAACCCCAAAAGCTCTGTACCTTATTGATTCCTGGAAAAAGATGGAGTTGTGGAAAAATGTACGCCCATGGCAGACGGGATCTTTCCATACTCTTCACACCTCATTAATGTCTGTTAAACTTTGGGGACAAACAGGGGTGTGCAGTCAAAGGGAGCACTTATGCATGACGACTTGAAGGGCTCTGCAAAATTGCATAACTGCATCCAGTCGTGCCTCCTTTTGGAAATGCTGGAACCCTGCCCTTGAGGCTCCTTTGGCAATATTCAAGATCAGTATCATGGAAGAATTTGAAACTGATGCAGGGTAGCCAAATGGGAAGATACAGAGGTCTGCACTTCCTCAGAAACAGATCCTGACCGGGTGTCAGAGAGTTCCTTAATTAGGTCTCTCTGTAACCTGGTGAAATGTGCCAAATAATTCAGTGACATTAAGGCAAAAGTTGCTGAAGCATAGACAGCTTCCCAAATCTGCCCATCGTCTGAGACTCCCTGTTTGGAGGATAGACAATGGAAAGTACAGTTGCATACACATCATAAATGTAGATGTTCGAGTGTATTCACTGTTGCAGTCATTACGTTTGGATTATCTGCTTGCAGGTAGCCCTCAGTCGGCCTGATTAACAAAGGCTTGGGTCCTGCATCGGTTGCTGTCCCTACTTCCATGACGTCAGGTCGTCAGGGGTGTAAAACATGCAGCCGATGCCATTACATCAGTTTTTCTTGCCCCAGATGTCATGTGCCCCCCTAATGGGAAGCAATTAAATCTAAAAGTACAATGATATACCTCCAACAAAAAAGCAAATACACCAAAGAGGCTTTTAAGCATAGTAAAGGAAAGTAGAGGTATAGCCAAAAGATATTAGGGGGCTGGAGGGAGGATAACCAGGACTGCAACTGCAACAGTGAATACCCTCAAACATCTACATTTATGGCAAGTGTACACAACTGTACTATGCAAGGAATACAGTACAAATGAAAATCCTTATGAGGTATTTGCTTCCCACAAGTAATACAATTATTAACTTTTACTGACATCGGTAAGGAACAAGAAAAGGTTTCCCCAATGGGGTACTTCGCTTTTAGTTGAAGACTTCGGTTCTGAACGAAAAATAAAATTTCAGGAGTCGGCTGACCAGCACTTGCGAACTGCTTCTGCTTCGGGCACCACGTGGCAAGAAAGACTGATGTAATGGCATCAGCTGCATGTTTTATACCCCTGACAATCTGATGTCATGGAAGAAGGGACAGCAACCGATGCAGGTCCCAAGACTTTGTTAATCAGGCCGACTGAGGGCAACCTACCAGCAGATTACCTGAATGTAATGACTGCAACAGTGAAACACTAACATCTGTACTATGTTCTTCGCGTTTCACTGTTGCAGTCATTACATTTGGGTAGATTCCCAAAGCTATGGTTGAGAGGAAGAATTTAGATAGCATTAGGACCAGCTATAAAGCCCTACAAGACTGCAGTGGCAAAGCCAGCTCTGGATTTAGAGAAAATTAGCAAATGATAATGCTTAGTGAAAGTATGTATAGAACTCCAGGTAGCGGCTTCTAGGATGTCCCTGGTAGGGACGCCTCTGAGATAGCCCTGGTAGAGTGAGGTCTGATCCCCTGGGGGATAGGTTTTCCATGATGCTTATAGCAGAAATGAATGCAATGGCTTATCCGTTTGCTATGAAATAGCCTTCCCCTCTACCCCTGCAGCAAATGTCACCAGCAGTTGTTCAGATTTCCTTTAAGGTTTAGTCTTGTCCAAGTAGAATGTAAGTTGTCTGTGCACATCTAAGGAATGCAGTATCCATTCCCCTTTGTTCTGTGGATTGGGAAAGAAGGTTGGCAAATGAATGGACTAATTAAGAGCCACAATGGATATCACCTTGGGCATGAAGGGTGGATTGGTTCTGAGGGACACCCTGTCTGCATGAAAGATGATGAAAGGCTCCACTGCCATAAGGGCCTGTAATTCAGATACCCTTCTAGCTAAAGTGATTGCCAAAAGGAAAGCTGTTTTCCAAGAAAGAAATGTTAAGTTTGCAGTAGCAGCTGGCTCGAAAGGAGGTAGAGTGAGTTTCTCCAAAACAAAGTTAGGTCCCAGGCTGGGGTTGGAGCTCTCTTGGGTGGTCTCAAATTTTTGGACCCTCTGAAGAACCGCTTGAGCAGTGGATGAGAGAAGAGGGGAAGTTCTGTGTTGTAATGAGCTGAAATGGCTGAGGCGGAGATTTTAATGGAGGAAAAAGACAGGCCCTTGTGAATCATCTCAGTTAAGTATCATAAAATCTGAGGTAAATTGGGCGCTGCTGTGCTCATCCCTTGAGATTGGTTCCAGGCACAGAATCTTTTCCATTTTTCAGCATAAGATTTTCTAGTACTAGGCCTCCTTGCATCTAAAATGATATCCATCACAGGTTTACTGAGGGATGGTAAAGGAGAGAGTATGTAATTAGCCATGCTGCAAGGTTCAGTGTTAGAAGCTGAGGGTGCAGAATCTGGTTCTCCTGCTGAGACAACAGGGAAGGAGTCTGAGGCAGGTTCCATGGGGATAACCATGGCACACTGCTCAGGAGGGGGTACCAGTGTTAGCACAGCCAGTCTGGAGCAATCAAAATCATCCTTGATTTGTCCTGTTTGATTTTTAGTAGTACTTTGGAGAGCAGAGGCAGAGGAGGGAAGGCATAGACTGATAGGTTTTTCAAGCTGAAGGACAGAGCACCCACTTTCCATGCTTCTTTGGGGGAAGTCCTTGTGCAAAATTTGTCCAATTGGTAGTTCTGGGGAGAGACAAACAGGTCTATATCTGGGCTCCCCCATTTGCTTGTCGACATGTTGAAAATCCTTGATTCCAGTTTCCACTCGTGTGGGTCCATGAGGTTTCTGCTCAGTCCGTCTGCCAATGTAATTTTCCTGGCAGGAATTGAGCTTGCAGGTGCACTTGGTAGCTCAAGACTGTGTTCCACAATGCCATGGCTAGTCTGCAGAGGGGGTAAGAATGTGTACCCCCTGCTTATGTACCACATAACAGTGGTGTTGTCCATCTTTACCATTAGTTGTCCTGGAAGAATGTGGTCATTGAAGGCTGTCAGAGCATTCTGTGCAGCTAACATTTCTTTTTGACTGAAATGCAGGTGCATTTGACTTGGGGTCCATTTGCCCTGAATGCAATTCCCTGCCAGGTGAGCCCCCCATGCATAGTCTGATGCGTCTGCTGTTAGGGTTTGGGTGGCAGGGGGTGGTGTGAAAGGTAATCCCTTGTTTTGGTGGCAGGCCTCTGCCCACCAAAGGAACTCTAGGCATAGGCACGGTATGATAGGAATCATTGCTTCTACATCCTGAGAATGTTGACACCACAGGCTTTTTAGATTCCACTGTAGTTTCCTCATACGCAATCTTGCATATGGAATTAGAAGAATGCAGGAGGCCATGAACCCCAACGCTTGAAGTATCTGTCTTGCAGATAGCAGGGTTTTTGTGGTCACTTGTTAGGTTGTCAAATGAATTTGTTTCTCTGGCATGAGGTAAGCCATCTGGGAAGTTGTATTCAAACTTGTTCCCAGGAATATAATTTGTTGACAGGGTACCACGTGTAATTTCTTATCATTTATGGTGTACCCAAGACAAGTTATAACCCTTTGTACAACGGACAGATGATCCAAAAGTATGTCCTGGCTTTCTGCCTGAATTAGACAATCATCTAGGTATGGGTATATTTGAATATTTCTTTGCCTGCAAAATGCAATAACTGGAGCCAGGCACTTTGTGAATACCCTGGGCGCAGTAGATAAGCCAAAGGGCAGTGCAGAGAACTGATAGTGCGTGTAGCCTGCTTTGAAGGATAGGTATCTTCTGCAAGATTCCCCGATTGAGATGTGCATGTATGCTTCTTTTAAATCTAGTGTTGCCAACCATGCATCTTTGCCTAGCATAGGAAGTAATTGGTGAAGAGTCAGCATCTTGAATTTTGAAATCTCCAAAAAGGTGCTTAGAGTAGACAGGTCCAGGACAGGATGCCATGAATTGTTTTTTTCTGGGAACCAAGAAAAGTCTCGAGTAGAAACCTTGTCCCTTTTCCTCTTCTGGTACCAGTTGAATAGCCCCCATGCTTAAGAGAGAAAGTATTTGTTTTTGGGCCTCTGCCCTCTGGTTTGGGGGTAGGTCTGGCCACTCGCTTGGTGTTGGCAACGTGTGGAAATGAAATCTGTATCCCTGGGACACTATATTTAAAACCCATTTGTCCTGGGTAATGAGTTCCCAATTCTTTGCATGAAGAGCAACCCCCCCCCAAAAGGCAGTGAATTGATAAGTGCTTGGAAATTTTAAAAGGAATTCACTGAGACAGTTTACCACAGGGGGGAGTCTTATTCTCAGATTTGGAAGTGGAGGCCCCTCACTGCTTAGTTCTGTGTCTCCCCTGGGACTGAAACCTGGGAGTTTTGCTGTGTCTGGGTTTGGCTTGAGAAGACCTGGAAGGGACTGGAAAGGACCAGTTCTTAGAAGGCCAGTGCCTACTAAATCTAGGAGGCTGAACTTGTAAAAAATCTTTAACAGTTTGCATAGATTTAGCTTTATCTTTCATCTTTTTAAAAACTTCCTCAGCCTTGTTGCCAAACAGGCGGTCCTGATTTAAAGGAGCATCCAACAATTTAGCTTTCACATGATCAGCAAAGATTGCTCCTTAAAGTCAAGCATGCCTTCTGAGCACAGGCCCAGTGCCAGCAGTCCTGCAAGAGGCCTCTAATGAATCAAAACCACATTGCAAAGTATGTTTTCCTTCAGCAGAATGCATTAAATCCTGTAATTTTTTATTTTCCACACAGTCAGGAATCAACATAATTTTCTGTTTAAGCTGTCCAATAACATGTTGCTGATACTTTAACATATGAAACTGGCAGTTTAAAGCCCTAATGGCCAAGGTTGCAGAAGTGTAAACCTTCGTACCCCATCTATCCAGTGCCCTGGAGTCTCTATCAGAAGGGGTAGGATTTTTAGCAGTAGAAGCCTTAATGCCCTTGGGCCCCTGTGAAATAGTCTCTGGATCTGAAATAGGATTTTTAAAATGGAACTTGTGGGACTCAAGGACCCTGTAGTATCTGTCAGGTTTTCTGGGAGCAGGAGGCAAGGAATCAGGGGCCAAACTATATTCCGAAAAAGCATCAACAACAATGTCTAGTACAGGAGGAATAGCTAAAGGCCTATGCTGAGGTAGGAGAAGGAAATCCCTAAGCCTCTTTTTTGAATGAGAAAAATCCTGGCTTTTCCAGTGGAAATGCTCCCCTTGAAGTACGTAAGGTTTCCCCAAACGAAAAATCCTCAGGAAGGGAGGCAGAGGGAATGGAGTCCTCTGCATCAGAATCTTCATAAGTAGATAAGGGCAAATCCAGATCATCAGAAAAAACAGAATCCTGATCAGAAGATTCATAATCAACTTCAGTCCTAGGCCTCTTAGAAGGGGGGGGGGGTGGCTACCCCTGATTAGAGTTATTAGATCTTCAGCCATTCTAATCATTTGTTTTTTAGGCATAGAGGCCTGAGCATGTGGCCTGGGCGTCATGTTTTTTAGGCATGGTTCGAGATTTATGCCCAAGTAAAGAAGGAGGCGTCGGTTTAATATACAAGTCTGTAGACCTGAATACACCCTCAGAAGCCAGTGCCTGCACGGCTGCTCCGGACCCATCCAAAGTAAAGATATCCACAGGTTCCATAGTTGAAGCATCTCGTGGCATACCAGACTCCGAATAGGTCTCAGTAGAGGCCTGCGAACCAGAAGTAGCGAGTATCAGGGGCTGCGAAAGTGCCTCACTGAGTACCGGCAAACTAGTGACTTGCTTAAGAGAAGCATCGATTTTGGACCTCGGCGGACTGTCTGTCTTTATCTTTCTTTTTTCGGAATTCCAGTAGTCAGATGGCTAACCAGTGACATTTCTGGATAATTTAACTGAGAACCGAAATATTTAGAGGCAAAAATATACCGATGACGGATAGTACGCTGATTAAATAAAGCACAAAACCGACAGCAAGGTACGTCGTGTTCAGGGCATAGGCAAGGAATACAGTACAAATTAAAATCTTTATGAGGTATTTGCTTTCCACAAGTAATGCAATTATTAACTTTTACTGACATCAGGGAGGAGCAACAAAAGTTTCCACAACGGGGTACTTAGCTTTAGTTGAAGACTTCGGTTCTGAAAGTCGAAAACAAAAATTTCAGGAGTCGGCCGATCGGCACTTGCAAACTGCTTCTGCTTCAGGCACCGCACAGCAAGAAAGACTGATGTAATGGCATCGGCTGTATGTTTCATACCCCTGACGACCTGACGTCATGGAAGAAGGGACAACAACCGAGGCAGGACCCAAGACTTTGTTAATCAGGCCAATTGAGGGCGACCTGCAAGCAGATAACCCAAATGTAATGACTGCAACAGTGAAACACGAAGAACAGCTCTCCTCCATGAGAGGCATCAACTGGTACCCCTTTTTGCCCAAAACTGCTTATCCCCAGCAACAGACAATCTTGTCAGAATTGTTTAATGGTGTCTGAGGCCCTCCATGTCCACTGAGAGATCAGTTCTACGAGCACGTCAACAGGAGGATTCAACCAGGAGGGAGACTGAAACCCTCCAAGAATACAGACTCCTTGGATGAAGGGTTGCTGGACTTCCGACCACCTCTCTGTTTCAATATTTCAAGGGTGTCTCTAAACTGGACGTCTTCAGGAGGTGACTTTGGGGACTCTTCACCTGCATCGAATTTTGCATCTTCTGTGACGGACTCTTCTGGGAAATCAATGCATTTTCCCCTTGCATGTCCTCTTCTTAGGGATCTCCTCCACAGGATGCTCTGGAGAGGTATCAGAAGAGGACTGAATACCCTGCTGGGAAGACTGGGGTTTTATTACCAGCTGTTCCCTTGGAGAGGTTACATGAGGTTCCAGGTGTAGAGGTTTCAAGCCAACAGTGTGTGGATCTCAGGGGATGGGTACTGGCTTTGGTCTGAGATGCAAACAAAGGCCTCTCCATGAACTTAACTCATTACATCAGTGATGCCACCAGGTGCATCTGCAGTTAAACTCCTGCTGATGCCTCTAGGCGTCAAATATTGCTTGCCCATATTTGCATCAATAATTCCAAAACGATGCTATGTACAAGGCTTTAAAGGATTTCATCTTAAAGCTTACACGATGGCAAACTCAACTTCATTAATATTTGACCTCTGTCTACTGCAGGTAAGAAGATACTACCTGCTATTTTTATTATATGAATTTATATAGATATTTTCACATTTTTCTAAATATCTCAGCAACCAAGTAATACAGACAAAACTCCTTAGCCTCATATGAAAGCTCTCAGCTGCATGAATAGAATACTGCTGACAGTATGTGTAGCTTGAGTGGCTGCTGAGATATTTTAAGTTGTTTACAAAATATTACAAATGTAACTGTTTTTACTGTGATTTATAAAATTAAGTGCAAGACCAAGAACCTAAAGAATACTACTACTATAAAATAGTTTGTCATTTATATTTCTTTTATCACCCCTATGACTCCAGAGATATGAACATTTGTTTGAAATGTGAGGACATAATTTGATTCTGTCAAAAGTGTTACGCTCCACCCATTGGAAGTTACAGTGCAAACTTCCTGAGCTCCATTGGAGTGAATGAATTAAAGGCAGAACCCCCCCCCCCCCACAGAAGAAAAGGACCTGGGATCTTAAGGTAATAACATCGGGATTGAAGTTCCTTCACTGCTCTGAGGAACACATCTCTGAGATGCCCAAAAAACTAAGGGGGAAGGGAACTGCAGAAAGCACAAGAAAGATAACTAGAAAAAAAGGTGCCAAGCACTGAAAGGAAAGGAAGGGCAAGAAGGGACAGAAGCCTAACACTACATGCGAGCTTTAAAAAAAAAAAAAAAAAAAAAAAAAGGACGGGAGGTGTAGAAAGAGCTAAACTATCCAAAAAATAGAAATATATCACTTAACTCACCAAAGTCCAAGGAAAAACTCAACCAACACTGCAAGCCAGGAATCACGGCAAACGAGATCAGAGGATTTAAATATAGAACGGGATTATGGGAGATGGAAGGAGTTCAAGCCTTGAATCTACTCTGTAAAGTGCTGGACTGGATCCAAGACCCAAGACGTGATGAATAATGAAATGGATAACATCAGATTAAGTGGATAATAGATCAACAAGTCAAACATTACTGTAAGCATGTAACAAAAAAGATGAAACTAGTCAATTAAAAGAAAAAACTTATACATAACAGGTGAGAGTAACAACCACTTAACATAACGGCAAGACTTTCTATATGATCTTTGAATGTGAATCGTCTCACAGATATAAACAAAAATGAAAGAGTAGAGTAAACTATATTAAGAAATACAGAGTGCAAAAACAGGAGACATATTTGGAAAGAACTAAAAATGTGAATTTGATAAAAAAAGGATTTCAGGATGGTTATTCAGTGGAATATATGGGACAAAGGAAAAGGGGAGTACTTATATTAATTGCTAAAGGAGCTCTAACAGTGACAGAAGAGGAAAAAAGATAATAATGGTAAATTTGTATTTGTAAGGCGCTGCTGGCAAGGAAGGAGGATTACACAGGCATGCATGTATAATTCACCTAAAACTGGTACAATGGAGCTTAAGAAAATTCTGGGAGATATAATCAGTTTTCAAGCAGGGAATACCGTTTAAGGGTGAGGACTGGAATTTAATCTGCAACAGTGAAGATGTATTTGGGGTCTAGAAAGGAAATAACAAAAAAATAGTAGATTTTTGAAATTTATGTAACTATTTGGTATGGAAGAGGAGAATTCAGCAGTAGGAGCCAAGTGGGAGAATTTAGGTATTACTTATTCCCCAAGGTATAAAATCTGGGCTAGGCTAGACAGAAATTATATACCACAGGAACATATGCATTTAATTGAAAGTTTTGATACATATCTAATAACTATTTCAGATCACATTCCAAAAACAACTTAAAAAATGTAGGGTAATGAAATAAAAATAAGACATTTGTGCTTTTCCACCTAAATGCTGGAAAGGAATTTAAGGAATGGGTAGCAGAAAGTATTTGGGAGTTATTAGAGAGGATAGAAATGTATTCAGAAATTATAGCTATGGAGTGGGATAAAATGGAAGTGGAATTTAAAATAAGGTAGAAATAAAAGAAACAGATATGGTTATGAAGTGAAAAGAATGATTTAAAGGGACTGACAAAGGTTGAAGTATTGCAGAACGGGGGGAATCTCAGAATAAGATGTGCAACTGCACAGTGCTAAAGAGAAAACAAGGGACTATGTGGATAACATGCATGAGAGTTTAGAAAGACTGCTAAGCCAAGGTTTTTGGTAATTCTAGAGCACAAAGGCTCAGTCAACGGAAAGTACAAAAGGTTGTTGCCTAGAGAGTCTATGACAAGGAAAATAACTGGAGATCCTGCAGAGGTATTTATAAGAAATATTTCAGAAAATTTATGAAAATCTTTATACAACAGAGAAATGCAGAAATCAAGAAAAAGTAAAAATGGAAATGTTTATAGAAGAATTAAATATACCAATGTTAGAAAGAGATGAGGCTCAATTATTAACAGGACAGGAGGAGATGTGATAAAAATGGTGATGAATAACCAATTTACAGTAAAGTCTCCAGGAAATGATAACATTCCTGCATACGTTTGGATGCTAGGAGGGAAGAAAGAATGATCTGGAAGGTTTTTAACAGTATTTTACGAGGAGGAAAAGCATATACCTCCTGGAAGAAAGCTGTGATGGCTGTAATACCTGAAGATTGTAAAGACCCATCAGAAACAGCTTCATATAGGCCCATTACAATTCTAAACCATGATTATAAAGTGTTTTATTTCTATAATGGGTAAAAGCCTGGCAAAGGTGATGCTAAAATCAATAGATTAATGTGGTTTTGTGGAGGGGAGGCAAACATCTGACATTAATAGTACAATGATGATGCAGAGGGAAGCAGAATGTAAGAAAATACCACTTTTGTTGGCGAGTCTTGATGCAGAGAAAACATTTGACAGAGTAAGCTGGGATTTTATGAGTGGGGCAGTGGAAGCACTGGAGGTGAAAATTAAGGTGGAGCAGGGTTCTGTTTGAATAGAGGAACCAGGCAGGGTGTTCTCTTTCCTCTTTATTTACATTATATTTAACCACTGTCAAAGAAAATAAGGGACTCAGAAACTGAAGGCTATAATTGGTATGATAAGAAAAGTTGGCTTTACTTGCATATATTATTTTGTAACTGATAAAACCAGAAAATGACATTTCAGTGATGTGGAACATTCTGAGACAGTTTCAAGTATTTTTGGGATACAAAATTAATGAAGATAAAACAAAGGCAAGAGCTGTAAACTATGTACCAAAACACAAACTGGTTCAACAATACCCATAAAATGAAGTATGGATTAAAAAGGATTCTGTTATGGCAGCTAAGGATATGTAGGAATAGACTAAAGATAATACAAAAACTGAGAAAATGGAAGGTATATGTTATGGATATGGATAGCAAGGTACAAGCAGTGAAAATGCTTTTAGTCCCTTTAGTTTTACACAAAGGTTACACATATTTTTTTTACCAACCAGAGTAGAAGTTGTAGATAGCTGATCCCCAAATAGAGATGTGTAAGGTAATACGGAATCTACTAACTCGTAAAAAGAAAATGGTCTCTCACTCCTATAAAGTAATCTCAGCAATTAGATGCTCGAAAGATGCTACACATTCTGATTTTTGGATAAAACAAGACCCCTCGATTTCCTCTAAGTCTATTGCCCAAGCCACTCAAAAATTTTCTAAAGCTATTCCTCTGCTAAAGTTCAGGTATACCCAACTTATGATAGTAAATAACGCATGCTATACCCCTACCTTACTAAACAAGATGTACAATGAAGTCCCACCCTTTTGCCAATTTTGCCCTATGATGAAAGCAGGTATTATCCACATCATTTGGAGTTGCAAATGCTCATACAGACTTTGGTGTGCCCTCAGAGTCAAATTAGAAACAATGGGTTATGAAAAATCTACGCTTTCATGGCAATTCGCCCTCCTTCATATACCCCCGGTAGGCATACACATTAAGAATACTCATTTTCTAATAACATCCTTTATGCTGATAAAATACTATATCACCCTAAATTGGAAAGATAGATCGACCCTGTCATGGAATGGACTTAAACAGATAGCTGGGAAGCATTTTTCTGCTCACAAATATTTGTGGTATTCCATGAGGCTAAATCCTTTACAGAGGGATACATGGAAAATGGTGTACGAATGTATTCTAACATAATCACACAGCATTCGAACCTCCTGTTTAGGAGCTCTAACTAGATGGGCTTTGTATATAGTTAGTATATGTAGAGGAATTTCTGTTTGTACATATCTTTTAGTCATGTTGTTGGATATGATTTGTTTTGTTATGATTAAAAAATCAATAAAAAGATTTTTAAAAAAAAGAAGGTGTAGATAGCAAGTAATAAAGAGTTGAAGGATTATATCTGGGAGGGGAAGAAGGCGAGAGTCAAGTGAGACAGGCTGACCCAGAAGAACAAGGTGGTTTGGGGATTACCTGATTTGAAGGGGTATGTCAGAGCTACACAGTTAAGGCTCTTATACATAGCACAAACAAAAAGTTATAATTTAAAGTGGAAAGGGATGATGATGAAACAGGGGGAAACTCATGAAATAAGGAGAAACCGGGATTCCGGATGCAGATTCTTAAGATGAATAACAATAACCATATAGAATATTATATTTGTAAAGTAGCAAAACATATTCCATGAATTAAGCCAACAGGAATGGAGAAAACAGATTCTCACGATAGGGGTGACTGCAATTAGGGGTATACAGAACAGGCAACAGGGGGCTGGAATTTACTGGAGCAGACTGGCAAAGGAACCAAGATACTAGGAGCAAATAATTAGACAGAGGCCAAGAATACATTTACACTGCAGGCTATAGATTGTCTTCCCTATCATGGAGCGATACCAGAGCACAGGCAATAACAAAGGTCTAGGGGGATCCTAAGTGAAAGACCAGCACTGGTGGAGTATTTTTGTAGAATTTAGAATATAAATAATTAGTAGGGAATATAAAATATTACATAACTATTGAAATCAATCAAAGGAGGTTAGAAAGGATTGGGAAGATAGACTGGATAAGCAATTCACAAATAAAAAAAAAATGTGAGGATATATGTATGGCTCCCAAATATGCAATAAAGCCTAGAAGATTTAAGATGTTTGCTTGAAAGTGTCTGAATAAGTATTTTATACCCCAAGCAGACACCAAAGACGTTTTCTCAGGTACACTGCAAATGGTGGAGGTGTGATGGGGAAGAAAAAGGTAGTTAAGAAAGTACAGTTTTGTACCTACCATAAATGTAGATGTTCGAGTGCTCATACAGCTGCAGTCATTACAGATGGATTATCCTGCCGTCAGGCGGGTCCTCGGTCGGCTGAATTCCAAAGTCTAGTTCCGGCGTCAGTTGTCGTCGCTTCTTCTCTGACGTCAGTGCGGCAGGGGTATAAAAGAGGGAACCAACGCCATCTTCTTCAGTTTTTCTTGCCCCAGATGTCAAGTGCCCCCAGAAGGAAGGCAAAACAAACTTATGTAATCATGCAATATAGAATAATCAAAAAAAAAGTAGTTGCAAGCAAATACACCATAAAAAAACACCCCAAATAGGTTGTATGAGAAGGTGTTTGTCATAAGGCCTGTCCTAAGAGGGGACGGAGGGGGGGTAACCTGGACTGCAGCTGTATGAGCACTCGAACATCTACATTTATAGTAGGTACAAAACTGTACTATGTTCATCGTGCATACAGCTGCAGTCATTACAGATGGGAAGAATCCCAAAGCTAAGTAGGGGTGGCAGGCACTAAGTGGAACTAGGAGGAGCAAGAATGCCCTGCAAGACAGCTGTGGCAAATCCCGCTCTAGATTTAGAGTATAGTGGAAGGTGATAGTGTTTGGAGAAAGTGTGCACCGAACTCCAAGTGGCTGCTTCCAAAATGTCCTTGGTAGGAACCCCCCCTGAGGAAAGCTGTAGAGGTAGCTGTGGCCCTGGTGGAGTGGGATCTGATGCTTGAAGGCACAGGTTTTCCATGAAATGAGTAACAAAAGCATATGCAGTGGGCTATCCATTTTGAGATTGTCTGTTTGGAAATAGCCTTTCCTTGAGCACCTGTAGCATAGGACACAAAGAGTTGCTCGGATATCCTGAATGACTTTGTCCTGTCCAAATAATAATGCAGTTGTCTGTGAATGTCCAAGGAATGCAGTAGTCTTTCCCCTTTGTTTTGTGGATTAGGATAAAAGGTAGGTAAAGTGGATAGTCTGATTCAAAGCTACACTGGATACTACCTTTGGCATAAAGGTAGGGTTGGTTCGTAAGGAAACTCTGTCCTGATGGAAAATGATGAAAGGTTGCACAGCCATGAGGGCCTGTAGCTCCGAAACCCTGCGTGCTGAGGTGATAGCCAGAAGGAAGGCTGTTTTCCATGACAAGTATTGTAGTTCTGTTGAAGCAGCTGGCTCGAAGGGAGGAAGGGTCAGCTTTTCCAATACGAAGTTGAGGTCCCAAGCAGGGACTGGTGGTTTCCTTGGGGTTTTATATTCTTTGCCCCTCTGAGGAACTGTCTTAAGAGAGGATGAGAGAATAAAGGAGGATCTGTGTTGTATTGTGCAGAAATGGCTGAAGCGTGGATTTTGATGGAGGAGAAGGAAAGTCCACTGTTTAACATCTCAGCTAGGTACTGTAAAATTTGAGGTAAATTTATTACCCAAGGATTCTGGCCCTTTTCTTGATTCCAGGCACAAAATCATTTCCATTTGGCGGAGTAGGCTTTTCTAGTAGAAGGTCTTCTGGCCTCCAAGATGACATACTGCACCTCCTTGGAGAGGAGGGTCTGTTGGGAAATCAAGGGATTCTCCATGCAGCTAGATTTAGGGTTTTGAGCTGGCTGTGAAGAGTCTTGAAGTTGTGCTGGGACAACAGAAGAGGGACTAGAGGTAGGATCCATGGTGGGGAATGTGTCAGGCTCTTCAGGAGCGGATACCAGTGTTGTCTTGGCCAATCTGGAGCATTTTCGGCCTCTCTGCTCTGGCTTTTAATAGAACTTTGGGCAGCAGAGGAAGAGGCGGAAAGGCATAGAGTCAACGTTGTCCAACTGAAAGAAAGTGTGTCCACTTTTCAGGCCTGTGGATGATAGGTCCTTGAACAAAATTTTTTCAATTGGTAATTTCTGTGGGTAGCAAAGAGATCTATGTCTGGCTGTCCCCATGCCCGAGTTATTTTTGTGAAAACTTGAGGATGCAACTTCCATTCATGTGGATCTGTCATATTTCTGCTTAGGCTGTCTCTGCCAGTGTGTTTTCCTTCCCTGGCAGGAATTGTGCCTGTAGTTGAATTTGCAATTCCAGTGCTGTGTTCCATAGGGTCTTGGCTTGCCTGCACAGGGGGTATGAATGAGTTCCCCCCTGTTTATGTACCACATCACTGTGGTGTTGTCTGTCCTTATCAATAGCTGGCCTGGATGCAGTAGGCCTTTGAAGGCCATAATAGCATTTTGCACGGCTAGCATTTCCTTTTGGTTGATGTGTAGGTGTTTCTCTTTTTGGGACCATTTTCCCTGAATGCACTGATCTGTCATGTGTGCCCCCCAGGCGTAGTCTGAGGCGTCTGTTGTGATGATTTGAGTTGCTTGAGGTACGCAGAAAGGGAGACCTATGTTTCTTTGGCATGCTTGAGCCCACCACAGAAATTCCTTTTGAGTGGTATAATTGTTTCCAAGCTGTGGCTGTGTTGAGACCATAAGTTTTTTAGGTACCATTGAAGTTTCCTCATATGCAGCTTTGCACATGGGATTAGTAGGATGCAAGATGTCATGAATCCCAGAGCCTGCAGGACTTTCCTTACAGTCAGCCTGGTGAAGGTTGCCATTTTGCTGAAGTATTGAGACAGTTGCCCTTGTTTGTCTGGCGTGAGGTAGGCCATCTGGGTGGTTGTATTCAAGCTGGCACCCAGGAAAATTATTTGTTGAGAGGGTATTAGTTTTGATTTCTTTTTGTTGACTGTATATCCCAGAAAGTTCAACAGTTTTATTACAAATGCCAGGTGTTTCAGAAGTATGTCCTTGCTGTCCGCTTGGATCAGGCAGTCGTCCAGATATGGGTATATTTGTATTCCTTGAAGTCTGCAGAAGGCGATTACTGATGCCAGGCATTTCGTAAACACTCTGGGTGCAGTAGAATAAGCCAAAGGGCAATGCAAAGAACTGATAATGGGTTGAACCTGCAAGAAATCTGAGGTATCTTCTGCAATCTTGTCTGATAGGGACATGCAGGTATGCCTCCTTGAGGTCCAATGTTACCAGCCAAGACTCCTTGCCCAGCATGGGAAGAAGCTGCTGTAATGTGAGCATCTTGAATTTTGGTACCTGTAAATATGTGTTTAGGATGGATAGGTCTAAGATAGGTCTCCAATCTTTGTCTTTCCTTGGTACCAGGAATAGTCTGGAATAAAATCCTTGACCTTGTTCTTTTGCAGGTACTTCTTGAATTGCTTTCATGTCCATGCGAGCTGAAATTTGTGCCTCTGCCCTTTGATTTTGTGGCAGGTTTGGCATGCCTCTCATTTTTGGAAGGGTGTGAAAGTGGAACCTGTAGCCTCTGTCTATAATGTCCAGAATCCATTTGTCTTTTGTAACAATATGCCAATTTTTTGAGAATAATGCCAGTTTTCCGCCCAAAGGTGCTGCCATTAAAGCTTTGCTTGGCAGGTAAAGGGGGAAGTCATTGTGTCTGCTTTCTGAATGACTATGATCTATCTTCTCCACCTCTTGGGGTTGGTGCTTGCCACTGTCTGGCTCTGAAAGATCCTTGAGGTTGCCCTCTACCCCTTGGGCGTCTGTATCTGCCCCTTTGAGGTCTGTCCGTGGCTGGAAAGGACCAATTTTTTGAAGGCCAGTTTCTGCTGAAATGTGGAGGTTGTACCTGCAGGAAATCTTTCACTGTTTGCATTGATTTCGCTTTTTCCTCCATTTTCTTTAGTACCTCCTCAGCTTTAACACCAAACAATACATCTTTTTGAAGAGGTGCATCTAATAATTTAGCTTTGACCTGATCCGGTAAGGCTTGCTCTTTGAGCCAGGCATGTCTACGTATAACAGACCCCGTAACAGCAGCTCTACATGAGGCCTCTAAAGCATCAAAACCACACTGCAAGGTATGTTTACCCACTTGCTCTGCACCATGCAACAAATCCTGCAACTCTTTTAAATCTGGTTGTTCTGGTTGTGTCATTTTGCTTTTCAACTGAGATAACAAAAACTGTTGATACTTTAACATATGGAACTGGCAGTTTAATGCCCTCATGGTTAAAGTGGACGAGGTGTACACCTTTTTCCCCCACCTTTCTAAAGCTCTGGAATCTCTCTCTGAAGGTAATGGTTTTTTAGCAGTAGAGGCCTTAATTCCCTTGGGACCCTGTGAAATAGTTTCTGGGTCAGCAGTATGGCTTTTGTATAGGAACTGGTGTGAATCAGGAACCCGGTAATACTTGTCTGGTTTAACAGGAGCTGGAGGTAAAGAATCTGGATTAAGGCTGGCTTCTGTGTACACATCATCCAATATATCTAAAACAGGAGGGATAGCCAGGAGCCTATGCTGGGGGAGCAAGAGAAAATCCCTGAGCCTTTTCTTGGAATCTGAGTAATCTTGGCCTTCCCAGTGAAAGTGTTCCGTCAATGTATGTTGGGTTTCCCCAAAAGAGTAGTCCTCGGGGGGGGGGGGGGGAGGGAATAGACTCCTCTGCATCAGAGTCTTCAAAAGGAGAACAGGCATAGTCCTGGTCCTCAGAATGTTCAGAGGTAATAGAGGCTTGATCTGAGGAAGGGTAGTCTTCCTCTAATCTGGGCCTTTTGTCCGAGGGGGGGTTGAGAGTAATCAAATCCTCAGCCATTTTGAGCATCTGTTTTTTAGGCATGGGGCCTTGAGAGGGGGTCTGAGGTCCCTGTTTTTTGGTTTTCATGGCTGCTTTAGATTTAGTGAAAGCTTTAATACAGAAGGAGGAAGGCCTGAAGACACCTTGAGAAATGGCAGGCCTGTCTAAACTCTGAGTTTCCCCTCCAAGAGTGGCGTCGGTATATGTAGTAGGAATGGGGACAGAGGAGCCTGCGACCTCGGGTACTGAAGACACTGGTAATGTTGTGTCATCGGTACTCAGGGGCTGCGCAGGCGCCTCGATGAGAACCGGTAGTTGGCCTTAGCGTGGTGTCAGTAGTCTGTTCGGACCTCGTATGTCGGTCCTTATCTTTGCTTCTTTTACTCAAAACTGGAGTCGGAGTATCCGATGACATAATATAATTACATTTTTTACCAAAATAGTGAAGGGCGAACTCCGCCCGGCACTTAATAGTGCGCTTGTTGAATCTAGCACAAAAACGGCAGGCCGAGACGTCGTGATCTGGGCCTAAGCAAGGTATACAGAAAGAGTGGAAATCCTTATGCGGTATTTGCTTCCAACATGAAATGCAATTATTAACTTTGTCTGACATCGGTCTGAGGCAAGAAAAGTTTCCCCAACGGGGTACTTAGCTTTCAAGAAGACTTCGGCTGAAATATTTTCGTAAATCTCAGGAGCTGGCTGACCGGCACTTGCGAATTGCTTCTGCTTCGGGCACCGCGCGGCAAGAAAGACTGGAGAAGATGGTGTCGGCTGCCTCTTTTATACCCCTGCCGCACTGACGTCAGGGAAGAAGCGACGACAACCGACGCCGGACCTAGACTTTGGAATTCGGCAGACAGAGGACCCGCCTGAAGGCAGGATAACCCATCTGTAATGACTGCAGCTGTATGCACGATGAACATATTTTTGTGGATGTAATGAGATAAACTTTAAAAATTCCCTGCAGACTACTCTGTCAGAAATACTGGGTGAGCAAACTGATGCAACTAAGGAAATTATTTTTTGAGCTATGACAAGAATCAAAATTAACTAGACATAGTAAGATCTTGCTGAATTTAATTCTTGTGGGAGCCAAAAAGCAATTAATAGAAAATCAAAATCAAAATCTAAACCAACTGTACTAGAACCAGTGAATAAAGTAACAGAGATAGAACTGGAAGTGGGATCTTTAGAAAAAGGGTGGGTGCAAATTGCATTAGGAAAAAATGGTAACTGCGGGAACAATATATGCAGAATAATGCTTTGTAAGAGGAATGAGGTTTAATGGAAAGCAGGAACTGAATGAGGCTATGTAATGTCTGATTGACAATGTGCGTATAGCAAGAAGATTGTGTGTGATGTATAATGTCTGCAAATGAAAGTATGTCAATATGGTTGGTTTTCATTTATACAAATGTGAGATTACTGAGGTTTCTTGTTTAAGTAAGAAAACCAGTTTCACACAAACCCTGCAGACATTTGTTAACATCTGTTTCTTCCAGTGGACTTCTAAACTTCAAAATAACATTTTTTAACATTTAAATTACTAACAGAAAACATATAATTGTTCCATGGATAAATGTCCTTTTTGTTGCACAGTCCCACAAATTTCATCAGTCCATTAGTGTCAAACGTTAAGCCACAAAAAGTCTCTATCCCTACATGTGCAAAAAAATTAATTTCTTCAGATTTAAAACCTACAACAGTTACCAAATTTTCCCATGCATAGTATCTCTCCAGTACACTGTCATTTTTTTTGCCTGCTGTCCCTGCCGCATGTGTTTTAATTACTGCATTCCCTGCTGTCATAAAACCAGACTCCTGCTTACTTTATTGCCTCTTTCTTCTTTGACTGTCACTGCTTCTTGAGTTCTAACTGATGCATTCTCTGCTGCCAAATGACCTGGTTCCTTCTCCATATTACCATCCTCAACATATCCAAAAAAGTTATCTGCCATCTTACCCCATGAAACAGCAGAATTGTCTCCTGAATTATCCTGCTTGATTAGTTCTAAAAGATCTGCAACCTTCCTCATGCCAATTCTATTATCTGCACCATCCAACAGATATGCTTACTTCATTCTTCACCGAGTCATCTAAACGCTGCTCATTTCTATCATCCACACATGTAGATCTTTACCTGCATTCTGATACTTCACATTGAACAATTTTTTCTCCAAATTCTTATTTTCCACCTCCAAACTCATACTTTTCTCTCTTACGCCATGCTGCTGCTGCTTCCCTTAGGCCTCATCCTTACTGCTGTAGAACCCTCTGGCAGCTCCACAGAGTATGGCATACCTCTCAACCTCTTAGAGCAAAGCATCTGGACAAAGCCATAAATAAAAATGGGACAATGGCACAAAATACAGACAATTTTTTTTAAATATTGCTCTTACAAACTTAGAAAGTTAACAGAACAACAGGTTTTGCATTACCATGAGTTGTTTGAAGGGTATGAAGTCTGAAACTCAAATGTCTGTCATTTTCTAAATGTCACTCTTTACCAATTTGCCAGAAAATGCAATTTTATAAAAACTGGACCAAAAATAAGGCAAAAGTCTGGACATTCTGTGAAACTCTGTACAGCTGAGAGGTATGGCGTAAGGGAACTTCCCTGATGCCTTGGCCACATTTACCCTAGTAGCATAAATACCTTCATGAAATTCCCTGAAAACAGGCTACTAGCCTTGTGGGTCTAACTCAATAAATAAATAAAATGCTCTGCAGGCTCCGTATTGAAATGTTGGCACTTGAACCGCTGAGGGAAAAAAAAAGACTGACAACATAGGAGAAGAGCGAATCTTGAAAAATCTTTCTTCTCTTTTAACCTGCTTTTTGCGGGGAGGGAAGAAGACCCCCGCCTTCTGTGCCCTCCATACCCCCCAAACGTATATATATTAACTTTGAGATTGCCATGCCTCGGAGACAATTGAATACTCGGAAGAATGGCATCCCAGACTTAGTGTATGTAAATATGATCTTTTGGACATTCAGTTTCTATGTTTTGGGACTTGCTCTAGCGTGTCCCAACATTTCAAATGGTTACCTGCTCTGCATCTTAGTGAAAGGTCACTGCAAATAAATGTATCCTACGGCTTCTACATTCAAATGTAAATATAACCTCTTAAACCAACAGTAACTTCCTATAAACAGTGGATGGACCCAAACTAAAAAAAAGCCACATGAAAAACACTTGAAAACAGACAATTATGAACTTGAAGCAAGCCAAGCTGAGTGTGAAAAGTATTTAAGAATGTTCACATAGCTTCACAGGATTAACCAGTAAGACTCTTACTGTTAACATGAACAGAAGAATCCACTTATGTTTATTAGGACTAAAAATATAAGCACATTAAGGATGGAGCTATGAGGTGTCTCTCTATGAAGAGAGTGCTGGGCCAGTGGAACAGCTTGCTAGGAAAACAGTTAAGGTAAAGTTGATGCAAATTTAAGAGGAAATGATGTAGGAGTACACAGCTGACATAAATGTTAAATGAGCAGTTCAGAGGAACAGTTTTATGCCTACCATCAAAGACTAGAAGAGCAGAATCAGGTAACAAAACTGGACAGGACTTTGGCCTTCATCTTCCAATTCAAAATATTCACTGTGATAATGCAGTGTATTTTAGTACGCATCAGTAACTGTATGAACATATTTTAAAGTATGCCTTAGGGATACAATCAAATTTCTGGCATACTTTTTGTCTTCAAGAAAAAAAAAATTGTTAACACACATTAACAGAATTATGTTTCTTATGCTGCAGCACATGCCTAGAGTTACAGCTACAGACTTCAAACTAAGCAAATTAGGGTGTTGTGGCACATGGGTTTTATGGCAAATAACACCATTTTAGAAAATGGTCTTACATGCGCGCTAAAAATAGGCAAACTCCTGTTTCTGACATTTACATTTTCAGGTCTATGCTGAATATGCAGACACAAAGCAGGTACCCCAGTGTGGATTTGATTGTTATGATTATCTTTACTTCAAAAACTTTAACTGCCTATCTTACTTCACTTAAGCATTTAACAAATGAACTGCAATAGTACCAATGGCTATAGGCAATATTTTTGGCAATATTTTTATAGTTCTACAATAATTTATCAAAAAGATGACATTAGCCATTTAAAATATTAAGACTGCTGTGTGGTAGCAAGAAAATTAAATTCCAGTTTAAACTGTGAATTTGTGTACGTGGGACAGAGGAATGACTACATGCTGGCAAGTCTGTTTTACAGAGACAAGGGAAGACAACCTGTGTGGCATCTCAGGTGAAGAAACAGTTTTAGTGGTTGTTCCACACCCTGCTCAACATTATCAATTCACTACACAGTGAATGGAAGCTAATGCTCAAACA
Organism: Protopterus annectens; assembly: GCF_019279795.1. Taxonomy (NCBI): domain Eukaryota; kingdom Metazoa; phylum Chordata; order Ceratodontiformes; family Protopteridae; genus Protopterus; species Protopterus annectens. The sequence goes on along the minus strand of NC_056727.1, from coordinate 354,747,691 downwards.
GACTTTATCAATACTGCTCCACAAGCATTATGCAGAGTTGCCAGCAGATGTCATCATTACATTGTTTTTTCCACAGTGACTATGCCGCCTGTCGCTCATGATTCACCACAGTGTTCAACATCCTCAACATTTACCATAGTCTGAAGATGAGGCTGGATGGAGTCTGTAGCTGTCTGAAGGTCTGGAAGATGATTTAATGTAGTAGAAATAAATGTTTCTTGCAAAACAGTACCATCTATCTTAGAATCATTTTCCTGTACTGTGGTCACAATTTCAGAGACAGTTGATAAGCTGTTATAGGTGTCTGAACAAGATGGTGGCTTTTCTTGTGTTGTAGGTAACGCATGTTCTTCCCCCTTAAAATAGTCCTCCTGTCTGGATGCTCCATCCACAATTACAAGGAATGACTTCCAGGATGCATTTTTGTCATGAATCTGAAAATAAAAGCATTTTAAAAGGTGAAATCGTTACTGACTCTTCCCAGTAAAGAAATCAGAAAATAGCCTATATCAGAAGTTCCTGGATGAAATAAACCAATATATGTGTAAGCAAAGACTAAATTACACTATAGAACAGTTAATCAAATCTCATATTAAACTAGATTTTCTACATTTAATTCTACTTTATTAAATTAGTCCTCAGTAACCTAGGCACAAACAAATATCAGTTTTCAATGCCATCTTAACAGCCCATTAGTGTGCAAATGGAGAGTGTAGTAATGTAATCCAAGTTTCTTTTTGCATGTGCTGTAGTCATTCACAGCGTACTGTTACTATTCTATAAGCAATTGCTCAACATAGCCAATTTTAAAAAGCTGGTTAACATGTTTAAAGGAAAATCACATCCAAAAACTAAGAAAAATCATCAGTTTTCATTATATTCCGATTCTGCATAATGACCCTCCATCCACTCTAAGGATTACTATTATTTTCAGATTTGCTACACCACAAAACTACCTCATGAGAGCTATCAAGCTGTAAAACTGTACAGTTAAGAGCTTCATTTCTCTAATGTAATTTTCTGGGAACGCAAAGCGCACTGAGATAAGAACATTTACTGTTAAAAAACCTTTCCACCAACTCATACTAACAGGACTTTGCTTTCCAATATTTTTGACCATCTCTGATAAGACTGTCTGTCTTTTAAATTGACAATTTGATTTCTGTTAGTGGCAATCTCTTAGTAGAGCAAGTTTCAGATGAATACTGGACTTTGTAGAGTAGCTTATTTAATGAGTGCAGTTCCATGTCACATTTTCAGGTTGAGGTATTAAAACTAGTCATCTATGAATGACAACTTATGTAAATAAACTGACTGTAGTCAGTGATTAGTTGCAACACTAGTTGCAATTAGTTTTTTACTAATCACTGTATTTTTCTTTTTGCTTTTTTATTGAATTACTTGTTGTACTAACCCAAATGTGGAGCTTTTCTCCCCGGGCCTCTGCTGAAAATGGAAATATATCCAGTTGGACTAGCCCGGTAAACAAATGTAAAATAAATAAAATAAATAAAATAAACACACTTTTGTAATGTTTTTGCTGCTATAATTAATACTCTATCCGCACACTTTCTTAAAGGTAGTAAAAAACTTGCAGTTTGCACTCACATTCAAACTTGATTATGTGCTCGGGTAAGGTGAGGTAGCCCCACAGTCAAGAGTCCGATAAGTATAGCAGCCATGCAAAGGGAGTGGGAGGGATGGGAGTTGAAATTAAGTTTTTAAGCAGTGATCAAGAGGAGTCTTTATGTTTAGGGAATGGAAGGGGGGTTAATTTTAGGGAGTAATCAATGGCTGAGTTATGGAGGGTCAGGCAGCAATCTGGAACTTTTACTTTAGGGAGCATAACGAGAGTTTCTGGATTAGAGAGTGAATATGGTCATTAGTTTTGGAAAGAAGGGAGTTTTAGGGTTGGGAAGGAATTCAACAATTTAAGTTTCATGGATGATAGGGAGCTTTACAATTACAGAACAATTAGAAAATTTAATTTTAGAGAGGGTGGAGTGGAATGTTAGGTTTTAATAAGTGGGAGAGGAGTTTTAAGGTTAAGGAGCTATCAAGGAATTAGTTATAAAGCAAATGGGGTGTGGGAGCAACATTTTAAGTTTAGGGTACCAATCTGGAAGTGTTAGGTTTAGGCAGCAATTGGGGACTATGGGTTTATGGAGTGTTACAGCTACGGTTAAGGAGTGACAATTCAGATTAGGGTTAGGGCTGATCTGGCAACTCTGGTTTGGTTAAGTTATTTGCTTGCTAACACAGAATGCAAGCAGTCAATGAGGGAATCAAACAAAAGTGCACCAGGATATACCCGGTTATCAATTATTAGTTTTAACTACAAATGTATAGTTTATGAACTTGGTAAACCAAAGAAAGGAATATGAAAAGAAAATTAACAAAGTGTAAACTTGCATCACAGTGTATGACCTAAGCTATGCTTTTTCCAGTAATAATATATGGTTGTAAGAGTTGAACTACAAGTGTAGCTATGCACCAGAAAATTTGTGATTCTGAACTGTGATGCAGTATGGGGAATTCTCAGTTTTCTGCAACAAGATCAAATCAGTAAGTAGTTAAGGAATTAATCCCATAATGTTCAATGGAAGGTCTGATAGTAAAAACTAAAACTCAAAATACTTTGGCCACATAATGAACAGACAAGATTCATTACAGAAGACACTGATGCTGGGAAAGATCAAAAGAAGGGGGTGGCACCAGCCAAAATGGGTAAAAGCATGAAAGAAGCAATGAATATGAGCTTCCAAGAACATAAAGATGCAGCTGTTGACAGACGTACCTACTATGCAAAAGTCCTTGAGGTCATGAATAGTCAGACTTGACCAAACAATTAAATAGTAACATAAACAAAACACTCATTTGCAAATAGGGTAAACTGACTTGCTGCCTTAACAAGTACCTTCAACTTTACAGACTAATCACTTTGAAACAAAATGACTGCTTTCATGTTCTATAGTCTACAAAACAAGGTAGAGAACTACACTGTACAGGCTTCCTCTTCCGTTTGTTCCACTCTACCCAATATCTGTTCGCACTACCTAGACCACTCATATCACACAAGTTCCTACCCTGCAAAGAAGGATTTCCTGGCTCATAATTCTGAAGGCAAAGAAAGGTACTTGTAGTATAGGGGGTAAATATGTTTAACTATAACAATACCAAGATAAAGAAGTGAATGTAATTTGACACAACATTTTCTAGAAGGAGTCAAAAGTAAAGACCTTGTGGAAGCTGGCAGCATATCCCTATGCCCTGTGTTGTTTACGGAGGATCTTGACAAGCACATAATTACTACATAGTGCCAGAAGTGAAGAAATATTTTTTAAGAGTTTCACATGTTCAGAAATACAGAAGTATAAACTACAGTTAAACATGGCTTGACTGCAGTAGCCATAAACTGTCTCAAGGCAAGGTAATGTAGCAGAAAACTGGAAGCTTTGGATTCAGAAATTTAATTCCTCACTGCAAACAGATAACAGAAGAGTGAAAAGGCACAGAGTGTCAAATTTCTACAATTTACTGGAAAAGATGCCTTGAATGTATTTAATATATCTACAGTTCCAGAAAAGGACAGACAAAACAGCACCAATAACAAATTCTGAAAGTCTGTGAGCGTAAAAAGAACTTTTCCATTTATTCACATTTTAATCACCATTTGTTCTTCACATCTGCATAGGTCCTACAGACGTTACAGATACTTATGTTGGTTAAAGAAAAGACAAATGCTGTGAATTTGGAAAGTTTCACGATAAATTAATAGAAACGTCTGTGGTACAAGATGTGATCAAGCAAGAGGCAAGCTACTAAGAGAAGCAGACCTGACCTTATCAAAGTTGCAGATGTGCATAAAGGGACTGAAACTGCAAGTACACTGGTAAAAAAAGACTTTGAAGAAATAGCCACCTGGTGGTGTAAACCTTGGCTTATGATGATTGTCACTGCAAAAGTGACACGCTGACACCATGTGCAAAATGGGAAAAGGGGATTAGGATGTATGGGCTGTGTGTACAGTAAAATGTGGTTTAGGATGTATGGGTTGTGTGTACAGTAAAATGTGTGTTAAATGAAAATGCAACAATGGTAATGAGAAAAAGGACAATGAGCTGTATTGGAACTATGATGTACTTGAAATGCAAAATATTCTGTATTAGCTGTGGCTATAAGCTTGACAGGAAGACGTGTACTGTCTGTAAAGCTGCAGTAGAAACATGAACATTATTTATTTGCAAGGGAAACTATAATGTGAAGATGGTTAACTCAGTGAAATCCAAGAATGTATAAAGGAAGGTGATACAGTTGTTGTTAAAAACTGCATTTAAATTAAACACAAGTGGAGAGAATGACATGCCTGAACTCTGGAGCTGACAAATTCAAGGCACCAAATAAAGCCTAATGAAGTGTGTGTGTGTGTGTGTGTGTGTGTGTGTGTGTGTGTGTGTGTATATATATATATATATATATATATATATATATATATATATATATATATAAATATATATATATATATATATATATATATATATATATATATATATATATATATATATATATATATATATATATATATATATATATATATATATATATATATATATATATAGAGTGTACTATGGATTGACTAACTTGTGAGAAGATAGGAATGGTAAGACAAATTCAAAGAGCGAGTGCAAAGCATAATTATGTCCCTGCTACACATTCAAGTTGCAGAGATCTCAAATACTGCATAAAGCCATAGCAGTGGCATCACTCATGACTATGCTTATTTATTAACAGGATCAGAAAGTTTTCCTGGAGAATATCATATACAAATAAACGCTAAGGCTATGCCAGTGATACTTGCATCAAAGCAGTTACCAGTATCAGTAGTTCTTAGAAGTGCTGTGCAGGAATTAAGCAAATGAAAAACTCAGGTGTTGTTACGAAGCAATAACAGTCAAACAGATCAACAGTACAGTTAATGTAGTAAAGACAGGATCTAATTTGCATTTATACTTATACGCAAGATTGATGAAGATAAATCCAGATGAAGAAAGCTCCAACCTGTGTATATTTAATATGCCATTGAGAAGACAGAAATTCCTTAAGACTTTTGCTTGGGAATATCATCAGGAGTTACTTCCAAAGAACTGCTGTATAGAAAATTGAAGGCCTTGGAAAGGGGATGAAAACAAACGACAATTATTAGTTCATAGGTTTGCACAGGCTTACTACTGTGTACTGCCTTGAAGCCCACCAATGAAAACAGACTCCAAATATTCAGAATCGTAAACCTTTGTATTTACCCATGTACACAAGTTCCCTTTAAAGCTTGAAAAAGTTTCAGATTTCAAAATGTGTAATGGAAGCCTATTCCAATAATTCAAATTACAGTGCCTATGTGCCTTTTCACCATCATATATTGTAAAATTTAGCAATTTCTTTAAGTCTTCACTATTATAAATCTTATCGGCTAATAATGTAATGCCTATTAAACAGTGACAGTGTAAATAGCAAAGATCAATATATCTTCATATGGTAAATTTCTTGCAAATTTTATTCTCTTTGTACATTTTCTTTGAACAGACTCAAGAAGTTTTAGATGGCCAGATATATAAATACAGAATGAAGTACTGCAGTGTAACACAGCTCTGATGTACACTTTATACAAACTAATCATGTCTCTAGACGTCATGTTTCTCAGTAAAGAATTAGCTTGCCACATTGCTTGGTTTACATTGTCCGCAAGCTTAAAAAAAACTCAATTTACTTGAATTATAATCCCTAAATATTTACATTTTTCTGTTCACCAAGTGTAGACTTTTGTAACTTAACTGCTGCACAGACTGACTTCCTAAAGAAAGGAATACTGTACTTGTCCGTGCTGAAATTTTATTTTTATGTCTGATGCCCAATAAGAACTTCATGGAAAAATAAATATAAATTTTGCTAAATTTCACTGTCAACTAATGTAAAATCCAATTTGCAATCATCTTCATGTTTATTTAACCAGAAGTAATTCTGCACTGAGGTACTCACACAAACTAAACAAAAACAGCCCCATTATTGATCCCTGTGGAACACCACAGAGTACATCTGCTATGGCAGGTTTAAAACCCTGGACAATTACATTTTATTTTCATAGGTTCATAGGTAGGTAACTAGGCTATCGGCCCTAGGGCCTATACAAGCCCAGCCAAAAATGTACCCTGGCTTTTAACACCCAAGAAAATGATTTTCCTGTGCCACTGTCGAGCAGAGCCACAGAAGTGATCCCTGGGGTGAATTTCCTATTTCCCATCCAATCATCATGATTTTTCTTGGAGTACTAATGAGCTTTTTTTGAAATAGGTAGTTTATTCCAGAGTATGGGAAGTCTCAGGGACAGGAATCTATCCCTCCGGCATGTTCTGTTTATTGTGGTGACAAGGTTTAGGTCCCTAGAGCGTGTAGCTCTGAGGGATTGGGACGTCTTTAAGTGGAACATGTCCAACAGCTCTGGGTTTGACATAGCTTTGTATGTTAGGCAGAGATCACCTCTGAGTAGGCGATATGCGATGGAGTAAAGCTGGAGTTTTTTTGAGACGGTCTGCATAGGGCATCTGTTTGAGTCCGGTAATCCTCTTTGTGAGGAATTTCTGCGGCCTTTCCAGTTGTAGAGGTCTTGTGAGGTACATACCAAAAGGGGCGTTGTACTCTATAATGGGTCTAATGAGTGATAGTAGAGGAGAACAATGACCGCCTTTTTTCCTGGATGAAAAACCTTTTGTGATGAGGTGTGCCACGTAGAAGGATTTCCTGACTACTGTGGCGATGTGATTATCAAAGGAGAGACTACTGTTCACCTGTGTCCCAAGGTCTCTTATCACACTTTCGGTGTCAAGTATACTACCGCCTATGTTGTAAGTTCATGGGTACAGAGTTTTTACCAAAGGGGATGACAATGCACTTTTTGGCATTGAGCTTGAGGCCATGGCTTTGACACTAGGCATCTGTCTCAGTGAGGCCCTTTTGTAGGATGTCCACATCATTAGGAGTTTCAATTATGGCTCTTAGTTTGCAGTCATCTGCAAACTTGGTTAGCCAAAGACCTTCTGTGTTAGCCTGTACTTCAGAGAAGTAGATACCAAACAGGAGAGGACCCAGGACTGAACCCTGTGGTACTCCACTTGTCACTGGTCTGAAGTCGGATTTGGAGTCTGCTACTTTCACATTGTGGGCTCTGTCAGTGAGCCAGCTGGCAACCCATCTTGTGACATAGGGGGATTTATACCTAGTTTAGTGAGTTTATCTATAATCCCAGAGTGGGGGATGGTGTTGAAAGCCTTGGCAAGATCTAGATAGGCTGTGTGAACCACCTTACCCTCGTCTACGGCTTTGGTGACTGTTTCAAAGACGTCTATCAGGTTTAGGAGACATGATTTGCCTTTTACAAACCCGAACTGGGTGGGGTCCAGAGTTTGGAAATTACCAATGTCTTTGTTTATAGGTTCCATGATGATACGTTCCACGGCCTTGCAGACCAGGCTCGTCAGGCTAATGGGGCGGTAGTTCCCGGGCCTGTGGTGGTCCCCCCCTTTGGGGAGTGGGATAACCGTCGCTGTGCACCATTCAGCGGGCACAAAGCCTGAGGTGAGGCTATGACTGAACATGGTACTTAGGAGGGGTGCCAGTTCGTTCTGTAGTTTGTGTAGGACGTAGCCTGGGATGTTGTCTGGTCCCATGGATGCTGTGTTCTTGGCTTTGGAGAGTGTGGATTTTATCTATGCAGCCGTGATTACAGGAACTTTGCATTATTCCGGTATAGAGATGGGCTCTTTAGGGGGTGAGAGGGGGGTAAAGTTAGCAATGAACCTATCTGCCAGGATGTTGGTAATATCAGTTGGGTCTGTATATTTAGTGTCATTGTGCTGTAACTCACAGCAGATCTGAGTGTTGCCATTGAGATTCTTGACATAGCTATAGAATGCTTTGTGGTTGTCAGTGGCGATTTTGTTTTCGTAACTAGCTTTGGAGGATTTTATCAGGGATCGCAGCTTCTTACTGAGGCTGACCAGGGAGCTCCTCCACTCATGGCATTTTACTCTTTTGCAACAGTTTCTTCCTTCTGTTGTACAGTTTATGGCAGGGGAACCACCAGATTGGCTTCCTTTTTTTGGAGGATAGCGTCTTGGTTCTGTTTGGGATAGCACGATCCATGCACTCGTGTAAGTTCTTATAAAGTGCAATTGTGTAGGATTCAGTAGTCGTAACTGTATTGTCCAGCTGTATGGATGTCATGAAGTTCACCACTTCTGTCTTAAGAAGCTGGCTTTGGAGAATTTTTTTACCTGGTTTCCTTAATGGGGGGTGGGGGCAGGATGTGGATATCTAGGGTAATTAGCTTATGGTCGGATCGGACCAATGAGGCGTTGACTTCAGGTGTGGAACACCGGTCACTCATGTTGGTAATGACTAGATCTAGGATAATGTTGCCCCTGGTGGGGGTGTGGATAAGTTAATCCAGGGTATTGGAGTTTATAAATTCCAGAAAGCATTGAGCGTAGGAGTTGGTACATGAGTAGTTTTCCCAGTTAATGGTGGGGTAGTTGAAATTGCCCATTATTAGGATGTTTGGTTGAGCCCTATTTTCCAGTACATCAAGAAAAGATGAGTGGAAATCCTGGGGCATGGTGGGGGATCTGTAGCAAGCTACAATTTCAATTGCAGTTTTGCCTAGAGTTAATTGCACTTGGATAACCTTGACTGCATTATGCTGAGCAACTAGCCTGGAGGCGTGGATATCCTTAATGAATATGGACACACCTCTGCCTTTGGTGTTCCGCTCCAGGTTACATGGCCGAAAAATGTGGTATGAGTTATAGCCTAGTAGCGCATGGGGTGCTCTCTGGAGCCTTGAGCCAGGTCTCAGTCACTGCATAGATATCTATGTCCTCCATTTTAAGGAGCGCCTCAAGTGAGTGCATTTTGAAATTTAGACTTCTAGCATTGAGTAGCATCACCCTCAATTTTTGCTTGCCTGTTCATGTTACGGTGGTGAATTTGTCATTTTAACCTTGCCTAAAAAGAAGGCACTATGGGGGGGGGGAAGAACCTTAGCCAGTATCCGGAATCCCAGGGGTGACAGGTGCAGGCCATCTCTGGCAAAGCATCGTGGTCTGAAGAACATGTCATCCCAAGCAGACACATACTGGATCCCTTAAGAATGACACCAGAAGCTTAACCAATTGTTGAAGTCAATCATTTTGTCCTTGTACTGCGGTATCATTCTGGGTGATGGCAGAATGCTACTCAGGGCTATGGTCATACCTGACTGGGCTACAAGATCAGAGAGCTCTTCCATGTCTCTTTTCATGTAGTCCAGGGAGGTATGTCTCAGGTCGTTCACACCAACATAGACAATGACAGAGTCATATTTGTACTTGTGGAGTGACCTGAGTGCGTGGGTTATGTGGCGGATCCTGGCACCTTACAGGCAGCTGACAGTAACCTTCTCCTTGTTTAGCCTGGTGAGTGGGACATTTGTGTGCCTGACTATAGAGTCACCTATGACTAGTGTGTTGGGTACGTTGTTTTGCCTTATTGGCTGTGGTTGAGTGGCACACTGATTCTGCGGGCTATGGGTCATTTGGGTTGTGTTGGGGGGTGGCGGTTGCTTGCATTTCTGCTTTGGAGGTCTCTGTTGCTTGAGCAGATTATTATTGAGAGCCTCCGCGAATGTTTTTGTGTTTCTATGTGTGGATGTTGGTGGTGTAGATATAGTGAGACTATGTGATGAGTATGGTGTGGTGGAAGTGTTTACCTTCTACTCTTGACTGTCAAGTTCTGTCTTGGTTACCTCCAGTTTGGCTAGATAAATGCATCTCTCACAGGTTGTAGTGTTGGGTGGTAGGAGGAGAGGGTTGCCTGTGCACATGAGGCAATTTGTACATTGCCCCAAGATGCCCAGATTCATCAGAGAGACAGGAGAGAACACTGGGAGCTGACCCTTGGACATGCCTGAATAAAAAAAACATTTTCCTCTAGATAAGTGAGGAAAGTGAGTACAAGAGCTGTTTTTCTCTAAGCAAGTGAGGAAATCTGTACCAAAACTGTTTTCCTCTAAGTAATGAGGAAGTTTGAGTGCTGTAGTAATTAGTAGCTTATTTAGTGTTTACAAGTTCTGAACAAGTACTGATCACGAATAAGCAAATTCAAGTGCTAAAACTAAATCTGTATCTGGACTAAACTAGTTACAGGAAAGGGGGAAAACAAGTGCAAATGCAGGCTTTTAAATCAGAAAGTTGAGAGAGATGGAAAAACTGCCCAAACGGCCAATAACTACAATTTCTGGGCCAGTGCTTACCACTCCCACTGATAAGCTAGAAGGCTTCCCTCCAACACAGAAAGCTTGGGGGGCCCAGAAGCTTACATACAGTCTTGGATACAGCAAATCTGAATCTGGAGTATACTAGTTACAGGAAAGGTAGGAAACGGGCTTAGATTTTTTTAATACAGAAAAGTAGCTAAAACAGCAGTAAAAACAATTCAAATGCAGTGCAAGCTAGCACACGAGTATGTAGCAATGTTAGACCAAACAGTTTAAAAAAATGCAATTAAATTAAAAATGACTAAAAAGTGCAAGAGGAGTCTATTAGGTAGAATGAGGTAAAGAGATGGGACTGGGGGGAGTGTCCCAGATCAAATCTACAGTGGCGGCGGGCAACTGCAAAAGCCTCCAAATTTAAACAAGACAGGAATAGGGATGGTGGGTAGTGGAAAACCAACACCTTCAGCAGAGATCTGATTTCCTCCTATTTTCCTCCTATTATCGGATTAAATAGTCGTTATACTCATTATTAAGCATTATTATGTGGGGTAATGAATCAAACGTCTTAGCCATATCCAATGGCACATTTTAAACCTAGATCCATAGCAGTAATAACTTGATTATAGAAGTCAATCATATCTGTCAGCGTAAAATGTTCTTTAATAAATAGCTATGAAGGCACCTGGAACAGATGGAGTTGCAGGTGAGATTCATAAAACATTCTCAAACGTTACGTAGCTAATCAAGAATTATAATATTCAAAATAAGAATGTTATAAATCATGGAAATACACCTCAACAAGTCTAAAATAAAACAATAAAAGACCTCATATGTTTGCCATGCAAGCCATTTTACTATCTACAGACTATAACAATTTATGTCAATATTAGCATAGAAATTAAAGTCAGTTATACCACTTTTAACTAGTGAAGACCAAACAGGATTTATAATTAAAAGACAGAGGACAACATTAAAAAATAATACTGATTGATTATGCAGCATCCAATAAACACACTACATTAGTCATTACATGAGAGATGGAAAAATCTAATTTCTTTACATTGGAAAAATTAGTTTATGATATTGGAGCTGTACATATTTCCAACATATTTTGCCAATTTAATAAATTATAAGGCACTTCTTTGGCATATGTAAAAATAGGAATTTATGTTTTATAACTGAGAAGTATAGCAACTGGAAAATTTGCACATTTTTGCTATGGTTATTAGCAAACCCTATTAGACAAGATGACAGAATTGGCAGTCTCAATAGTGCAGCAGGTGGAGTACTAGTCTTTGGTGCAGAAAGCCAAGGGTTCTATTTTCTCACCGTGCAGTTCACTTAATTTTCCAATATAAACAATGCACTGCAACATAAAAGGGGGTGCCGAGTGTGCTGTCCTTCAGATAAGACGCTAAAAACCCAGATTCATTCTGCCTGAAGTGGTGATAACTCAGGCATATGTAAACGATCCTATGACACTTAAAATGAGTAGAGGTCCTTTATTTAATACAATATAAAAAAAGAAGTTATGTTCTTACCATAACGTTCCATGTGAGTTGTCCATCTCACCATTCATTCTTAACTGATGGGTTCAGAGCCGATCCTCTGCTCCGACTCAGCCATTTGTTTGTAGCTTGAGGAATTCAACCAGCTCTCCTATCCCATCACGCACCAGTGTGTATCTCAGATCTTGTTTGCAAGCGTAAAAATACAAAAAAACTGGATAACTTACCTCTCATATTATAAGCAAAGCTGAGAAAGTCAAAGTCAAGGTCCACTAGGAGCCCACAGGCTGAGGGTAGGTGTGAGGAACGCAAGAATGAATGGCGAGATGAGCAACTCACATGGAACGTTATGTTAAGAACATAACTTCTTTATGTGAAGTTGTCCTATCTCACCCCTTTCTTCTTAACTGATGGGACAGTGTCTCTAGCACCTTTAATCTTGGGTGGCTCATGGGAGTATATTCTTCAGCACCGTGGATCCAAAGGAAGCCTTCTCTCTGGAGGCCATATCCACTTTGTGATGAGTGATGAAGGTATAAGGTTTTGCCCAAGTTGCAGCTGCACAAATGGTATCTATAGGTACTTTGGCTTGAAAGGCCAAAGAAGTTGGAATGGCCCTAGATGAATGAGCCTTGATTGTGTCTGGTGGTTTATTGTTTACTGAATTATAAGTAAAGGAAATACAGCCAGACAGCCATCTGGACAAGGTGGTTTTCGCTACTGCTGTACCTTTTCTATTTTCTGAGAAAAAGACAAAAAGCTGATCCGATTTTCTGAATGATTTTGTTCTATGTAAATAAAAGTGTAACTGTCTGTGGACATCAAGTTGGTGTAGCATGTATTCTTCCTTACTGCAATATTTGGGGAAAAAAGACTGGCAATTCTATGGTTTGATTTAGGTTGGATTCTGAACAGACTTAAGGAAGGCAGGAAGAAAGGATGAGCTTGTTTGCAAGGAAACTATCATTATGAAACAAGAGGTATGGGGGTTTCATTGAAAGTGCTAGTAGTTCTGACACTCTTCTACCTGAGGTGATGGCCACTAGGAAGATAGTTTTCCAAGTTAAGAATTTTAATTTGCGTGAAGATGCCGGTTCAAAGGGTGGAAGAATTATCCTGGAGAGGACAAAATTGAGGATCCATGGTGGTAATGGAGATTTTACTGGTGGCCTTAAAAGATAAATGCCCTTAAGAAAAGCTTTACACAATCTGTGTGACAATGTTTAGTCCATTTTTGCCTAGATGAAAATTTGATGTTGCTGCTAACTGTACTCGGATGGTAGCAGCTGCAGCACCCTCTTTGAAAAGCTTTGTTAGAAATTCCAAAATAGAAGGAAGAGGTGCGGAATAAGGATTAATCTCATTTTCCAAAGCCCAACTAGAAAACCTTTTCCATTTACTAAGATAAAGTCTTCTTGTTGAGGTCTTACGAGAAGATATCAAAATGTGTCATGGTGGCAGATGAGAGATTTTGTAACCTGGCTATGTTTGGAACTGGAGCAGCCAAGCTGTCAACTTGAGGGTTTGTAAGGACAGGTGATGAATTCCTGAAGAATGGATCAGAAGATCTAGCACCGGGTCCAGGATCCAAGGTTCCAGGAAGGGGAACCAGATTTGACGAGGCCAGTAAGGGGCTATGAGAATTAAAGTCCTTCCCAATATGTTGGCTTTCTGTATAACTTTGGGTATTAATGGGAAGGGAGGAAAAGCATATAGGAGACCCTGGGGGCTAATTGTGTATCAAGTGCATCCCTCGGGGACTTCCCCGGAGGGGGAATTGGGGCACAGTAGTTGCTGCATTTTGTGTCTGTGGACATGGCAAAAAGGTCGGAGCAAAGCTGGCCCCATTTGTGAAAAATGCTCTTCGCTATCTTTTGTTTGAGGGACCACTCGTGAGGCATCAGTATTTCTCTGCTGAGTTTGTCCGCAATCATGTTGGATATTCCCGGGATGTGCGTTGCTATTAGAAAGCGTTGGGAGGAAGTTGCCCACTGCCAAACTCTGAGGGCCTCTCGACAAAGGGGATATGATCTGGTTCCTCCTTGTTTGTTTATGTACCACACCACTGACATATTGTCATCGTTCCTACAGGTAGAGAGTTTTGGAATGCCTGCAATCCTAGAAGCACCGCTCTCATCTCTAGAACACTGATGTGCAAGTGAGCCTCATGTTCTTGCCAAGTGCCTTGGGATGTTCTTCCCAGATAATACCCCCCCCCCCCCAAATCTGGGAAGCATCCGTGGTCACCGTGGCTAGTGGAGCAGGGGGAGCAAAGGGTTTGCTTATTTTCACCTGGTCCGATTGAAGCCACCAAAGCAGATCTTTTTTGCAAGCTTGCTTCAGAATAATTTTGTGAGACATCGGAAGCGTCTGCATTGACCATTGTGTAAAAATAATCCACTGTAGGATCCTCATATACATGCGTGCTAGGGGAATTACTGTGATAGCAGCTGCCATTGTGCCCAGTACCTTTAGGACCTCTCTGGCTTGAACTTGTGTTTTGTGCAGAAGATTTACAATTTGTTTTTCGAGGACTTGAATTATTTCTTTTGGAAGGTTTACCAGCATTGTTACTGTGTTTAATTCTGTTCCTATAAACACGGTATGTTGCGATAGCAATAAATCAGATTTTCCGTACTTGACAATAATTCCTAGCTGCGTAAACAGTTTTAAGGCTGTGTCCCTTGCCTGGATAAGTAGTTGCTTGGTGGTAGTGGTTAGGACCCATTTGTCCAAGTATGGAAACACCTGGATTCCTAATCGCCTCAGGTGAGCCGTGACTACTGCCATGTATTTGGTGAACACTCTGGGGGCTGTAGTGAGGCCAAAGTGCAGAGCCCGAAACTGAAAATGACTGGCTCCCAGCTGAAAGTGCAGGTGACTTCTGGATGGTCTGTCCATTTTGATATGGTAGTACGCATCCTGAAGATCTATCGAGCACATCCAAAAAAGTATTGACTGTAACGTGACCATCAGAACTTTGTCTTCTTTACTGACTTGTTCAGTCTGCTGAGATCCAATATGGGTCTCCAGTTTCCTGTCTTCTTTGGAACTAAAAAGAATCTTTAGTAAGTTTCAGATCCTGTTTGGTCTGTGGGGACTGAATGGATGACTCATTTTTCTAGCAACCTTTGAACTTCTATGAATGCTTGATCCCTTTGATTGGGTGGCATATCTGGGATTCTTTTGTTTAGTGGAGGTGGAGTTGAAAAGGGTATTGAGTAACCTCTGGATAGGATTCTTTGCACCCATTTGTCTTTTGTAATTTTTAGCCAGGTGACTGGGTACAAAGACAAGCATTCCCCAACTGCCTCCAGAGTGGGACAGGCGGGCCTCCTTTTAGGAGAGCTGAAAAGGCTTACCGAAAAAGGATTTGTGGTTGCCTTGACTTTGCGGACCCCCTCTGCCGCGAGGTCAGCTTCTTTTGTTGTTACCTCCTCCTCTGCCCCTGAAGGAGGGTTCAAAAAACTGTGTTAGGAAAAGCTTTCTGGGATTTTCGGAACCACATCTCCCCCCCCCCTAGAACCCTTGGGGTAGGGTCTGGAAGGGGTAGAAAAACGTGCTCCCATAGCAGAGGGAGTCTTTCCCTGTTGTTCACACCTGGTTAAAGTCTGTTTTACTTTAGGCCTGAAAAGAGATGAGCCATCAAAGGGAGTGTTTATAAAGGATGACTTGAAGGGTTCCACTGAGTTACATAAGCACATCCAGGAGTGTCTCCTAAGGGCGATTCCTGAAGAAGCTGATATACTCACTCCATTGGCTGCATTTGAGATTAGCCTCATGGAGGAGTTCACCAGGGAGTTAAGGGTGGACAGCTGGGATGAGATTTTCTCCAATACCCCCTCAGCTACTGAACCCTGGAGAGAATCTCCCAGCTCCTTTACGAAATCTCTCTATAATCTTGTAAAATGGGTTAAATAATTCAGGGACCTGAGGGGTAAAAGCCGCTGATGAAAACACGTACTTTCCATATCTGTCCATCGTGCACAAATCTTTATTCAGAGGATGAACAGATGAGAATGTTTCCGATAACTCCTTTTTAGTGGCTGCCACCACCACAGTATCCACTGGAACTCCTTTTGTTGGAAAGGGGTTATCATCAGGGCTAGTAATGAACTATTAGGCCTCCTAGGGACAGGCTCCACATTGCCTGGAGACTCCCAAGCCTTTTGACAAAACTAAATCAATAAGCTCATCGAAAGAGACACCGAAGAGGAGGAGGGTCAAGATCCAAAAGCTTTCAGGTACACTGACTCCTCGTCAGCAGGGTTAATGGACTTCCAACCGCCTCTCTGCTTCAGGATCTCTAAATCTGCAAATGAGGCATCCTCAGAGGGTGACCGTGGGAACCCTTCTGATTCATTGAGGTCTGTGTCAGATGTAATTAATTCCTGTGGGGAGTCCAAATGCTTCCTCTTGCAAGTTTTCTTCCAAGGACCCTCTTCGGAAGGATATTCCAGAGAGGTCTCGGAAGATAAGGGTTCACCCACTGGGGTCTCCTGAAGTTTTGGATCTCTATGCTTCTGTGGAATCGGTTTTTTAGAGACAGAAACTGGTGCCCTAAGGGGCGGAATAGGAGTAACCGAAGGTGATGCTGTCTCACAGGACACTGCTCTCCTCATAACCTCTAAAGCCCCACTCTCATGAGTCTAAGGAGGCCCCAGCTCCAAAGAACCAAGAGACACCCCCGGCCCCGCAGAAGCAGGCTCCGAGGCAGAGGTAGGAGCCGAGCACACATGAGCAGAGGATCCGAAAAGTAGAGTAGGATCCGACAAAATATCAGCTCCACTCATCCCCCCGGAGCTGGCCAGTGAGTGTCGGCTTCCAGACTCCCTGGATGGCACCGAGGTAGTCGGGGCCGAAAGTCCCAGAGTGGGTTCTCGGTTCCAACACATCGATCACCATCGGTTCCACCCTTTCCAGCTCCGAAAAGTACAGTTTTGTACCTACCATAAATGTAGATGTTCGAAGATCCACATTGCTGCAGTCCTTACATATGGGTAGTCCGCTGTCCTCGGTCGGCCCGAATACCAAAGTATAAGGCTGACGTCGGTCAAGGCGCTTAGAACTGACATCAGAACGTCAGGGTACAAAAGCGCATGACCGACATCATATCCTCAGTCTTTTCTTGCCCCAGATGTCAGAAGGCCCTAAAAAGAAAGGCCAAAACCAAAAGACAGCAAAAAACCAACCAACCACCCCTGCACTAATCCTATTTACAATATTCACAACCCAAACCACACAACCGCCTCTAACTACAGAGGGGAAGGAGGGAGGGTAAATTGGACTGCAGCAATGTGGATCTTCGAACATCTACATTTATGGTAGGTACAAAACTGTACTATGTTCTTCATCTCACATTGCTGCAGTCCTTACATATGGGTAGAATCCCAAAGCAGAGGTAAGGGAGGATGGCAAAACTATAAAGCATTAGGAGCTGCCAAAATGCCATGTAAAATTGCAGTAGCAAAACCAGCCCTAGATTTAGAGTAAAGTGGAAGGTGGTAATGCTTAGAGAAAGTATGCACTGAACTCCAAGTAGCTGCCTCCAAAATATCTTTAGTTGCCACCCCCCTTAAAAAAGCTGTAGAAGCGGCAGTAGCCCTAGTGGAATGAGGCCTAATCCCAGCTGGAATCTCCTTACCATGATGGGAATAACAGAAAGCAATACAAAACCCAATCTACTTAGAAATAGTTTGTTTTGAAACAGGCTTGCCCTGAGAACCCAAAGCAAATGAAACAAATAACTGCTGAGACTGCCTGAACCCTTTAGTTCTGCTCAAATAATATCGCAACTGCCTGTGTATATCCAAAGTGTGCAAAATCTTTTCCCCTTTATTCTGGGGGTTTGCATAAAAAGTAGGCAAATGAATAGTTTGGTTTAAAGCCACACTAGAAACCACTTTAGGCATAAAGGAAGGATTAGTGCAAAGATACCCTATCCTTATGGAAAATTAAAAGGCTCAACCGCCATAAGGGCCTGTAATTCAGAAACCCTTCGCAGAGGTAATGGCCAACAAAAATGCAGTCTTCCATGATAAATATTTCAACTCGGCAGTAGCTGCAGGCTCAAAAGGTTGTAGAGTGAGTTTCTCCAACACAAAATTGAGATCCCAAGCAGGAGTAGGAGCTCTACGTGGGGGTCTTATATTCTTTGCCCCTCTAAGGAATTGCTTAAACAAAGGATGAGAAAACAATGGTGGGTCACAGTCATAGTGAGCAGAAATTGCTGCAGCATGAACCTTAATAGAGGAGAAGGACAAACCTTTGTCCAGTAACTCAGTAAGATATTGAAGAGCCACACTTAAATTAGGCTTAGAAACATCAAATTCCTTTGCTGTACTCCAAAATAAAAACCTCCTCCATTTATCTGCGTACACTTTCCTTGTACTAGGCCTTCTGGCCTCCAAAATAACATTCAAAACTTGCTGTGGAAGCTGAGACCCTCCAGGGTTTAAAACAGAATATGCCAGGCTGTTAGATGTAGAGAGTGAAGTTTGACATTGAGTAAATGACTGTTCTCCTGAGACAGCAGGTGTGGAATCAAGGCAAAGGCCATGGAGGCTCCCTGCACCAGACTTCTCAGTAATGGGTACCAGTGCTGTCGAGGCCAATCTGGAGCTATTAAAATCATCTTTGGCTTGTCCTGTCTGACCTTCAGGAGTACCTTTGGGAGGAGAGGCAGAGGTGGAAAGGCATACACATGAAGATTGCTCCAATTGAATGAGAGAGCATCCACTTTCCAAGCTGTGGGATGAAACCTTTTTGTGCAAAACTTTGGCAGCTGGTAGTTTAGTGGAGAAGCGAACAGATCTATGTCTGGAGTTCCCCATAACACTGTCAATTTCTGAAATACATGAGGATCCAATTTCCACTCGTGGGGATCCATAATTTGTCTGCTCAACACATCTGCTAAGGAGTTCTGTGCTCCCGGCAGAAACCTTGCCTGAAGATTTAGCTGTAAACTGAGAGCAGTCTCCCACAAAATCATTGCTTGTCTGCATAGAGGATAAGAATGCGTTCCCCCTTGATTGTTGATGTACCACATGACAGTAGTGTTGTCTGTTAGAACCAACACCTGCCCTGGAAGAAGTAAATCCTTGAAAGCTATTAATGCAAATTGGACTGCTAACATCTCCTTCAAGTTGATATGCAGATGTTGAAGTCTGGCAGGCCACGTGTCTTGTACCCACTTTCCATTTAGATGAGCTCCCCAAGCTTTGTCTGAGGCATCTGTCGTTAGAATCTGACTCGCCTCTGGCCGGGTCACAGAGAGTCCCTTGTTTAGGTGACATTCCTGAACCCACCACAAAAATTCCATTTGAATGCAAGGTATTATATGAATGACAGTGTCCATATCTTGGCAGTGCTGTGTCCATACATTTTTGAGATACCATTGTAGCTTCCTCATATGCAGTTTGGCATTGGGAAGTACCAGAATACAAGATGCCATGAACCCCAAGGCTTGAAGGACTGCCCTTGCAGTCAGCCTGGACTGATGAGACAATTGATGGAAGTAAAGAGAAAGATTCTTTTGTTTGTCCGGGGTCAAAACGGCCATCTGGGATGCTGTATTCAGTCTCACACCCAGAAAGCACATGTCCTGAGAGGGTACTAGACTGGACTTTATTTCGTTCACAGAATACCCCAGACATCTTAGCACTGCTATCACATACTGTAAATGATGAAGAAGTTCGTCCTTTCCTTGGGCCAGAATAAGGCAATCGTCCAAATACGGATAGATCTCTATTCCTCTTAGCCTGAAGAAAGCTATCACTGGAGCCAGAACCTTCGTGAACACTCTGGGCGCAGTAGATAAGCCAAAGGGCAATGCAGAGAACTGATAATGAGAAGTCCCAGCCCGAAAACGCAGATACTTTCTGCAACTGAGCCTGATAGGAACATGAAGGTAAGCCTCCTTGAGATCCAGAGTCACCATCCAGTGATCTTTGCCCAGCAGAGGTAAAAGCTGTTGTAACGTCAACATTTTGAACTTGGGAATGTCCAGATATGTGTTGAGGATAGATAAATCCAAGATTGGTCTCCACGTGTTCCCTTTCTTTGGTACTAGGAACAGGTGAGAATAAAATCCTAGGCCCACTTCTGGCAGAGGGACCGGTTGTATGGCCCTTATTTGAAGTAGCAGAGAAATTTGTTTGTGAGCCTCTAGTCTTTGCTGAGGAGGAATGTCCGGCATGCCTTTGAAAGGAGGCAAGGTATGGAAATAAAACTTGTAACCTCGGTGTATGATATCCAATACCCATTTGTCCTGGGTAATCAAATTCCAATTTTCCTTGAAGAGTGCCAACCTTCCTCCCAAAGGAGCTGCCAGGCAAGAAGGATCTGGCAGCTGAAAAGGTAGGTCATTGGGCCTGTTTACGAAAGGACTGGCCCCTGCCCTCACCGAAGATTGTGCAGGTGCACTCCCTGTTCTAGGTCTGACAGAACTCTGCGCTCTGCCCCTACCACGCCTAGATCTACCCCTAGACTGAGTATCATAAGATGGATACGCCCACCCTTAGCAGGCCAATTCCTACTAAACTTTGGAGGCTGTACTTGCAAAAAGTCTTTAACAGCCTGCATGGACTTAGCCTTGTCTTCCATTTTCTTCAAGACTGACTCCACAGGTGAACCAAACAACACATCAGACTGTAAAGGAGCATCCAAAATCCTTGTCTTAACATGGTCAGATAAATTCTGATCCCTCAGCCATGCGTGCCTGCGAAGAACTGAACCAGTGGCAGCCACTCTAGACGAGGCCTGTACAGCATCAAAACCACATTGTAAAGAATGCTTACCCACCTGCTCTGAAACATGCACCAAATCTTGTAATTCTTTACACTCAATGTCTTCCGCCAGAGCATCCACCTTAGACTTCAATTGAGAAAGAAGATAGTTTTGATATTTCAACATATGAAACTGGCAATTCAAAGCCCTCATAGCTAGGGTAGAAGATGTATAGACTTTCTTTCCCCATCTATCCAAAGCTCTGGCCTCTTTATCTGGAGGAACCGGATTTTTTACAACAGAGGCCTTGACACCCTTAGGTCCCTGACTAACAGTTTCTGGGTCCGCCCTAGGACTCTTATAAAGATATTTATGAGCCTCAGGCACCCTGTAATACCTATCCGGTTTAACAGGAGCAGGAGGCAGAGAATCAGGATTAAGTGAAGCCTCTGCAAACACATCTTCCACAACATCCAGAACAGGAGGTATAGCCAAGGGCCTATGCTGGGGTAAAAGCAAAATTCCCTAAGCCTTTTCCTGGAATCAGAGAAGTCCTGACCTTCCCACTTAAAATGTTCCCTCATGGAATGAAGAGTCTCTGAAAAGAAAAATCCTCTGGAGGAGAAGCAGAAGGAGTCGAATCATCTGCATCAGAATCAGAATAAGGAGAGTACTCCTGCAAGTCTTCAGTCAAGACTCAGAAACATCCAAGCCTGCTCAAAACTCCCCAACTCTGGCTCCACCCTAGGCCTCTTATCAGGAGGGGGCAAAGAACCTCTAATCAGAGTAATCAAATCTTCTGCCATTTTAAGCATGTGCTTCTTGGGCACAGACCCTGCTGCACTAGGAGTGACCCCAACAGAAGCTAAACCTGGCCTGCCTCTGGGAGAAGCCTTGGAAACAGAAGGAGAGGGCCTAACCACCCTAGGAAGGGCAGGGAGTACAGTAACCTGGGAAGCCCCTTCAGCCTGACCTGCCTCCTGAGAGGCCACATCCTGCAAAATCAAAGTCTCCCCCTGGGACTCCAGAGAAGCCTCCGCCGGAACCACCGGTTCCACTGACGCCTCTAAAGAACCGACGTCCGGAACGGACGACTCTTCTTGCCTGGGTTTAACTGCTTTGTCTTTGCGCTTCTTCGAAGAAGCGGGCGCCGGAGAATCCGACGGCATATTATAATTGCACCGCTTCAAGACCAGCCTAGCACAATCTAACCTTCGCTAATAGTGCGCTTATTGAACCTAGCACTAGAGCGACACCCAACAACGACGTGCTCAGGCCCCAAACAAGGAATACACAAAGAATGATAATCCCTATGCGGTATCTGTTTCCCACAAGAAATACAGTTATTCACTTTTTCTGACATCCGGTAAAACACTGGGGCAAGAAAAAACCAAAATATTCCCCAACGGGGTACTTAGCCAACTTTGATTCGGTCTGAAACTCCGAACTCGAAAAATTTCAGAACGCCGAACGGCACTTGCAACGCTGCTTCTGCATCGGACCATGCGGCAAAAAAGACTGAGGATATGACGTCGGTCATGCGCTTTTGTACCCTGATGTTCTGATGTCAGTTCTAAGCGCCTTGACTGACGTCAGCCTTATACTTTGGTATTCGGGCCGACCGAGGACAGCGGACTACCCATATGTAAGGACTGCAGCAATGTGAGATGAAGAACATCCACAGGTCGGATCAGAGGAGGAATGGATAAAGAAGGGGTAGGTACAGTCGGTCCCGAAATTCTAAGGGTCGGTTCTGAAAATAGTTTTGCTAATGTCGGTGTCTTCAGCAATCTTTGCACCACACGATCCACATCCAAATCAGAAAGGCTCCTAGAAGACCTGGACGATGGGGCTGGAGAAGCTGACATTTGTAATAATGGAGACCGTAAATACCAATTCCAAGATGGGGGACCGGCTCCGTAGAGATAAAACCAACGGCTCCAAAATCATTGGAGCCAAGGTTGACTGTCTTTCAGAATCAACATCTTTAGATATTGTCGGAGACATCCTACGGGTTTTCTTAGCCGGCTCTGACTCCTCTGAAGTAGAAGGTCTTTTAGATGCTTTTGATTTGTCTGAAGAAGGAGATTTAGGCTTTAACTCTTCTCTAATGCTTTAGCAAAGCTAGACTTTACCATACCCTTTAGTATCAATTTATTCTTTCTCTCTTGTGGGACTCTACTGCTAAACGAATGGCAGATATAACAAGAGTCTTGTAAGTGACTTTCACCTAAACAATAGACACAGGCCATATGCCCATCTGTCAATGACATTTTTTACCCAAACCTGGGACATTTTTTAAAACCGGAAGGTTTTGCATCTTTCCCTTGCTTTAACATAATAACCAAGCAAAAACAAAAACTGCGATCCTCTCTAAGTTAAACAAGGTTATCAAGTAACACCAGTAATTTATTAAGAAGGCAATAACACAGCACACAAAAAGAAAACTACAGTTTTGTACCTACCATAAATGTAGATGTTCGAGTGGTTATACTGCTGCAGACATCACACACGGGTTATCCTGTCATCAGGCGGTCCCGCAGTCGGCCAAATCCCAGTTCGACAGGGGTATATAAAAGAGACAGCCGACGCCATTTTCTTCAGTTTTTCTTGCCCCAGATATCAGGTGCCCTCAACTAGGAAGGCAATACAATAGCTATGCAACAATACCTTAGTAGATAAGCAACAGTACTAGCTGTTGGCAAATACACCATATAGACCATGCATCCAATAGATTGATGTACATGGAGTTGTAACTAACACCCTGGTATGTAGAGGGGATGGAGGGAGGGTAACCTGGACTGCAGCAGTATAACCACTTGAACATCTACATTTATGGTAGGTACAAAACGGTACTATGTTCATCGTGCTATACTGCTGCAGTCATCACACTTGGGTAGAATCCCAAAGCTATGGAAGGGTGGCTGGTGCTAAACTGGGTTAGGTGATGCTAGGATGCCCTGCAGAACTGCAGTGGCAAAACCAGCTCTGGTTTTTGAGTATAATGGAAGGTGGTAGTGCTTGGTAAAGCTGTGCACTGAACTCCAAGTAGCTGCCTCCAGAATGTCTTTGGTTGGAACCCCTCTGAGAAAGGCTGCTGAGGTTGCAGTAGCCCTGGTAGAATGGGATCCAATACTGACAGGCACTGCCTTCCCATGGTGCGAGTAGCAAAAGCGGATACAATGTGCTATCCATTTGGAGATGGTCTGTTTTGAAATAGCCTTTCATTGTGAACCTGCAGCATATGATACGAAGAGTTGGTCAGTTTTTCTGAAGATCTTTGTCTTATCTAAATAGTAACGCAGCTGTCTGTGAATGTCCAAAGAGTGAAGGAGCCTTTCTCCTTTATTCTGTGGGTTAGGATAAAAGGTGGGTAAATTAATGGTCTGATTCAAAGCCACACTGGATACTACCTTGGGCATGAAGGTAGGGTTAGTTCGTAAAGAGACTCTGTCCTGATGGAAAATGATGAAAGGTTCCACTGCCATAAGTGCCTGTAGTTCTGAGACCCTGCGTGCTGAGGTAATAGCCAGTAACAAGGCTGTTTTCCAAGACAAGTATTGTACTTCTGCTGAGAATGCTGGTTCGAAAGGAGGTAGTGTTAACTTTTCTAAAACGAAGTTCAGGTCCCAAGTTGGTGTTGGTGGTTTTCTGGGGGGTCTTATATTCTTAGCCCCTCTGAGAAACTGCCTAAGTAAAGGGTGTGAGAAAATTGGGGGATCCGTATTATATTGAGCTGAAATGGTTGAAGCATGGATCTTAATGGAGGAGAAGGAAAGGCCTTTGTGTAGCATCTCAGTTAGGTATTGCAGTATGTGAGGAATGTTTGGTATCCAAGGATTTTGACCTTTAGCCTGGTGCCACGCACAAAATATTTTCCATTTGTCTGAGTAAGTCTTCCTGGTGCTGGGCCTCCTGGCCTCCATAACTACATTCAGGACGTCTTTTGAGAGAAGTGTTGATTGACAATTTAAGGAATTCTCCATGCAGCTAAATTTAAAGTTCTGAGCTGGCTGTGACGGGTTTGAGTCAACAGTAGTGGGAATTGAGGCAAGATCCATGGAGGGCTGTGAATCAAGTTCCTTAGTAATGGGTACCAGTGCTGGCGTGGCCAGTCCGGAGCAATGAGGATCATTTGTGGTCTCTCTTATCTGACCTTCAATAATACCTTGGTCAATAGAGGTAGTGGAGGGAAGGCATAGACTGTCAGTGTTGTCCAACTGAATGATAGAGCGTCCACTTTCCAGGCTAGGGAGTGATAAGTCCTTGTGCAAAACATTTGTAATTGGCAATTGTTGGGGGAGGCAAATAGATCTATGTCTGGACATCCCCATCTTTGAGTTATCATTGAAAATACTTGTGGGTGTAGTCTCCACTCGTGAGGGTCTGCCATATTTCTGCTTAATTCGTCTGCCAATACGTTTTCCTTTCCTGGCAGGAATTGTGCTTGTAGTTGTACTTGGTAAGTCAAAGCTGTGTTCCATAAGGTCATAGCCTGTCTGCATAAAGGGCAGGAGTGTGTTACTCCCTGTTTGTTTATGTACCACATAACTGTGGTGTTGTCTGTCCTTATTAGAAGTTGTCCTGGATGCAAGAGGTCCTTGAAGGCTGTCGGTGCATTTTGCACAGCTAGCATCTCCTTTTGGTTGATGTGAAGATGCATTTGTGTTGCAGACCATTTGCACTGTATGCACTGTCCTGCCATGTGTGCTCCCCAGGCGTAGTCTGAAGAATCTGTTGTCATGGTTTGGTTTGCTAGAGGTAAGACGAAAGGAAGACCCTTGTTTGTTTGACATGCTTGAGCCCACCATAGGAACTCTTTTTGAAGGCAGGGAATGATAGGTATATTTGTTTCGAGGCTGTGCCTGTGTTGAGACCATACACTTTTCAGGTACCATTGTAATTTTCTCATATGCACCTTTGCATATGGGATTAGTTGAATGCATGATGCCATGAACCCCAATGCCTGCAGGATTTTCCTTGCAGTGAGCTGGGTAAAAGTTGCTATCTTTCTGAAGTATTGAGTCAATTGTTTTTGTTTGTCTGGCGTGAGGTAAGCCATCTGGGCCGTTGTATTTAAGCTAGCACCCAGGAATATTATCTGTTGCGAGGGTATTGGTTTTGACTTCTTTTTGTTTACTGTGTACCCTAGGCAACTGAGAAGCTGTGTTACAAAAGCCAGATGCTGTAATAGAATGTCCTTGCTGTCCGCTTGGATCAGGCAGTCGTCCAGATATAGATAAATTTGTATTCCCCGTTGTCTGCAATATGCAATTACTGATGCCAGGCATTTCGTAAATACTCTGGGCGCAGTAGATAAGCCAAAGGGCAATGCAGAGAATTGATAATGCGTTGTACCTGCCAAAAATCTGAGGTATCTTCTGCAATCTTGTCTGATAGGAACATGCAGGTATGCCTCTTTGAGGTCCAACGTTACCAGCCAAGACTCCTTGCCCAGCATGGGAAGGAGCTGCTGTAGTGTGAGCATTTTGAATTTGGGTACCTCCAGGTATGTGTTCAGAATTGAGAGGTCTAAGATGGGCCTCCAGGCTTTGTCCTTTCTTGGGACTAGAAACAGTCGAGTAAAAACCTTGACCTTGCTCCTTTGTAGGTACCTTTTGAATTGCTTTCATATCCATGAGAGCTGAAATTTGCATTTGAGCCTCTGCCCATATGTCTGGAGGCAGATTTGGCATGCCTCTCATCCAAGGAAAAGTGTGGAAATGAAATCTGTAGCCTCGGGTAATAATGTCCAGAATCCATTTGTCCTTTGTTATAATGCGCCAAGTCTGTGGAAATAGAGCCAGTTTCCCTCCCAAAGGTGCTGCCATGGCAATTTTGCTTGGCAGGCGAAGAGGGAAGTCATTGTGTTTGTTTCCTGAAGGGTTGAGATCTTTCGTCTCCACCTCTTTGAGTTGTTGTATGCCATTGTCTAGGCCTGAAAGAACCTGGTGGCTGGCCTCTGCCCCTTGGGCGCCTGTACCTACCTCTTTGGGGTCTGTCTGATGCAGGAAAGGACCAGTTTTTTGATGACCAGTTTCTGCAGAAACGAGGAGGTTGTACCTGTAAAAAATCTTTAACTGTTTGCATAGACTTTGCCTTTTCTTCCATTTTCTTCAAAACTTCCTCTGCTTTGACACCAAATAACACATCTTTCTGCAATGGGGCATCCAATAACTTTGCTTTGACATGTTCTGGTTAGGCTTGTTCTTTAAGCCAAGCATGCCTACGTATGACAGACCCTGTGACAGCTGCTTTACATGAGGCTTCCAATGAATCAAAACCACACTGTAAGGTATGTTTTCCCACCTGTTCTGCTACATGCAGCAAATCCTGCATCTCTTTCAAATCTAGTTGATCTGTCTGAGGGATCAGCTTCTGCTTTAACTGTGTAATCAAATACTGTTGGTATTTTAGCATGTGGAATTGGCAGTTTAAAGCCCTCATGGCCAAAGTGGCAGACGTATACACTTTCTTTCCCCATCTTTCTAATGCTCTGGAATGTCTCTCAGAAGGAAGTGGATTCTTAGCAGTAGAGGCCTTAACCCCTTTGGGACCCTGGGAAATGGTCTCGGGGTCCG
This sequence comes from Protopterus annectens, assembly GCF_019279795.1. Taxonomy (NCBI): domain Eukaryota; kingdom Metazoa; phylum Chordata; order Ceratodontiformes; family Protopteridae; genus Protopterus; species Protopterus annectens. Next base: position 354,720,572 of record NC_056727.1, on the reverse strand, counting down.
CATTAGGGCTTTTGTATAGAAACCTATGAGTATCAGGAACTCGGCAGTATCTGTCTGGTTTAGCTGGTGCTGGAGGTAAGGAATCTGGGTTTAAACTGGATTCAGAGAAAACATCATCCAAAATGTCTAAAACTGGAGGAACTGCCAGGGGTCTATGCTGTGGAAGAAGAAGAAACTCACTGAGTCTTTTCTTGGAGTCAGAGTAATCTTGGCCTTCCCAGTGGAAGTGTTGCCTCATGGTGTGTAAAGTTTCCCCAAAAGAGTAGTCTTCAGGGGGGGAGACAGAGGGAATGGACTCTTCAGCATCTGAGTCTTCATAAGGAGGGAAGGAGTAATCCTGGTCGTCAGAGTTGCCTGAGGAAATGGATGCTTGGTCAGAGAAAGGGTAATCTTCCTCCAGTCTTTTGTCAGGTGGGGGTTGGGATCCCCTAATAAGGGTAATTAAAGCCTCAGCCATCTTAAGCATCTGTTTTTTAGGCATAGGGGCCTGTGGGGGTTGTGTGGCCCCAGTTTTCTAACTTTCAAGGGGGCTTTGAGCTTAGCATAAGGCTTGGCAGAGGCAGTTGTCGGTTTGAAAACACCGTCTGAGACCGAAGGCCTATCCAAAATTTCCAGATCCCCGTCGGGGCTGGTGTCCGAGGAGTGAGGTGGAACCGGATCCTGAGGCCCAACTGCTTCGGTTTGGGATGCCGTCAGAAATTCTGAATCAGCGGTAGTCAGGAGCTGTGAAGGCGCCTCGCTGAAAACCGGAGAACCAGCGTCAGGCCTTGCTGAGGCCTTGGTATCTGGTCTTGGCCTTGGCTGCCGGTCCATATCTTTGCGTTTTTTAATCATTGCTGATGTCGGTTGCTCCGACGGCATGCTATAGTTAAATTTTCTGCCAAAATAATGCTGGGCGAATTCTGCCCGATGCTTAATTGTACGTTTGTTGAACCTGGCATAAAGCCGACAACCAGAGACGTCGTGGTCTGGGCCTAGGCAAGGAATACAATAAGAATGAAAATCCTTATGAGGTATTTGCTTCCCACAAGAAATACAATTATTAACTTTGTCTGACATCGGTCTGAGGCGAGAAAAGTTTCCCCAATGGGGTACTTAGCTTTAGAGAAGACTTCGGGCTGAAACTAGATTCGAAAATTTCAGGAGCTGGCCAACCAGCACTTGCGAACTCCTTCTGATTGGGCACCACGCGGCAAGAAAGACTGAAGAAAATGGCGTTGGCTGTCTCTTTTATACCCCTGTCGCACTGACGTCAGGGAAGAGGTGACGACAACCGACACCGGACCAGGACTTTGGGATTCGGCCGACTGCGGGACCGTCTGACCACAGGATAACCCAAGTGTGATGACTGCAGCAGTACAGCACGTTGAACATCAAGCCTTCCCACTAACAGTCCTATAAAAGAATGGAAGCAAAGGTCCTCTAACTTAAACTGCCTTTTTTTTTTTAAATAACTATTAAAATATACTAATAATTATTAACAAAGAAGGCAGAAAAAAAAATACACGTGCACACAAGAGCCTTCTACTACAACCTTATAAAACAGACTTTTTCTCTTTAAAGGAAAAAGTACGATACTAATATATAAAAAATATATTTAGGTTCTTATAAAACGCACACTAAACTAAGAAAAATACACACTCTAAGAAGAAAAAGGGAAAGGCTAGACCACAAACTAAAAAAGTTTTATTCCTTAACTACAGGCCCTTTCTTAAGTCTAAAGAAAAACTTATTAACACCACGAAATAACTTAAAGGTAGAAGGAACTATCTACTATTAATAATTGTAATAAATGAAGCTTGTTTATAAACAGATTATATCCAAAAATGTAAACACTTAGCCTGAGCTGGTCAAACGACACTATCTATTTCGTGGCAAATGAGATCTGAGGTACACACTGCTGCATGATGGGATAGGAGATTAGCCTCGAGCTACAGAAAAAAAGGCCAAGTCGGAGCAGAGGATTGGCTCCGAACCCATCAGTTAAGAATGAAGGCGAGATAGGACAACTTCACATACATTAATTACACACTTACAAAATGTACATATTTACAGACACACATCTGTTTTACTATTTATTTTTCTTATAACATTCTCGTTATTCTTCCACAACCATAACCTAATTGTAATAAATCTTTCAAAATCCATTTCTCATTAAACAAAATTTCATTCCGTACTTCATTCCAAATAACCCATTTTACATAAAATAAATTCATATCTACCCTTCTCACTTATTCTTTCTTCTTGGCAGATACCAATTTCAATATTTTTTTTTCTAATGTCATTATATCAAATAAGCAACTTTCAAAGCTGTTGCCTACAGACGCGAGACTACGAAAGCTGAAGTTATTCCATTTATCTCTCTCTCCCTTTTTATAAACTGGAGAAGTTTCTATCCTGGAAGTACTGCCCCAGTACTGAGCAAGTTGTTCAGCGTATGAAATAAGGGGTAACATAATGCTAACTTAGATTTACTAATATAATTCATAATAAAAAAAAAAAAGGACCCACAATTTTTTTTTACTTTATTTAATGAAGACTTGATCGTATTTTGTGTAATAACAGGATGGCCCAACATACTTGGTAACTGGTGGACTTTCACAGGCATTACGGTATCATATTATTCTGAAGAAATGTTCATTTAAGGCATTCTGCATTAACTTAAATTAAGAGAATATAAAGTGACTAAGCCAAAGAGTAAAATCAGATTTTTTGTTTTACAAGAGTTAATGTAATTGCAGTACTTCATTGACCCTTAGAATTAAAATGGCAAAAGATACATTTGAAAAATTACAAGTTGTAAATCTTTAGTAAGCTTATTTAACTTAACCTGGTCTCTTCTTATAGGAAGTTTCCTACATAAATACGCCTTTCTTTCTTTCTTTCTTTTTTTTCTTCTACAATTTTAACTTAAAGCTCCACCATTTTGGAAATCTACTTTTGTATGAGTCGTGATTTTTGTTTAAAGCAGCATATTCATTAATGTAGTAATATTTCTAACGTAATAAGTACAGTTTTTCCATCTACAGATTGTACGTCCAATGTATGATCTCAGCTCATAAATCTAGGGGTATAAAGACAGACATACCAGCATCAGTCAGCCTATTTCCAAGCCAGCAGCCTACAGCCAGGAGAGGTGTAGCTTGAACAGGTAAGTAAACTCCCCTGTTTCCACATAGCAGAGTACAATTAAAAGTAGATGGGGTAGAAGAAGGTTGAAGAAAGCAAGAGAAGAGGGGAAGGAATACTGCAAAAGTGATCAGCAGGACATCCACTGTTACGGCAAATTCATACACAGCTGTACTGTGTCCTGACTGAAATCACTGTTGCAGTATTCCTAACATATGGATGATACCCAGAGTTGAAGAAGGTAAAAAGAAGGGTGGCTGACTAATGGGTAGATTAGCAGTCTATCAGTCCAGATGAGACAGACCAAGCAAAAGCATCCATGGACCTGCAGAAAGCCAACTTTGTACTTTTTGGTGACTGTGTTTATAAAGGTTCATAGGTAGGTACTAGGCTATTGGCCCTAGGGCCTATACAAGCCTAGCCAAAAAGGTACCCTGGCTTTCACCACCCAAGAAAATTATTTTCCTCTGCCCCTGTCGAGCAGAGCCACAGAGGTGATCCCCGGGGTGAATTTCCCATCTCCCATCCAATCATCAAGATTTTTCTTGAAGAGTGCTAATGGGGAGCTTTGTTTGATATATATAGGTAGTTTGTTCCAGAATATGGGAAGTCTCTGGGACAGGAATCGGGATTTCTTTAAGTGGAGCATGTCCGAAAGCTCTGGGTTTGACATAGCTTTGTATGTTAGGCAAAGACCACCTCTGAGCAGGTGATATATGATGGAATAAAGCTGGAGTTTTTTGAGATGGTCTGCTTAGGGCATCTGTTTGAGGCCAGTAATCCTCTTTGTGAGGTATTTCTGCAGCCTTTCCAGTTGTTGTAGATGTCTTGTGAGGTACATACCAAAAGGGGCATTGTACTCTATGATGGGTCTAATGAGTGAAGAGTAGAGGAGAACAATGACCGCTTTTTTCCTGGATGAGAAACCTTTTGTGATGAGGTGTGCCACGTAGAAGGATTTCCTGATTACTGTGGCGATGTGATTATCAAAGGAGAGAGTACTGTCCACCTGTGTCCCAAGGTCTCATCACACATTCAGTGTTAAGTAGACTACCACCTATGTGGTAGCTCATGGGTACAGAGTTTTTACCAAAGGGGATGACAATGCAATTTTTGGCATTGAGCTTGAGGCCATGGTTTTGACACCAGGCATCTGTCTTACTGATGCTCTTTTGTAGGATGTCCACATTGTTAGGAGTTTCAATTATGGCTCCTAGCTTGCAGTCATCTGTGAACTTTGTTAGCCAAAGACCCTCTGTGTTAGCCTGTACTTCAGAAAAGTAGATGCCAAACAGAAGAGGACCTAGGACTGAACCCTGTGGTACTCCACTTGTCACTGGTCTGAAGTCGGATTTGGAGTCTGCTACTTTCATAGTGTGGGTTCTGTCAGTGAGCCAGTTGACAACCCATCTTGTGACACGGGGATTTATACCTAGTTTAGTGAGTTTATCTATAATTCCAGAGTGGGGGATGGTGTCAAAAGCCTTGGCGACATCTAGATAGGCTGTGTGAACCACCTTACTCTCGTCTACGGCTTTGGGTGACTGCTTCACAGAAGTCTATCAGGTTTTGGAGACATGATCTGCCTTTTACAAACCCGAACTGGGTGGGGTCCAGAGTTTGGGAGACTACTAATGTCTTTGTTTATAAGTTCCATGAAAAAGAAGTTATGTACCTACCATAACGTTCCATGTTAGTTGTCTTCATCTCGCCTTCCTTCTTGCTGTTTGGGTTCGGAGCCAATCCTCGGCTCCAACTCAGCTATCTTCTATAGCTCGAGAGCCGTTTACTGGCCTGACGCTACCCCTTATCCCAGAATGCCCAGCGTCAGCTACCCAGATCTCATTTGTGATAGCGCACACTAGACATAAGTAACCAGATACCTAAAAACTGGTTGTCCAATGCACCTAACAAGGAAAGAGTCATAAATTACCTGGCATGTGAAGTAATAAAAGATGCTCAGCCAGTGAAAACAAACAGGAACTCCTCTCAAACCTCTAGGAAGGGGGGAAGGAGGGAGGGATGCAAGAAGGAAGGTGAGATGAAGACAACTAACATGGAACGTTATGGTAGGTACATAACTTCTTTATGTTAAGTTGTCCATCTCGCCTTCGTTCTTGATGTTTGGGACAGCATCCCTAGCACCTAAATTCCCGGGTGGCTCATTAGAACAGACTCTTCAAAACAGTAGAACCAAAGGAAGCTCTTCTCCTGGAGACCATATCCACCTTGTAATGAGAGATAAAAGTGTGAGGGTTTGCCCAAGTGGCAGCTGCACAGATCGAGTCTATGGGCAACCTAGACTGAAAGGTTACAGAGGTGGCTAATGCTCTAGTGGAATGACCTTTTGGTTTAGCTGGTAGCTCTTTATTTCGTAACTGATAAATAATGGCAATAGTATCAGATAACCATCTGGATAAGGTCACTTTAGCAACTGGAAGGCCTTGTTTGTTGAAAGCATAAGAAAGAAAGAAAGAACTGGTCTGACTTTAGTTCCTTAGTTCTATGGAGGTAAAAATGCAATTGTCTGTGCACAACCAATTGGTGGAGCTTGTATTCTGCCTTGTTGCTGTGATTAGGAAAGAAAACTGGGAGATCTATAGATTGATTTAAATTGGTCTCTGAGCAGACTTTAGGAATAAAGGATGGATTGGTCCTCAGAGAAACTCTGTCCTTGTGAAACACCAGGTAAGTAGGACGAACACATAGTGCTTGAAGTTCTGAGACACGTCTAGCTGAAGTGATAGCAACAAGAACAAGTGTCTTCCAAGAAAGAAATTTTAAGGAACATGATGCTGCCAGTTCAAAGGGAGGCACAATTAAGGAAGCTAAAACTAAAATGAGATCCCAAGGAGGAGGATGATCTCTAATTGGGGGTCTAAGAAGAGATGTTCCTCTCATAAAGGCCTTGCAGAGCTTATGAAACATTATGCTAGAATTAAACATACAAATATGAAAATTAGAAATGGCAGCTAGTTGTACTCTAATGGTAGTGGAAGTCGCACCAGACAGAGAGTTGGCAAGAAATTCAAGAATTTCATGGACTGGGGCTGAGAAAGGATCCAAATTTCTAGATTCTGCCCAGTAAGAAAACCGTTTCCATTTACCAGCATATGTTTTCCTCGTAGTAGACTTATGTAAGGAAACAATAATATCACGGGACTGCTGGGGAGATATTGGAAAGCCTGGCTAAGTTTGGAAGTGGAGTAACCAAGCTGTGAGCTGGAGAGTTTGAAGGGATTGGTGCAACCCGCCTGACTGATGAGTCAGAAGATCTGGAACCGGGTCCAGAATCCACGGTTGATCCAGAAGGTGGAGGTGCAGGAATGGGAACCATATCTGTCGAGGCCAATATGGGGCAATGAGGATCATTTTGCAACCCAACAATTTTGATTTCTGTATGAGTCTTGGTATGAGAGGGAAAGGGGGAAAAGCATAAAGGAGTCCCTGAGGCCAATCGTGGACTAGAGCATCTCTGGGTATATGACCTGGAAGAGGAAGTAGGGAGAAGTAGCTGCTGCATTTGTTGTTGAGAGGAGTGGCAAATAGGTTGCAGTAAGGCTGCCCCCATTTACCGAAGATAAGATCTGCAACTTCCTGATTCAGAGACCACTTGTGAGGCATGAGGATAGCTCTGCGGAGCCCATCCGCTATGACATTGGATTTCCCAGGGATGTGCATTGCTATCAGAAAACGTTGGGAGGAAATCGCCCATTGCCACAGTCTGAGTGCTTCTTGACACAAGGGGTAAGACCTGGTCCAGCCCTGTTTGTTGATGTACCACACCACTGACTTGTTGTCCGTTTGGATTGCAATGGTCCCGGAAGGAAGAGAGTCTTGAAGGGCTTGCAACACTAGGAGCACCACTCTCATTTCTAAGACAGATATTCAGATGGTACTTGTGAGGTTGCCAAGTGCCTGGGACTGTCCTGCCTAGATAATGCCCCCCCCCCCCATCAGGGAGGAGTCCGTGGTCACTGTGGCTACCGGAGGGGGTTGTATGAAAGGTCTGCCCTGAATTACTAGTGGGGAGACCATCCACCAAGAAAGGTGTCTTTCGCATGTTTTTGTGACCAGGATCATGTGAGACATGGGTAGTTCCTGGAAAGACCACTGCGTGAAAAGAAGCCACTGAAGGATTCTCATGTGGAAACGTGCTAATGGGACAAGAAGAATGGCAGCTGCCATGGAGCCTAGAGCTTGGAGGACATATCTGACTTGAATCCTTTTGCTCTGCATTAGAATTAACACTTGTTGACGAATAGTGGAAACTTTCCTGTGGTAATCTTGCAAACATTTCTTTTGTGTTTAATTCTGCTCCTATGTATGTGATAGACTGACAGGGCAACAAGGCAGATTTTTCAAAATTTACTGTAATGCCTAGTTGAGTGCATGATGTGATTGTATAATCCCATGCCTCTACGAGTTGATGCCTGGTGGCAGCAGTCAAGAGCCAGTCGTCTAGGTAGGGAAACACCTGGAATCCTTGATGCCTCAGGTGAGCCGTGACTACTGCCATACACTTGGGGAACACCCTGGGGGCTGAGGTGAGACCAAAGGGCAGATCTCTGAACTGGTAATGACTGGCCCCTACCCGGAAGCGAAGAAATCTCCTGGAGCATCTGTCCATCTTGATATGGTAGTACGCGTCCTGAAGATCTATCGAGTACATCCAATTGTCCTGACCCAGAAAAGGGAAAATGGACTGCAGTGTCACCATCCAGAACTTTTCTTTTTGTACAGATTTGTTCAATCTGCTGAGATCCACTATTGGTCTACAGTCCCCTGTCTTTTTTGGTACTAAAAAGAAGCTTGAGTAAGTTGCGGATCCTAGTTGGTCTGCGGGGACTTCTTGAATGGCTCTTTTTTCTAGCAGTCTTGAAACTTCTGTGACTGCTTGATCCCTTAGACTGTGTGGGACATCTGGGATGGGCTTTTTTGATTCTATGGGGGATTGCAGAAAGAAGTTTCCGTTGAATCCAAACAACTATGCTATCGTCTCTGTGTAACAACGAAAAACTAATAAAACAATAGATAAATGCTGAATGTCACCAGTGATATTCAGTATTTATCTATTGTGGCTGTTTTTTCTAGCAGTCTTGAAACTTCTGTGACTGCTTGATCCCTTAGATTGTGTGGGACATCTGGGATGGGCTTTTTTGATTCTATGGGGGATTGCAGAAAGAAGTTTCCGTTGAATCCAAACAACTATGCTATCGTCTCTGTGTAACAACGAAAAACTAATAAAACAATAGATAAATGCTGAATGTCACCAGTGATATTCAGTATTTATCTATTGTTTTATTAGTCTTTGAACATTGTGTTTGACTATTTATTTTTACGATATTACATCCGAAGCATTGCGCTGCAATAAAACATTTTTTGGAGCCTACACTGCTTTTCATCTGTGTTTTTCGTTGTTACACACAGAGATTCTATGGGGGATTGATGGAAGGGAATTTTGTAATCTCCGGATATAATGGATAGTACCCATCTGTCACTTGTTATATTTTGCCAGGCTTTTGGGTATAGCGAAAGTCTTCCCCCGACTGCCTCCAGAGGTGAGCAGTCGGGCAACCCTTAAGGGATGCTGGAAGGGCGTGGCAGAGAAGGTTTCTCTGTCACCCTGGTTTTGTGGTCCCCCTCTGCCACGAGGGCGGCATCTGTTATTGTTTCCCCCTCTGCCCCTGGGGGAAAAAAATCACTACGTGTGTCAGGCAAGGGTCCCTGGAATTTTTGGAACCACATCTTTCCGCTCTTCTGACCCTTGGGATAAGGTCTGGAAGGGGTGGAAAGACGGACTCCCACGGCAGAGAGAGTCTTGCCTTCCTGCTCACACCTGGTCAACATGTCTTTCACCCGAGGCCCAAAGAGAAAGGTGCTAAAGGGAGTATTGTTGAAGGATGCTCGAAAGGGTTCCACAAAGTGACACAGCTGTATCCAAGCATGTCTTCTGAGAGCCACACCTGTCCCTGCGGCTCTGCTCGCTCCATCGGCTGCATAGGAAATCAGCCTCATGGAGGATTTAACTATGGAATTAAGAGTCGCAAGCTGAGAAGCTATTTTGGCTGGTACTCCCTCGGCTATAGGATCTTGAAGGGTATCTCCAAGCTCTTTCAGGAGATCCCTTTGAAGACGCATGACCTCGAAGGTGTCCCGACCTCTAGGCAGAGAAAGCTCCGGCTCCGAAGAAACAGGAGCCCTTCTCCACGTCGAGGGTGATGGCTCTGAGGCCGATGCTGGAGCTGAGCTCACCTGCGCCAAAGCTCAGAGGGGGAGAACAGGGTCGGACAAGGGTCCGATGCCACTCCCCCCTCAGAGCCGACGAGAGAGATCAGGCGCTCAGATCCCTCAATAGAAGGTACAATCGAGGTAATCGGAGCCAACGTCGGAACCGAAGGAGAGATGATCGGCACAGATGGTTCTACTACCTGCGGATCCATGGTCTCCGGCTCCAAGCTAAATGTAGTCAGAGGAGGAACAGAAACAGAGGCGGTTGCAGCTGATACCTGTTGAGGTGGGCTGGACAGTAATTTTGCCAGTGCCTGTGACTTAAGCAACCTACTTACTACTCTCTCCACATCATGATCCGATAATCTAGAGGAGCGAGAGGAGTGGGAAGAATGATGGCTACGTTCATTCTGTAACAAGGGTGACTGAGGTGCCAAGTGGATGGACTCCAAGGACGGAGACCTCAGTCTCTTATGGCTCCAAGACGGCTCCGAAATAGCAGATGGAGCAGACAGAGGAGTTGCCTTGTTGGTGCCAGCTGGCACCAACATACTTGGTTGGTCAAGTAAAGGAGTCGCTCCAAAGGTGGAGCCGGCGGCTTGACAGACTTAGGGGATTTCGCTGGCTGAGTACGTCTAGCCAGAGAATCCTGAGGCTTCAATAATCCCCGAAGGATTAACTTGTTTTTGTGCTCCTGCAGGACCCTTGTACTAAAAGCATGACAAATAGAACAAGAGTCCTGCAGTGAACAGCACCCAAACAATATACACAACTAGTGTGCCCATCTGTCAGAGACATTTTCAGACAGCATGAGTCACACTTTTTGAAGTCAGATACCTTGGTATCTTTAGACATTTTCCCAACAAAAAACCACAACAACAATAAGAAAATGCTATACTACAAAAACTAAGAAACAAACTTTTTTTTATATGATGTAAGTGTTATTAATGTTTATACCAACTGTATAAAACCTGTACTTACTCTTGTGAAATGTCTTATGAATGGAAAAATAATAAAAATATTATTGAAAAAAAAAAAAAAAAAAAAAAGAAACTAACTTTTTTTTTTTTTACAGTTAAGGAATAGAAAGTATAGTTAAGGAATAGAAAGGAGAGCCTCTAATTTAAACGGCTATCCTAAGGGGGAGGGAGAACTCTCTAATTTAAACGAGTTCAGGGGAAGAAGGCCTGCAAGTTATGGAGCGACGGCCAACAGAATACAACACACAAGAAAGCGAATAGGAATAAAGTAATATATCTAGACAAAAACTTGACAAATTTTTAAGAATAAACAACAAATATAATAGAAAAAACTATATTAAGCCTGAGCCAGTAACGAAACAACCTCTCAGATGAAGTGGCAAACGAGATCTGGGTAGCTGACGCTGGGCATTCTGGGATAAGGGGTAGCCTCGAGCCAGTAAACAGCTCTTGAGCTATAGAAGATTGCAGAGTCGGAGCCGAGGCGAGATGGACAACTTAACATCATACGTTCCATGACCTTGCAGCCCAGGCTCGTTAGGCTAATGGGATGGTAGTTCCTGGGGTTTGTGATGGCTCCCCCTTTGAGGAGTGGGATCACCGTCGCTGTGCACCATTCAGTGGGTACAAAGCCTGAGGTGAGGCTATGATTGAACACAGTGCTTCGGTGGGGTGCCAGTTCATGTAGAATACAGCCTGGGATGTCAGGTCCCATGGATGCTGTGTTCTTGGCTTTGGAGAGTGTGATTTTTACCTGTGCAGCCGTGATTACAGGAACTTTGCATTCTTCCAGTATAGAGATGGGCCCTTTGGGGGGTAAAGTGAGCACTGAACCTGTCAGGATGTTGGCAATATCAGTTGGTTCTGTATATTTAGTGCCATTGCGCTGTAACGCAGAGCAGATTGGAGTGTTGCCATTGAGATTCTTGACACAGCTATAGAATGCTTTGTGGTTTTCTTTAGAATCAGTGGCGATTTTGTTTTCATAACTAGCTTTGGAAGATTTTATGAGGGATCTCAGCTTCTTACTGAAGCTGACCAGGGAGTTCTTCCAGTCATGGAATTTTACTCTTTTTTGCAACAGTTTCTTTCTTCTGTTTTAGAGTTTGTTTATGGCAGGGGACCATCAGATTGGCTTCCTTTTTTGGAGGATAGCATCTTGGTTCTGTTAGGGATAGCACGATCCATGCACTCGTTTAAGTGCTTATAAAGTGCATTTGTGTAGGGTTCAGCAGTCGTACCTCTACTGTCCGTCTGCATGGGTGCTGTGAAGTTTGCCACTTCTGTCTTAAGAAGCATGAAGTTGGTTTTGGAGAAATTTTTTACGGTGGTTTCCCTAATGGGGGGTGGGGGCGGGATGAGGATGTCTAGGCTGATTAGCTTGTAGTCGGATCTAACCAACAAGGAACTGACCTCTGGTGTGGAACACCAGTCGCCCATGTTGGTAATGACCAGGTCTAGGATACTGCTGCCCCTGGTGGAGGTGTAGATAAGTTGGATCCAAGGCGTTTTATGAATTCCAGAAAAAGTAAAGGACCAAGTAGCAGCTTTCAAGACAGACTGGGTATCTACTTCCTTGTGAAAGGGCACTGAAGAAGCCACTACCCTAGTGGAATGAGCTTTTGGGCAGGAAGGCAAGGACCTACCATAGTGTGAATAGCAGAAGGAAATGGCCTTATAGATACGAGTTGCAATAGTTTGTTTGGAGACTGTCTGGTCCAGCTTAGAGCTTATAAAAGATGCAGACAGTTGAGAAGTGTTTCTGAAGGATTTACAGGTAGAGTCTTACAAACAATGAAAAATAAAAGGCAGCTGTTGCACGACAAAAGCAGTATTACAGACAATATTCATCCAAGATAAAACAGTGCAAGCAAACACAGCAGTATTTAATACTGCTGTGTTTGCTTGCACTGTTTTATCTTGGATGAATATTGTCTGTATTTTTCTGGATTTGGAGTTTTCTGCTTATAAAGGATTTACCACCTACCAAGCGTCGCTTTTGTCTTGCAACAGCTGCCTTTTATTTTTCTGAAGGATTTAGGTTTGTCCAAATAAAATCTCAGTTGTCTGCAAATGTCCAGAGAATGCAGGATTCTTTCCCCTATTCTAGGGGTTGGGAAAAAAGGCAGGTAGGTGAGCAGCCTGACTGAGGGACAGCTTGTTCATTACCTTAGGCATGAAGGATGGATTAGCCCTGAGAGTCACCCTCTCCTTGTGGAAAATAAGAAAAGGTGGAATGGCCACAAGAACTTGCAACTCAAACTCTCCCAGAATAGTTTTCCAAGTACAGAATTTTAAAGTGGCAGAAGGTGCTGGTTAATAGGGAGGCAATGTAAGTTTTTCAGCAGAAAACTGAGATCCCAAGAAGAAAAGATGGGTTTTCTTGGTGGGTTAAGATGCAGGGCTCCCATCAGGAAAAGCTTGACATCCAATCTGGCCATAAAAGCAGGGGCTGAGAGGGAGACACTGATGGCTGGCAGGTGAACTTCGAGAGAAGAGTAACCCAAACCTGAATGTAGTAGTTTGCAAAGATATTGTAGGATAGCTGGGATGCATGTTAAGAATGGGTCCTGACTGTGTGGCACTAATAAATTCTTTTTTCATTTAGCTGTGTATGATTTTCTTGTAGAGGGTCTCCTGGCTTCCAACAGGACTGTAACAACCTCCTTAGAGAATAGGTGCCTTTGAGAGATTAGTTTAGTGAAAAAAGATTTGGGGGGAGAAACAATCCTTGTTGAGTGATGAGGTCTGGTTGTACAGGTATTTTCCTGGAATTTCCCTTTGTCGGGTAAAATAGCAGGGGAAACCAATGTTGCCTCAGCCAAAAGCGGGCCAGTAAAAGGAGTTTAGGTGGTTCCTTTTGTGGTTTTTAGAAGAATTTTTGGAAGTAGACATACTGGAGGGAAGGCACAAAGGAACTTCTCTGTCCACAGGAAGGAGAAGGCATCTGTTCTCCAGGCTGAAGGACAAGGTGTCTGGTGCAGAACTGGGGAAGCTGGTGGTTGGTTGGTGTTGGAAAAAGGGTCATCTGTGATGTGCCCCACTGAAGAGCAATTGCCTGGAAGACCTGTCTGTTCATGCTCCATTTATTTGGTCCTCCAAGAAGCAGCTTAGGGAATCTGCAGCACATTGTCCTGTGAGGGAATGCATGTGGCTGTGAGAGTGATGTCCATCTAGGTAGGTAAGTTCCATGCCTCACGCGCTAATCTGCACAATTGGTAAGACCTTGTGCCTCCCTGTTTATGTATCACTTGACTGTAGTGATGTCCATGTGTACCAGAAGTGGTCCTGGTTTTCAGAGGTTGGAGAGTAATTTAATTCAGGAACTGTGGTTGCCATCTGCCCTGAACCTGGTGTGATCCTGTCCATGTCCCGTGCCTCACCTAAGACATCTGTGAATTTCTTGAAGAGGAAGAGGTGGGTGTGAAGGGAAGTCCTGGATTGAGATTAACCTGTTCCTTCACCAAAGCATCTCCTTTTTGAGAAAAAAGAAAGAGGAGGAGTATCAGGGTGGTGAAGGAGTGGGGGTGTTGGGACAATACAGATTTCAGATACCACTGCATTTTCTTCATGTGAAATCTGGCTAGGAGAAGCATAGGGATGGTGGCCACCATGAAACCAAAAGTTCTTAAGATCTCCCTTACTGTGTAGTGTGTTCCAAAGGGAGATCTATGAAGAATTTGGACAGACTCTGAACTTTTTCCTGAGAAATGAAGGCATGCATTTTCTTTTTGTCCAGTCTACAACCCAGGAAAACCAGGTCCTGGGTAAGAACCATGTGGGATTTTTTTTGTAGTTGACTGTGGATTTCTTCAAGAGTTAAAGGGTGAAATCTAGATGCTGAAGAAGGAATCCTGGGGAAAGAGCTTGAAGCAACAGGAAGAAAAGACAGGGAAAAATCTGAATTTCCTTGATGCGGCAGAATACCACTACTGGAGCAAGACAGTTTGTGAACACTCTTGGTGCTGTGGAAAAGCTGAAAATTAAAAGCAGTAAATTGAAAATGTGAGGGGCCAGAGAAAAACCCAAGAAATTTCCTGCAAGAAGGATGAATTTGTATGTGCATTTGGGCCTCCTTCAGACCTAGGGAAACTAGAAAGGCCGGAGGGAAAATGAAAGGTAAGTGAGTGGGAAGAGAGTATTTTAAAAGTTAGTACTTTTAAGAATGGTGTTTAGAAAAGAAGGGTCATGGATGGGTTACTACAATCCTCCTTTTCTTAGTACTAGCTAGATTCTGGAGTAGAATCCTTTCCTGACAAAGTCTTTCAGGATTTGTTCAAAGGTGCCCTGATTCACGAGGTAATGAATAATGGGGGCTAGCAGATAGCTGGCTGTGAGGAATGTGGCATTTCTTTCAGGAGAGGAATATTTTCCCAGGACATGGCATAAAACATCCTTTTTGATGGACAGGACCCATTTGTCTGTGTTAGTAGTTTCCCATGGGGCCACAGAGAGCAACAGTCTTTTGGAAAGTGGGTAAGGGTGCTAAGGATGGAGGTGGGCTGCTGCTGAGGTAATCAGAGATTTTTATTTTCCAAAGGGAGGCCTCCCAGACAGAGGTTCCCTATGAGGTTTGTGAGAGCACCTTTTCCCAGTTTTCCTTGTTTTTTTTGAGTTGTCCTAAGATCCCTTCTGAGGAAGGATACAGATTTAGATGGGTAGTTCCTATGGTATCTGGGAAATGAGGAGAGTACAGTCTTTCATAGTCTTACCTTATCTTGTCGAGTTTTGAACAGACTGGCAGCCTGAGGACCAAACAAATCTTTGTCCAATTGGGAAGTTTAAGAGTTTTGACTTGAAATCCTCAGGAATAGGCTGGCTACAAAGCTGTGCATATCTGCGAATAACAGAGCCAGTAGCTGCTGCCTCAGAAGCATCCACAGCATCATAACTGCACTTAATGCTGTGACTGGCTATTTGAGTGGCCTGGGAAAGTAGATTCTGCATTAGTTTCTTTGATTCTGCAGTTTGAGGGTCTTCCATAACCTTGTTCAAGGACTGACATACAGAAATCAACTATTTTGCTTGTAATGATGTGCGGTATTGGCAGCTATGTCAGGAGAAGTAGGGCAGTGGATGTGCAACATATTTTGTAAATAATTACATGCCATTTGTATATCAAACTGATTTGTGAAGATGCTTATGTTTAAAAATGTATTTGTAAAGTTGCTTGTGTTAGAAATGTACCAACATTGTGTTCTGCTGGTCAGAAAAAGAAACGCACTTGTATGCCAACTATTGAAATTAACATTATAACAGAAGATACTGGAAGAGAAGAGGTTAATCTCAGTCCAGTTAACTTTGAAAAATAGTATGAAATTAAATTACTTAAATTTAGACCATAAAGATTGCATCTTACATTTCTGATTGCAGACAGAGAATGGTTTATTAGCTCCTGTAGGAAGAGTGGAAGTGTTTTATTGCTTTAAGACTTCCAGAAGCTACAACAGATCTTATGAAAGCTTTATGTGTGCATATTATTGAGACATATGTGTGAACTTCTGGGAAATTTGCTAGGAAAGGTGGTAGTATGGGAACCAGAAGTCAGATAACCAGATGTATGTGATGTCATTCTGCAATCCCGGGCAAAAATTATGTTTTAATACTAGATGAAAAGTACAGTTTTGTACCTACCATAAATGTAGATGTCCGAGAGGTATGCATCTGCAGTCCTAACAAATGGGTTGTCCTGCCTCAGGCAGCCCTTCGGTCGGCCGGATTCCAAAGTCTGGGTCTGGCCTCGGCTGATGTCGCACTTCACCCGACGTCATAGCTGCTGTCAATTGGGTATAAAGGCATCAGCCGACGCCATTTTCCTCAGTGTTTCTTGCCCCAGATGCCAGGTGCCCTCTAGGAAGGCTAAATTTGGATAAATGCAAATGATTCCAAACAGTAGAGAGCAAACAAAAATAAACATGTATGTACATATATACAAACAAATACACCATAATAGATTCCCCAGCTAGCTACAAGATGGGCAAAT
Organism: Protopterus annectens; assembly: GCF_019279795.1. Classification (NCBI taxonomy): domain Eukaryota; kingdom Metazoa; phylum Chordata; order Ceratodontiformes; family Protopteridae; genus Protopterus; species Protopterus annectens. Next base: position 354,704,249 of record NC_056727.1, on the reverse strand, counting down.
ACCTAGGAGTACCACAGAGGGAAGGAGGGTGGGTAATCCTGACTGCAGATGCATACCTCTCGGACATCTACATTTATGGTAGGTACAAAACTGTACTATGTCCTTCAAGGATGCATCTGCAGTCCTAACAAATGGGTAGAATACCATAGCCAAACTGGGGGAGGAGGCACTAAGAAGATTATGGTGTAGTTAAGATCCCTTGCAAAACAGCAGTGGCAAAACCTGCTCGGGATCTGGAGTATAAAGGCAGATTATAATGCTTGGCAAATGTATGCACGGTGCTCCAAGTAGCAGCCTCTAAAATGTCTTTGGTAGCCACTCCTCGTAAGAAAGCGGTAGTAGTGGCTGTAGCCCTTGTGGAGTGAGGTCTGATGTTTTCTGGAGTTGTCTTTCCATGAAAAGAGTAACAAAATCTAATGCAATTTCCTATCCATTTTGAGATTGTCTGTTTTGAAATTGCTTTTCCTTCCATTCCTGCTGCATATGCTACCAGAAGCTGGTCAGTTTTTCTATTGTTCTTGGTTCTGTCCAGGTAGTAGCGCAATTGCCTGTGTACATCCAAGGTATGCAGTAGTCTTTCCCCTGTTCTGTGGGTTGGGGAAGAATGTTGGTAGGTGGATTGCTTGGTTCAATGATACCCTGGAGACCACCTTTGGCATAAAAGTAGGGTTAGTTCTCAAGGACACTCTATCCTGATGGAAGATAAGGAAGGGCTGTACTGCCATTAATGCCTGTAATTCAGAAACCCTTCTTGCTGAAGTGATTGCAAGCAGGAAAGCAGTTTTCCAAGATAAGAACTGTAATTCTGCTGTTGCTGCTGGTTCAAAAGGGGGAAGTGTTAACTTTTCTAGCACAAAGTTCAGGTCCCATGTAGGCAAAGGTGGCTTCCTTGGAGGCTTTACATTTTTAATTCCTCTCAGAAACTGCCTGAGTAGAGGATGAGAGAAGACTGGAGGATCCATGTTATATTCTGCTGAAATTGCTGAAGCATGAATCTTGATGGAGGAGTAAGACAGGCCATTGTGGAAAAGTTCTGTTAAATATTCCAGGATGTTAGCTATGTTTGCCAATGATACATTTTCTCCTTTTGCTGCACTCCAAATGAGGTATCTTTTCCATTTTGCTGAATAAGTCTTCCTTGTGGAGGGTCTGCAAGCCTCCAGGATAATGTCTTTAACCCTCTGAGATAAATCTGGGTTATTTTGTTTTATGTAAGATTCCAAGCAGCTAGCTGCAGTGTTTTCAAGTTTGGATGCAGGATCTTGAAGTTGTTCTGTGTTAGCAGCAAAGGAACTAGAGGTAGAGGCCATGCAGGTGCCCGAGACATACTCCTCAGAAGCGGGTACCAATGCTGCCTCGGCCAGTCTGGAGCTATCAGTATGATCCTTGGGTGATCTTCTTTGATCTTCAGTAGCACTTTGTGCATCAAAGGAAGAGGTGGGAATGCATATGCTGTTAGGTTTTCCCAACTGAAGGATAGGGAGTCCACCTTCCAAGCAAGTGGGTGGTATGTCCTTGTGCAGAATTGTCTCAATGGGTGGTTGTGTGGGGATGCAAACAGGTCTATTTCTGGTAGCCCCCATTTCTTTGTAATGGATTTGAAGATGTCCGGATGCAGCATCCATTCGTGGGCATCCGTGGTAGTTCTGCTTAAGGTGTCTGCTAGTATATTTTCTTTTCCTGGCACAAATATGGCCTGGAGCTGAATGTTGAGGTTCAGGGCCACATTCCACAGGTCCATTGCCATCCGGCATAGAGGATATGAATGTGTGCCTCCCTGCTTGTTGATATACCACATAACTGTGGTGTTGTCCGTCCTTATCAGCAAATGACCTTGTTGAAGAAACGGTCTGAATGTCTGAATTGCCTGTTTCACTGCCAGCATCTCTTTTTGATTTATGTGTAGGTTCAGCTGGTCCTGTGTCCATAGGCCTTGTATGCACTTGTCTGCCATGTGTGCCCCCCAACCGAGGTCTGAGGTGTCCATGGTGATAGTATGGCTTGGGTGAGGGCTGTGGAAAGGCAGTCCTTTGTTCAACTGACAGGCCTGAGCCCACCACAGGAATTCTTGCTTCAGGCATGGAATTACTGGAATTTGGGTTTCTAGGCTGTGCTTGTGCTGAGACCATAAATTCCTTAGGTACCATTGCAACTTTCTCATATGTAGTCTGGCATGTGGGATCAATATTATGCAGGATGCCATGTAACCCAAGGCTTGCAGGACTTTCCTTGCTGTAAGCTGGTTCTGCGTTGTTAATGCCATGAAATAGAGTGGTAGTTGTTTTTGCTTTTCTGCTGTGAGAAATGCCATTTGATTTGATGTGTCCAGTTCTGCACCCAAGAATGTAATCCTTTGGGATGGTACCAGCCTTGACTTTTTTATGTTGACTGTGTATCCCAAGGCCTGCAATAGGTGAATAACCTTTTCCAAATCTTTTGTTAATTTGATCTTGTTGTCCGCTTGTATCACGCAGTCGTCCAGGTATGGATAAATTTGAATTCCCTGAAGCCTGCAATGAGCAATTACTGATGCCAGGCATTTCGTGAATACTCTGGGCGCAGTAGATAAGCCAAAGGGCAATGCTGAGAATTGATAATGCTCTGATCCTGCAAGAAATCTGAGGTATCTTCTGCAATCTGGTCGTATAGGGACGTGCAGGTATGCCTCCTTGAGATCTAGAGTCACCAGCCAAGACTCCTTGCCCAGCATGGGAAGAAGTTGCTGTAGGGTCAGCATTTTGAATTTTGGAACAATGAGATATGTGTTCAGAGCGGACAGGTCGAGAATAGGTCTCCATTGGTTTTCTTTTCTTGGCACCAGGAAAAGTCTGGAATAAAATCCTTATCCTTGTTCCATAGCCGGTACCTTTTCTATAGCTCTCATCCTTAGTAAGTGGTTGATTTGTCCTAGAGCGTTTGTTTTTTGGTTTGGTGGTAGGTTTGGCATTCCTCTCTTCCTTGGTAGAGTATGGAAGTGAAACCTGTAACCTTTGTCTATTGTCTGTAAAATCCATTTGTCTCCTGTAATGTAATGCCAGTTTACTGAAAATAAGGCTAGCTTTCCGCCTAAGGGTGCTTCCAGTTGTTCCCTGGTAGGCGGCATCACAGCCAAGTCACTGTGACTGTCCTGTGGAAGTGGTAGTAGCTGGATCTGTGGCAGTACTTCTCTGGTTGTTAGGCTGCCACTGACGTCCCCTGTAGGCACCTCTGGATTGACCTCTGCCTCTTGGGCGCCTATTTCTGCCTCTCTGTGCTCTGGTGGTGTCTGGAAAGGACCAATTTTTCGAAGGCCAATTTCTACTAAACCTAGGAGGCTGGACCTGTAAGAAATCCTTGACTGTTTGGACAGATTTTGCTTTTTCTTCCACCTTCTTTAACACTTGCTGTGCAGGGGAGCCAAACAAACTGAGTTTCTCCATGGGAGCATCTAGGAGCTTTGACTTTACATGGTCTGGTAAGGATTGCTCTTTTAACCATGCATGCCTTCTGATCACTGTACCAGTCATAGCTGATCTAAAGGAAGCCTCCAGTGCATCATAGCCGCATTTTAAGGAATGATTACTGACCTGCTGAGTGTTATGTACCAAATCCTGAAGGGACTTACGGTCTATAGGTTCAGGAGAGGATAGTTTTTTTATTTAGCTGATCTAACAAAAATTCCTGATACTGAATCATGTGGAATTGACAGTTTAAGGCCCTAGCCGAAAGAGTAGCAGAAGTATAAACTTTTTACCCCATCTCTCTAATGCTCTAGATTCTCTTTCAGAGGGAGGGGTTTTGGCAGTTGCTACAGCTTTGGGGCCCTGAGAAATAGTTTCAGGATCTGCAATAGGAGCCTTATACAAGTGATAATGTGTGTCCGGGACCCTGTAGTATCTGTCGGGCTTAGCAGGGGCCGGGGAAGAGAGTCAGGGCAGTACAAGCATCATTGAATGCATCATCCACAACTGTTAGTACTGGAGGAATGGCTAAAGGCCTATGCTGTGGCAAATGTAAAAAGGTCCTTAGCCGTTTCCTAGAATCTGAAAAATCCTGGCCCTGCCATTGAAATTGCTCTCTCATAGCATGCAAGGTTTCCCCAAAAGAAAATTCCTCAGGAGGAGAGGCAGAAGGAATGGAGTCTTCTGCGTCAGAATCCTCATATGGAGAATAAGGGCCTTCTGGAGGATTTGAGTTTTCTGAATCATCACAGGAATAATCCATAGAAACTGGTTCAGGGGGCTCTGCTCTAGGCCTCTTCTCTGGAGGGGGATGAGAGGCCCTGTCAGGGTGAGGTTGGGATCCCCTGATCAAAGAAATGAGATCCTCTGCCAGGCTGAGCATTTGGGAACTAGAGCTAGGCCTGTGTGAGGGGGTTTTAGCAGGCAAGGCCTTAGAAGATTTAGCTGCTTTAGCCCTAGAGAAAGCCTTGATAGACATGGATGCAGGGGGCCTAGCAGCTCCACGTGCAGGAGTAGATATGTCTAAAGGAATAGTATCTGATAAATCCTGGGAGCCTGCTACAGCAGGAGAAATTTCAGTAGCAGATTCAGCTATGCTGTGTGAGGCCTCGGCTGTAGCAGGAATGCTTTCGGCCGAAGGAAGAACCGAGGACTCGGTTTCAGCCGAAACCGAGACACTCGCGGTTGGCTTAACCGTTGTTTCAGCCGAAACCGCGGACCGCGAGTGTCGGTCCTTTTCCTTACGCTTTTTTGCTAATTGTGAAGTCGGAGTCTCCGACGGCATTTTGTAAGCAAAAGTGGGACCAAAAAACTCCTCCGCAAACTCCGACCGACGTCTAAGTTTCCGTCGGTTGAAGGAAGCACAGGCTAGACAAGCTGCTACGTCGTGGTCTGGGCCTAAGCAAGGAAGGCAGTAAGAGTGGAAATCCTTATGAGGTATTTGTTTCCCACAAGTTAAACAATTATTTACTTTTTCTGACATCGGCTGAGGCAAGAAAGAGTCCCTAACGGGGTACTTAGCTTTTTAGAAGTCTTCGGTAGTAGAAATCTCTGGATCTGACCGACCGGCACTTGCGAACAACTTCTGCTTCGGGCACCGCGCGGCAAGAAAGACGGAGGAAAATGGCGTCGGCTGATGCCTTTATACCCCAATTGACAGCAGCTATGATGTCGGGTGAAGTGCGACATCAGCCGAGGCCAGACCCAGACTTTGGAATCCGGCCGACCGAAGGGCTGCCTGAGGCAGGACAACCCATTTGTTAGGACTGCAGATGCATCCTTGAAGGACATCTGAAGTTTCTGAGCAGTCTGTTTTTGGAACCTGACAAAGAAGCATCTCTCACCTACTTCATCTCGCCTTGCTCTATTAAGTGACCAGGGAATAATAATTCTTTAGATCAGTCAGGAAAATACAGAGATTAGTTAAGTACTGTTTTTCTGTATCTGTGTGAATCTATTAATCGGTGTTATTTTAATATTTTCTAAGAATAAACCTCTGGTGTTTATTGTAAACAGATATTCTTATTTTCATGTTCTTTTATTATTTGTGGTTAAATATATTTAAACTTTTCATTGTGGCTGGTCCTTTAGAGAACATTTTAACCTTTGAGAGTACTTGCATCCGGTGACTCTATGGCTACTCCTGAAATCTTTACTGCATTGGCCAAACACTATTACTGGTATTAATATCAATTTCTCTCAGTATAATTGGACAACTTTGTAAGAGCCTTATAGAGTACCTGGCTATGGAGTGTCTGGTGGCAGTGTAACTACCTTACAGTCTGGGAAGAAAGGGCCATAGCTAGTAAATCTATGAAAGCCTTCTGTGCCAGCCATTCCTGTGTTTGTGTGTGTGTGTGTGTGTGTGTGTGTGTGTGTGTGTGTGTGTGTGTGTGTGTGTGTGTGTGTCCAAAATCAAATCTCCAAGAGAGTGTGTGTGTCAGCTGCTTGGAGCAGGGTCACGAAGCATTGATTTCACAGACAGAGTGGTGGAGGACTTGGCTTGGACACTCTGCTGAGGACTAAACTCTATAACTGTGCCAGTGGGAAGTCTTACTGGGCACCTGCAGGGAAGACAGGGAGAGAAACTCAGACCCCAGACTGTGTGTGCTCCCTGCGTGCTATTACGGGAAATCATGCTTCATGCAGAGAGCTGCATCTGGAAATAATGTGCACATCTATTTTTATTCCAAGTGAACATCCCTCTCCAGTGTCAGTGGTGAAGATTCAGGCTCCTTGATTACTGGCCCAGAGTGGGTATGTCACAGTTATTTGAGTCGGGTAGTTTACTTGCCCTAAAAGCAAGGATAGAAATGTATAACTTCTTTCCCCACCTATCCATATACCTACTATCCTTTTCTGTAGGTAGAGGATTAGCAGCAGTTAGATCCTTACAGGGCTTGTCTGAAGCAAAAAGCAAGAGACACCAACACAAGGGTCTGACACAGGATTCTTGTACAAGTGTTTTAGGTCATCAGACACCTTATAAAACCTGTCTGGTCTTTTAGGAATTGGTGGTTGAGAGTCAGGTACTGATGTGGACTGAAAGGCATCCTGGAAAGTTTCAAGTACGGGGGGGGATGAGAAAGGGTCAAGGAGTGCCCATTTCCAAGAGGCTGTAGTATCGCTTCTGTATGTCAGAAATCAAAGTGGATTGTCATTTGAAATGTTACATCACATTCTGGACAATTTTTCCAAAGGAAGCTAACTCAATAGGAGAATCCGGAGACAGGGAATACTTTTCAGACGATATTTGTCCAGGGCAGTGTAACTAAGAGCAGTAGTCTAAATCATAGGAGATTACTAGGCTATCGACCCAGAGATCATTTTAAGCCTGGCTGTTTCAACCGAATGTAATATTGTAGAGGTACTAGTCAATACTCACAACTGTATTTAGTGTTGACTGTCCATGTCCAGGGGGTTGTGGACGCTACCTCCGAAAGAAGTTACGGTGCCCCATCCATTCATCCAGGTTCCTCTTGAACAGTGTCACTGAGGTGCTCTGTTTCACATGAATTGGTAGCCTGCTCCAAAGACGTGGCAGTCACGGGGAGATAAATCTGTCCCTGCAGCATGTCTTATTTAAGTCGCAGGCCATATTCAGGTCCCTGAAACAGGTAGCCCTAGACCCATTTGATTTATGGACATGCAGTAAGTTCATTAGGTTTGGGTCTTGAGTTGCTCTGTAGACCAGGCACAAGTCTCCCCTAAGAAGTCTATATGATACAGAGTACAGTGACAGGGATTTTAGTCGGTTCATGTAAGCAACATGCTGGAGGTCCTTGACCATCTTTGTTAGAAAACTCTGAAGTCTCTCTAATTGCTGTAGATTCTTAGTACGGTACATACTGAATGGAGCATTATACTCAATTATGGGCCGAATAAGTGCAGAGTACAGGGGGGTTATAACTTCTTTTGGTCTCAAGGCGATGCCTTTACTAATCAGGTGAGCTACGTGGAAAGACTTCCTTACAACGGGTAGCTATATGTGGTCAACCTTTGATCCCAGGTCCCTTACCATTTCATGAGTACTTGGGGTATTGTTATTGATTTGATAGTGTGAGGGGGACAATGTTTATGCCAAAGGGAATGAGGATGCATTTCTTTGCATTCAGTTTGAGACCGTGAACCAATACACCAGTCGTTTGTCTGTGTGAGACCATCCTGGAGTATACTGACATAATTTGGGGATTCAATGATTGCACCTAGTTTGCAGTCATCTACAAACGTGGTCAGCCACATCCCTTTAGTTTTGATCTGAACTTCTGAGAAGTACATACCAAACAGTGGAGGCCCAGCAGTGAGCCCTGTGGCACCCTACTGGCAACAGCTCTGCTAGTTGTTGTGGAATCACCCATTTTAATAGTGTGTGTCCGGTTTGTGAGCAAGGTGGCAACCCATTTTACAAGGAAGGGGTTTACATTCAGTTTTATTAGTAATACCTGAATGAGGGATTGTGTCAAAAGCCTTTACCAAGTCTAGGTATGCTGTGTGCACTGACATGCCCTCATCAATGGGTTTGGTCATACTTGCAAAGAAATCCACTAGATTTAGCAGGCAGGATCTGCCCTTCACGAAGCTGAAATGGGTAGGTTCCAGGGTTTGGAGGTCACTTATGTCTATTTATGAGGTCCATAATGATACTTTCCATGGCCTTACAGATGAGGCTGGTCAGGCTTATGGGTCTGTAATTGGCCGGGTCTGTTGCTAGGCCACCTTTGTGGAGCAGAATAACTGTAGCTGTTCTCCATTCCACAGGAAGAAAGCCTGTGGTGAGGCTACGACTGAAAAGGATACTTAGTAGTGATGCTAGTTCACGTTTTATCCTGTTCAGAAGACAGGCTGGAATGCCATCTGGTCCCAAAGAGGCTGTGTTCTTATGCCTGGACAGTGCTTTTAGGACCTGCTCTTCAGATATGTAAGGGGGGGAGGGTTTGTGATAAGTTAGGAAGGGATAAGGGAGTAAAATTTTCACCAGATCTAGCCGCTAGCATGTTTGCTACCTCTGTGGGGTCAGTGTGCGTGACACCATTGGCCACCAGTTCTGCACATGCTTGGGTCCTACCCTTTAGGTTACGTACATAGCTGTAAAAGGCCTTATGGTTATCCTTGGCAGTACCCGCTAGATTTCTCTCAAAGGACCTCTTGGAGGTTTTCACAATTGTCTTATTTGCCTGTTAAGGCTGAGGAGGGTGGTTTTCCATTATTGGGTCCTTGTCTGTTTTCTTGGACAGCAACTTTTTGCATTTATTGTAGAGTTTGTTGATGCTGGAAGTCCACCATGGCAGCTTGATTTTATTTGGGGCTCTGGCTTTGATTCTATGTGGTACAGCCGACTTTATACAATTATGCAAGTGACTGCACAGGGCTTTAGTGTTAGCTTCGACATAGTTACCACCTTCAGCTTGGGGTGGGGCTTGAAATGCATTTATACCTTCATCTAAGAGGGTACATTTTGCGTTGATGAAGTTTTTTAGTCTGATTTCACCCTAGAGTTCTGGTGCTAGTGTCAGTTCGAAGGTGATCTGTGGTCAGTTTTAACTAATGAGGGTCCAACAGTTGCAGCAGTGCACCTGTTTGACATGTTGGTGAGGACCAGATCGAGAATGTTTGTTCCTCTTGTCGGGATATGGGCAATTTGCTCTAGGGCATTTGAATTCCCAAAGTCAAGGAACTTTTGTGCTTGCGAGTTTGGGCTAGAGTAGGTTTCCCTGTTGATGGTGGGATAATTGAAATCCCCCCTAACCAGTGTGTTTGGTAAAATTTGGATCATCTTCAGTTTGGTTAAGTAGGCTTTGTGGTTGTAGTCACCCATGGAGGGGGATCTATAACTGGCTGTGGGGGTCTTATCCACCATATCCTGCACCTGGAGTAACTCCATGGAGCTGTCTAGTCTAACTAGATGTGAGATGAATTTATCTCTAAAGACTGAAACACCAATTCTTGGCTTTTCATATGTTCATTTTGTGGTCCAAATGTGTGGAAGGCATTGTAGCCTTGCAGGGCCTGGATACTCTCTGAGACCTTAAACCAGGCTTCTGTGACTGCACAAACATATACATCTTCTAGTGATAGAAGTGCTTCCAGGGAGTGCAGTTTTTGGTTTAAGCTCCTAGCATTTAGCAGCATGACCCTTATTTCGTTCCAATTGGTTAATTTCACGTCGGTGATTTTGTTTGAGACCTTGCCGAAAAAAGGCAATACAGGGAGGCAAGAACCTTTGCCAGCAGCTGAAAGCCTAGGGGTGCTAGGTGCAAGTCTCTGGCAAAGCAGCGAGGTTTGTCATCCATGGCTTCCCAGGCAAACAGGAACTGGATCCCCTTGGAATGATGCCAAAAACTAAGCCAATTATTGAAACCAATCATTTTTTTTTTTGTTTGTACTCTGGCATAATTCTAGGTGAGGGTAGTATGCTACTCAAGGCTTGGAACATAACTGCCTGGGACAAATACTCAGAGAACTTGATCATGTCTCTCTTCATATAGTCCAGTGAGGTACGTCTCGGGTCATTCACACCAACATGAACTATGACAGAGCCATAACGGTACTTGTTGCTGAGAGACATGAGTGTATGCGTGTTTTGGCAAATCCTGGCACTGGACAGGCAGCTGACCTTGACGTTCTCCTTGCCCAAAGTGGTGAGTGGGACATCTGCATGCCTTACTATTGAGTTTCCAATGACAAGAAAACTTGTTTTTTTGAGTGTTACACCTTACGGACTTGGTGGGTAAGACACTGGTGTTGCTGTGTGTCATGGGTGCTGTGGAGACTGTGGTAGCTGTAGCAGACTTGTGTTTTGGAGGGCTCTGATGTTTTGGTAAGTTTTTCGAGAGAGCCTGTGTATATGGATTTACTTGTTTGATGTGTATTATGTGTATGAGTGGTGGTACTATGTGTATGACTGGTGGTACTATATGAATATGTAGTGGTGGGTGAGTTGACAACCTTCTCCGCATTACTGCTTTGAGTGACCGAGAGCATGGATTCTAGATTCTTGGTGTAAATGCATCTCACGCACTCTGTACTAGACTGTGTTATAGTAGAGGGTTATCTGTGTACATGACGCAATTGCTACACTGCCTCAAGAGATCCAAGTCAACAAGGTTGGCAAGGAGAAACAAGGTTAGTCCAACTGTCCATAATGTTAGGTTGAAGACTGTTGTCACTAAGGGTGGCTTTTCCAAACGATCACAGAGGAGCTCGGCAAATGGATATTTCTGCCTTGGTTTTAAGGGAAAATTTGTTGAATTTAACTGTCTGGCTTTGGCATACAATTGCACAACTGAGCGATGTGCAAAGAAAAAACAACCTGCAGAGATGAAGGGCCTAAAGTGTGCTCTGAATCATAATTTTGATGGTCTTCAAAAGAAGATGCCAAGTGGGTTTTTGAGGTGTAGTCTGTGACTGCGCAGACCCAAAGGAGGGAAGTTTCATAGCCATTATAGCTTTAAACAAGCCTTGAGACCATCTATCTACTTCTTTTCCCTAGTTGCTAAGGGACAGGCTAAATGTCTAGTCTTTTGTTTTTTTTTTCTTTTTGGGGTGACATCAGCCTGGCTGAAACAAGGAGGTTCAGAACCCAGCCATACCTCTATTAAAGTACCTTGGATCTCTTCCCCAACTAATATTTCAGGGATGCTGTGAGGGCCCTTGGAAATGACAAGCTGTGGTTCAGTGGACATAGCCACAGTCTGCAAGGCCTCAGGAGCCACACTGGCCTCTGACAGAGTCTCAGTAGCAGGCAGCTGAGAGGTAATGTGACGTATTACAGACTCTGCAACCTCAGTGGGTATGTTAAGAATCTGAAACGTTAGACTTCCTATCTATTCTGGGCCTCTTAAGCTTCTTCTTTGTGGGAACAGGTACGTCTGGGGATATGCATTCACCATCTTGGACTGGACCAAGCATTTGCGACACTAAGGGCACCTATCTGAGAAAGCAATCAAGTGAAGCAACAGTACCAACAACCAAATGGAGATTAGTCTAATGGATGTATGATCTGCGTTCGGGCTTGCGGTGAGACAGTCTAGGGTGTATTCACGTCTGTCTTTGTACCCTTATGATTACAAACTGAGTTTATGCATCAGATATACAATGGGAAGGTAAAACTCTGGCACCCCAGCTGGATGTCAGTGGTGACAACCCGTATGTCAGGAATACTGCAACAGTGATTTCAGTTGGGACATCTATAAATTCCTTTGAAAAATTACTCAGTCGAATAGTCTTTCCAGTTAATATTAGAGTAATTTAAATCCTCCATTTACAAACATGGTGTACAAGAAACTAGATTAAAAAAAAACTAAGAATTCTTCATGTTTTGATGACTGCACATTTGGTTTATGGTAACATGATATTAAGAGAATATTGGTCTTTGAAATGTGTATATCTATAGCTAATGCTTCAATATAGCTGCAGTTAAATGCGAAGTTCAATTTTATACAGTCATTTACAGGATCACAATACCACAGCCTTTAGCCTTCTGACAAGTACACTCATTTTATATTTCCTGGAAGTTATACCTTGTGTACTTCAAGCCTCCACAACTACAGCTAATTTATATTAATTCCCATCTAACAAAACATTTGAGAATTGAAGTCAAACTCCTCCCAATGAATATTTTTATTTTGTACATGATACCCAGTTGTCTAAACCATGTGCTAAACATGTGCCTTCTTGTACAAGTAGTCATTCCATTTCTTGGAAGAAATAATCTCACTAAACATAAATCTTCTCAGTTTCCAGAAACTTCAACAATGACGGTACTTCACTTTTCATGTCATTTAATGGCATACTGCCTGCATGAATAACTATGTGGCTATACTTTGTCCTAACAGTCTCCCTTAAATTTCTGGAATCTCATCTAACTTCATATCTGACAAAGATGAAACTATGCTTTGTTCATTGTTAGCATCACATACTTTTCTCACACACAATTTTAAAATTGAGCCACCTGTTATAGGTATCTCATTCCCAGACACAGAAAAAAAACATTCTTTGGCCCTTTGTTATTATGAATACTAGAAAGCAGGTTACCTGGATAATGAATACTATTTGATTCATGGTCCTCCTTAGATAAAACTGACTCATCTAGTATTTTAAGCCTATGTGTCTTTGTTGCAGTAATTTCAAGGCTGGAACCTACTATGGTAAAAACCCTGCTCATCTTTCTACTCGTAGAATCAATGTTATTTTTTCTGGAGGGCAGCTAGTTATAAGTTCTTTAACATGTCTAACTTCCAAGTAGTCCCTCCTAACTGAAATAGGTATGATGGAATCGGGTATTTTTTTTTTTTTTTTGAACAGATATTAGATTCAGATAATTTGCTAGGAGTCGCTCTATCAATACATGCATTTGAGTTCTTGTACCAAAGATCTTGTACCTACAATGTTGGTATTTGTCATTTGATACTATATTCACAAAGATTCACCTTTACTGGTATCACAGGATGACACCTCTAGGGAACAATGAATCATTACATTAGATTCCATCGATTAACTCATCCCTGTCTTCTTTTTCTTTCTCTTAGTCACATGTTCCAAGTATTTTTCTTTTTTATAAAAACAAAGTGCTTGCCTGATATTAATTTTGTGTTACCTTCATTTTTCTTTCTCCTAGTTTTCTTTTTCTCTTACATTAACCAAGCATACATACACAGATTCAAAGATTATGGTCACTGATTTTTCATTATTGCACATGCAAATAATAGTTCCATCCATTGTTTCCCATCCAAAATACAAATTTACTCAGTTTATAACAGTTGAGATTGACTAAAAATATCAAAGTCCTGATTCTTAATAAAACGACCAAATCTATGGATGTTTCACCCTGTTTGTAAATGTTTCCTCTCTCAAGCTCCTGCTTACACTTATCAAGGGTACCAGAAATCGTCAAATATTTGAGTTGCATGCCTGGGCTTAAAAAGGCCCCAGTAGTTGTTAGCCTAGTACACACCTATGAAGAAAAAAAAAAACACAGTTACAAATGTATTGTGTAACAGATCAACCACTTCATATTTGTTCATTGTATCCATAAGTCACCAAATATCTACTACTTTAAGTGAATTATGAGTTAAAGAGTGATGAATGTTGCCACACAGCCCAAGAGATGAAGGATGGATCTCACTGGTGGACTTTGATGAGGTAGAACCTGAGAAGCTTGATGATGCAGACTGACTACCCTTGACACTGGAAGTCTGGCCATCTTCATGGTGGTGACCAGGTGGCATCCTGTAAATACTATGGTTTGGATTGGCATTAGTTTGGACTTCTTCAGGTTGACTGTGGTTCCTAGGTTTCAGCACAACTAGAATAAGGAGTCCCTGGCTTGGATTAGCTGATCCTTTGTGGCAGTAGTTATGAGTCAGTCATCTAGGTGAGGAAACACATGGAACCCAGTACAGTCTGAGATGTGCTGCTACCCACTGCCATGCACATTGTGAACACAGAGGGATCTCTGGCAAGTCCAAAGGGCAGCACCCTGAACTGAAAATGACTGGCTTCCAGCTGAAAGCAAAGGATCCTTTTGGACAGCCTCTCTGTCTTGATGTGGTAGTAAGCATCTTGAAGGTCCACTGAGCACATCCAATCATCCTTCCCCAGCGGAGGCAATATGAACTAACCATGACCATCTGGAAAGAAGTCTGTTTTATCAATTGGTTTAACAGTAGGTGGTTCTGAATGGGCTTGAGTTCCCTGCTTTTCTTCTGCACCAAAACAAATCTTGAGTAGATTCCAAATCCTTGCTGGTTTGGTGGAACCTCCTTGATGACTCTCGGGTTTAGCAGCCTTGTAATTTCATGGGCTGCTGCCTTTTTCTGCAGGAACAGCACACCAGGAAGGCATCTTTTTGACAGTTTGGAGGTGAAGGGGGATGTAGTAGCCTCTGATCATTAGTTTCAGTACCGATGAACTGAGAGGGATGGCTGACCAGGTGTAAGGGTGCAGAGATAAATGCCCAACTACCTCCACAGTGTGGCAAGTCAGGCAACATTTCAGGAGCACAGAAAGGCTTGGTCAGTTAATGGACCTTGAAACCCTTGGTTTTGTGAGCCACCTTTGCATTTTGTTACTCCCCTCACTGCCCGGGGGGGAGGGGTTGTCTGTCCCTAGGAATGTCCTGTGTAAAACCCTGGGACTGTTGGAACCATAATCACTTCCCAGCCTCCTTTTCTGTGAAGATCTGGTGCCACCAGAATCAAGCTGGTGATGGACACTATCGGAATACATGTCTTGACTACCAGCTCCAACAAGGGGACCTCATGAGGAAATTCTTGGATTCAAGGCTGCCAGATCCAAAGGTCGAATCAGAGAAACAAAAACTAAGTTGGCAGTGGAGAGGCCTGGTCCCAGTACCCCAGGAGCAGGAAGGGCGCCATCTGGATTATCAGAGTCCAAGAATTTCTGCATCATCCTATCCATGTCTGCTTCTGAAAGACTCCTTGAGGACTGTATGGATCTGAATAGTGAAGTAGCCATCTAAGGCAGCCTGGAAGACTTGTGGAAAGATCTCAACAACAAAGGAAGGAGATCAGAGTTATGGAGGAGTTTGTTCTGGGGAGAAAATATGCTTCAATAATAATGGGAAAGGTCGAAAAATGGATCTGGATAGGACCTAGCCCTAATGGCAGAAAAGCTGTAGGATACGAAGATCTTGAAACTTTAAAAGCAGGAAAAATGGCACCTGATGGATCAGGTATATTTTTCTAGACTTTTCTCTGTCCACCTCCACCCTTTTTTTCCCTTCTGTCTCTATCTGTTTCCTTTTCTTTACATTTATCTTTTTCAGACTTATTAGGGAGTCTCTCCGAAGATTTATTTGACAACAGACAGGAAGCAGATTCTTCCATGGAGGCAGGGAGAAGGCCCTTAACAATTAACTTTGACCAGCAGTCCGACATGGTCCGTGCCTCAAAGGAAGAACTAATGTCACACACTTTCACCAAGTGCACTGACCCCAAACAAAAGACACAGTTCAAGTGAGGGTCCTTGGGCGGGATTTTGTGCCGGCAGGCAGAACTTTTCTTAAATCCAGGTGCCTTAGACATGCTGAGAACCTGGGACACTGTAAAAGAAAGAATAAAAGCAAACCACTTAACAAAAGAGATAAAACTAGATAAACAAATATAAAATGATCTCAGAAGGGAGGACCATAAAAAGTGCTGGAAATACCCAAAAAAAAGAAAAAAGCTAACAATGCTATGTATAGCTAACTCAAGAACCTTCACACCAAAAAGCAGATGATGAGTTATATCGCAAAAACAATCATTACAAAGAAAGCACTTTTCAGGCAAATCTTGAATGAACGCAGTGAAAAAGCACTGAGCTCTGGAGATCACAACTGGCTTTTTCAAGTGGAGTGAGATCTGAGGAACTGTTCGGACAGATGAGGAGGTGCCTGAGCCTTGGATCCAAAGTTTGAACGTTGCCGGCACTGGATCCTGTTGGATCAGACATACCCATAAAGTTGAGACGGGTGGAAATCACAACATCGAATCATAATGCAGAAAAACTAAGTTCCTTTGGTAAGGCAATTATTTGAAAGTCAGGAAGTTTATCTGCAGTCACAACACAGTACTGACTTTTTCATAAGTCTTCTGCGACTTAATGATTTACAGTGAGCTGGTCAAGAATTAATTACATTATTTAGATTAGCAGCTAGCTGACCATCACATCACACTAACAAGATCAGTCTGAGCCACTTTTTGACTCCGAGAACTTGAAAATCACACTGACAAACATTTTTATATTGAGAAAAGTACAGTTTTGTACCTACCATAAATGTAGATGTCCGATAGGTATGCATCTGCAGTCATAACATATGGGTTGTCCTGCCTCAGGCAGCCCTTCGGTCGGCCGGATTCCAAAGTCTGGGTCTGGCCTCGGCTGATGTCACACTTTCCCCGACGTCAGAGCGTCTGGGGTATAAAAGCATCAGCCGACGCCATTTTCCTCATGCCAGGTGCCCTCTAGGAAGGCTAAATTTGGATAAATGCTGAAAAGTTCCAAACATTTGCAAATTATATACATGCATAAACAAATACACCATAATAGATTCCCCCAGCTAGCTAAAAGAGGGGTAAGCACCCTAGGAATACCACAGAGGGGAAGGAGGGAGGGTAATCCTGACTGCAGATGCATACCTATCGGACATCTACATTTATGGTAGGTACAAAACTGTACTATGTCCTTCAAGGATGCATCTGCAGTCATAACATATGGGTAGAATACCATAGCCAATCTGGGGAGGAGGTACTAAGAAAAGGATGGTGTAGTTAAGATCCCCTGCAGGACTGCAGTTGCAAACCCTGCTCTGGATCTAGAGTATAAAGGTAGATTGTAATGCTTGGCAAATGTATGCACGGAGCTCCAAGTAGCAGCTTCTAAAATGTCCTTGGTAGCCACCACCGTAGAAAGGCTGTAGTGGTGTGTGTGGCCCTTGTGGAGTGAGGCCTGATATTTTCAGGAACTGTCTTTCCATGAAAGGAGTAGCAAAGTGAATGCAATTTCCTATCCATTTTGAAATTGTCTGTTTGGAAATTGCTCTTCCTTGCACCCCAGTTGCATATGCTACAAAAAGTTGGTCAGTTTTTCTGCTAGTTTTTGTTCTGTCCAAGTAGTAGCGTAGTTGTCTGTGTATATCCAGGGTGTGCAAAATTTTTTCCCTCTATTCTGTGGATTAGGGAAGAACGTAGGCAGGTGAATAGCTTGGTTCAAGGATACCCTAGATACCACCTTTGGCATAAAAGTAGGATTGGTTCTTAGTGACACCCTGTCCTGGTGGAAAATAAGAAAAGGCTGCACTGCCATTAATGCTTGTAACTCAGATACTCTTCTTGCTGAAGTGATTGCCAGAAGGAATGCAGTTTTCCAAGATAGAAACTGTAGCTCCGCTGATGCTGCTGGTTCAAAAGGAGGTAGTGTCAGTTTCTCCAGCACAAAGTTGAGATCCCAGGCAGGTAGAGGGGGTCTTCTTGGAGGTTTAATATTTTTGATCCCTCTCAGAAATTGTCTGAGGAGAGGGTGTGAGAAGATAGGTGGATCCACATTGTATTCTGCTGAAATTGCTGAAGCATGAATCTTAATGGAAGAATAGGACAGGCCATTGTGGAACAATTCTGCTAAGTATTCTAGGATATGTATTAGGTTTGCCACTGTGACATCTGTGCCCTTAGATGTGCTCCAAATGAGAAATCTCTTCCATTTAGCTGAGTATGTCTTTCTTGTGGAAGGCCTGCGAGCCTCCAGGATAATGTCCTTCACCCTCTGAGATAAAACAGTTTGATTGGGATTTAAGGAATTTTCCAGGCAGTTAGCTGCAATGTTTTCAAGTTGGGATGCAGGGTCTTGAAATTGTTCTGAATCAGAAGAAGAGGCCATAGGGGGAGAGGCCATGATTTTGCCTGAGACATGCTTCTCAATAATGGATACCAGTGTTGTCTTGGCCAGTCCGGAGCTATTAGTATCACTTTTGGCTGTTCCTCCCTGATCTTCAGTAGAACCTTGTACATCAATGGGAGAGGTGGGAAGGCATATACTGTTAGGGCTTTCCAGCTGAAAGAGAGAGAGTCCACCCTCCAAGCTTGTGGGTGGTATGTCCTTGAGCAGAATGTCTTCAGTTGATTGTTGAGTGGGGAGGCGAACAAGGCCATCTCCGGCATTCCCCATGTCTTTGATATGAGTTGGAAGATGTATGGGTGCAGCATCCATTCGTGTGCATCCATGGTAGTTCTGCTTAAGCTGTCCGCCAGTGCATTTTCTTTCCCTGGCACGAATTGGGCCTGTAATTGGATATTGAGATTCAGGCATAGTTCCCACAGATTCATAGCCATCCGGCATAGAGGGTAAGAATGTGTGCCTCCCTGCTTGTTTATGTACCACATGACCGTGGTGTTGTCTGTCCTTATTAGCAGGTGTCCTTGTTGGAGGAAGGGTTTGAATGCCTCGATTGCATGCCTCACTGCCAGCATTTCCTTTTGGTTTATGTGCATGCTTAGCTGTCCTTGAGGCCATAGGCCTTGGATACATTTGTCCTCCATGCGTGCTCCCCATCCTCGGTCTGAGGCGTCCGTGGTGATGGTCTGCCTTGGTTTTGGTTTGTTGAAAGGCAACCCTCTGTTGGACTGGCAGGCCTGAGCCCACCACAGGAATTCCTTTTGAAGGCATGGAATGATTAGTATCATGGTTTCTAAACTGTGACTGTGCTGAGACCATACACTCCGGAGGTACCATTGTAATTTCCTCATATGCAGCCTGGCATGCGGTATTAGAATTATGCAGGATGCCATGTAACCCAGGGCCTGCAGGATTTTCCTTGCAGTAAGCTGAGTTTGTCTTGTCAGAATCATGAAGTAATCTGGAAGTTGTTTTTGTTTTTCTTCTGTGAGAAAGGCCATTTGGGTGGTTGTGTCCAGATCTGCACCCAAAAAGGTTATCCTTTGGGATGGTACTAGTCTTGACTTTTGGATGTTGACTGTGTATCCCAAGGTCTGTAGCAGGTGTATGGCATAGGCCAAGTCCTTTATCAAATTTTCCTTGTTGTCCGCTTGTCTTAGGCAGTTGTCCAGGTATGGGTAAATTTGAATTCCCTGTAGTCTGCAATGTGCAATTACTGATGCCAGGCATTTCGTGAATACTCTGGGCGCAGTAGATAAGCCAAAGGGCAATGCTGAGAATTGATAATGCTCTGATCCTACAAGAAATCTGAGGTGTCTTCTGCAGTTTGGTCAAATAGGGACGTGCAGGTATGCCTCCTTGAGATCTAGAGTCACCAGCCAAGACTCCTTGCCCAACATGGGAAGTTGTTGCTGTAGGGTCAGCATTTTGAATTTTGGCACAATGAGATAAGTGTTCAGTGCGGACAGGTCGAGAATAGGCCTCCATTGATTTTCCTTTCTTGGTACAAGGAATAGTCTGGAGTAAAATCCTTGGCCTTGTTCTGAACATGGTACCTTTTCTATTGCTTTCATCTGAAGTAAATTGCCGATTTGTTTTAAAGCCTCTGCCCTCTGATTTGGTGGAAGGTTTGGCATTCTGCCTCTTTTTGGCAAAGTGTGGAAGTGGAACCTGTATCTTTGTCTATTATTTGCAGTGTCCATGTATCCTTTGTGATATAATGCCAGTTTTTTTGAGAATAAAGCCAGCTTTCCACCCAAGGGTGCTTCCAGTTGACCCCTGGTAGGCGGAATCAGAGTTAAGTCATTGACCCTATCCTGGTGTAGTAGTTGTTGTTGTTGCACTACTCCTCTGGTTGGCAGGCTGCCACTGATGGCCTCTGTAGGAGCCCTTCGATTGACCTCTGCCTCTAGGGCGCCTGTTCCTGCCTCTCTGGGCTCTGTCAGAGTCTGGAAAGGACCAATTCTTAGTAGGCCAGTTTCTGCTGAATCTCGGTGGTTGAACTTGCAGGAAATCTTTAACTGTTTGCACAGATTTTGCCTTTTCTTCAACCTTTTTTAAGATCTCCTGAGCAGAGGAGCCAAATAAATTTTGTTTCTCCATTGGAGCATCCAGGAGTTTAGCTTTGACATGGTCTGGCAAAGATTGCTCCTTCAGCCAGGCATGCCTACGAATAACTGCCCCAGTCATAGCTGATCTAAATGAAGCCTCCAGTGCATCATAGCCACATTTTAAGAAATGATTACTAACCTGTTGTGAGTTGTGTACCAAATCCTGAAGGGATTTACGGTCTAGGGTTCAGGAGAAGAAAGTTTCTTATTCAGTTCATCTAACAAATACTCCTGGTACTGTATCATATGAAATTGACAGTTTAATGCCCTGACAGAAAGAGTTGCAGAAGTATACACCTTCTTTCCCCATCTCTCTAAAGCTCTAGACTCTCTGTCAGAGGGTAGAGGATTTTTGGCAGTAGCGGCCGCAACCCCTTTAGGGCCCTGAGAAATAGTTTCTGGGTCTGCAGAATGGGCTTTATACAAATGGAAATGAGAATCCAGGACCCTGTAGTATCTGTCAGGTTTGGCAGGGGCCGGAGGGAGAGTATCAGGGGTTGTACTGACATCATTGTACACATCATCAATTACATTCAGAACAGGAGGTATAGCTAAGGGCCTATGCTGAGGCAAATGCAAAAAGGTCCTTAATCTTTTTCTAGAATCAGAGAAATCCTAACCTTGCCATTGAAAATGCTCTCTCATGGAGTGTAGAGTCTCACCAAAGGAAAACTCTTCAGGAGGGGAGGCCGAAGGGATAGATTCCTCTGCATCTGAATCATCATAAGGCGAGTAAGCCCCTTCCTGGTGGTCTGACAACTCAGATCCATCCGTGGAATCATCTGAGGAGTGAGGATCAAAGGGGTCAGTCCTGGGCCTTTTGTCTGGAGGAGGTTGAGAGGCCCTGTCTGGGTGAGGTTGTGAACCCCTAATTAAGGAAATAAGGTCCTCAGCAAGGCTGAGGATCTGTGAACTAGAGGAAGGCCTCTGGGAGGTAGATTTGGCAGGCAAAGCTTTTGAAAGTTTGGCAGCTTTGAAAAGGCCTTAATGGACATGGAAGCAGGGGGCCTAGCTGCCCCACGTAAAGGGGTAGAAATGTCCAAAGGTATGGTGTCGGACAATTCCTGAACACTAGCTTCGGTAGGTAGTTCAGAAGCCGACTCAGCCGGGGCCTCTCGGGCCTCAGTGGTCGGAAGTATGGTTTCGGAAGAAGGAATCGCCGAGGACTCGGTTTCAGCCGAAACCGAGACACTCGCGGTAGGCCTAGCCGTGGTTTCAGCCGAAACCGCGGGCCACGAGTGTCGGTCCTTTTCCTTGCGTTTTTTGACCATATGCGAAGTCGGAGTCTCCGATGGCATTTTATAAGCAAAAGCGGCTCCAAAAAACTCCTCTGCAAACTCCGACCGATGTCTAAGAGTTCGTCGGTTGAAGGAGGCACAGGCTAAACAGGCCGATACGTCGTGGTCTGGGCCTAAGCAAGGAAGGCAGTAAGAATGGAAATCCTTATGAGGTATTTGTTTCCCACAAGTTAAACAATTATTTACTTTGTCTGACATCGGCTGAGGCAAGAAAGAGTCCCCAACGGGGTACTTAGCTTTTTTCGAAGTCTTCGGTAGCTGAAATCACTGGATCTGACCGACCGGCACTTGCGAACAGCTTCTGCTTCAGGCACCACGTGGCAAGAAAGACTGAGGAAAATGGCGTCGGCTGATGCTTTTATACCCCAGACGCTCTGACGTCGGGGAAAGTGCGACATCAGCCGAGGCCAGACCCAGACTTTGGAATCCGGCCGACCGAAGGGCTGCCTGAGGCAGGACAACCCATATGTTATGACTGCAGATGCATCCTTGAAGGACATCTGGTGAGTTCTCTCTAGCGCACAGCATTGAGGTAAACAAGCTATAATTCTGAAAGAAGAACAGCTGTCCTTCTTCCACAGTAGAATTAGCTTAATTAGATGACTACCATTTTACACGTGCAGCCCTTTAACAAAATATGATCTCAGCAGGGCTAGCCACCCCACCCGGCAGTGTGAACTTTGGATCTAGATGACTGCCACTGTTGAAGTGACACCACGGCTCCATATGTAAAAATGGGAAAAAGGGGTTTTGAATGAATAGATGGATCTTGTCTGTTCAAGACCAATTACTGTAGCAGGCACACTGTTTTTCTGCAAAAGTCCAAAATACATACTAGTCTTCATTCTTCCTCAATTTCACAACTCTTCAGATTTTTTGAGGTTTTGCCACAGAAAAAAAATTCTGTTTACATTGCATTTCTTTCATTAGCCCTGTTGCATCCCTCTTATTTTTGTGACTAATCCTACAGATTTCAAGATGTGCTTCTGTACTACGTAAATAAAAGATGACAGTCTTGAGTCATCAAAGCTATCTATTTTTTTTAACTGATGTTTTTCGGTCTGGCCACATGTCCTACTTGCCCATTGCTCTGCAGATATCCAAGACTCACAAGGTAGTATGTTTAAATTCCCACGGTTTCAAAAACTACAAAATTATGCTCATGAATTACAGATCCTTGATACTGCCTCATTAGGTAAATCAAGCTAGGAAAGAGATTTTAGTATCCTGACAACTCTATACTGATAGTGTCAAGTAGATGCAATACTGGATATTTCAAACGGTGAACACAAAGAATACAAAGTTCTTTATAATGACATTTACTTCTGCTTTCATTCACGAGGCAAATTTTTCTTTTTCTGACTACTGGACATATTATAAACTTCACACTTCGATGGTCTGTTTGATCTGTTCACACATTTTTGGCCAATGAAAAACAACACATGCTTTCTCCTTTCATTTGGTAATTTATAAATGTGCCGTATAAAATATCAAATGAAAGACGAGAGCATGTGTTGTTCTTTACTGACCAAAAAATGCATGAACAGAAAGATTCTTCTTTGGCTTGCAATGTTTGAAACTTCCCTTCCCTCTTAAGACTAAAAATGCATTTGCCTCATTATCTTTAGGGTTAAAAAGTGGTAAACTGTTTAATCCATGTGTGTTGTGAAAGAACACTACACGCTGGATCGTTTCTAACTCTTCTGTAATTCCACTAACATCAAGTTAAAGCTCATATTTTTAAATCTAGAGTTTCTAGATAAGTTTCCATATAGCTTCAGGGATGGTGACAGCTCTAGTGAAGACATTTGTTGCCAAGAATTATGAAATATAGCTGTAGGATTGGTCATTCATCAGTGTTGGGACTGAGAACTATTAACTGTATGTGACAGTAAGAGTCCAGACTGAAAGCACTATTAACTGAAAAGAACAACGTTGCAGTCTTTTAACATTAACAATGTAAAAATAGAAAAGGAACAATTTTTACTACAGATAATTGAAAGATGAGATGGTTTGCCCATTGCACATGGAAGCAATACTGTACAGGTACCTCTAAATGGAAATCATTCACAAACTGAAGAAAACGGCCTCAAAGTTCCAAAACTCACTGTAGCACAATATACAGAAGTTGGTGCCACCGTATCTTGAATTCTAACACATGCTTTACATGAACACAGTCAAGATGATTAAATGAAGAGGTCAGACAAGATATGCATTCACCAAGAACCTTTACTAATATGACGTCACATGACAAAGACCCAAATACTGCTGACTTCCAAACAGCTACAGCACCATCATTACATATTCTCTACAAGCAAACATTTTACCACAGGTTCGCAGATCTATACTAGGCTAACAACCACCAAGGCCTTTATAAGTCTAGCTGTGCAAACCAACCCAACCCAACTGCATTTACTAGGAGGATATATGTTACTTAGGAAGTTTCTAGAGATTATGTGGGGGGGGGGGGGTATTTTAGGCAGATGCAGACAGTAATGCTCAAACCATCACAAACATGGATGTCAGACCTGCGGTAAATTTCCGATTTCCCATTCATTGGTAAAAGCGTATATAAGGTTTGGGATGGACTCTGCTTCCCATGGATGACAAGCCTGTCCCAGTGCATCAGGATCCTCTGTTACACAACTGTCACATCAACATATCTTATTTAAGTCGCATGCAAAATTTAAATGATTGGATCTAGTGGTTCTGGTGCTGTTAATTTTGCAGATGTGTAAAAGGTCCAGAACTGGACTGGAGGATACCCTGTATGCCAGGCATAAATTGCCTCTCAGTAACCTGTAGGAGACAGAGAATAGAACAAAGGGCTTTAAGGCAATCCATACAGAACAACCTGCTGAATATATCTGCTAAAGTACATACCACAGGGGGCATTATACTCCATGATGGGTCTGATAACGGACTAATCACGTGGCACTATAACTTCCTTGAACTTGGATGTCATGCCCTTACTTATAAGTTGGGAACACTGAATGATTTTCTTACTACCTTGACCACACATTGGTCAAAGGCCAGGTTACTGTCTACATATGTTCCAGATCCCTGCCTACTGGGTCAACTCTTAGGGTGTCTCATCGATGAAGTAATTAGCCTGGGTGGTGGTTTTCCCAAAAGGCACTATCATTTACTTCTTGGCATTGAGTTTTCGTCCGTGACTTTGGCATCAGTCATTTGTCAGGGTTAGACCCTCTTGTAACACGTTTGTGTCATGGAGGAAATCTAGGATAGCTCCCAGTTTGCAGTTGTCTGCAAACCTGGTCAGCCAAAGGCCCCTGACATTGGCCTTTACCTCTAAGAAGTAGATGCCAAATAGGAGTAGTCCCAGCATGGAGCCCTGAGGTACCCTGCTGGTGACTGGTTTGTTAATGGGGGTGGTATCACCAAGCCTGACTTCTCAGATCCTACCAGTGGGCCAGCTGGCAATCCAGAGAGTTATGTAGGGAGTTTATGTCCAGTTGTTGAGTTTGTCAACTATACCAGAGTGGGGTATTGTATCGAATGACTTAGTCAGGTCCAGGTGGGCAGTTATGTATCATCTTCCCCTCATCCACTGCCTTGGCGACCATAACAGACTGCGGTACTGTATTGAATGATTTAGCCAGGTCTAGGTGGGCAGTATGTACTGTCTTACCCTCATCCATTGCCTTGGTGAGCTTCTCAAAGAAGTCCACCAGGTTTAGTAGGCATGAGCGTCCCTTGACAAAGTCAAACTAGGTTGGGTTTAGTGTTTGAAGGTTGCCTACGTCTTTGCTGAACACTTCTATTTTAATTTGTTCCATCTGGGGCTGTTGATGGTCCACCCATGTGAAGTGCGATAACCACTGCAATCCTCGATTCTCATGGTACAAAGCCAGTTTTGAGGCTATAGTTGAAAAGTTACTCAAGTGGTCCTGATAGGTCATGCTTCAAGCTACTTAGGAGGCATCCTGGGACACTGCTGGGCCCAATGAGGTTTCGTTTTAGGCCTTAGTGAGCAATGCCAGGACCTGCTCCCTGTTAATCGTTTGGAGAGGGGGTTATGTCAGTAGGTATTTCATGGGGGGTATAGTGTGGAGGGTACAGACTGAGTTGAATTTGTCAGCCAGCAAATTTGCTATGCCATTCTGCTCAGTGAAGGTGGCACCACTGACCACCAGTTTGGCACACTGATGTGTGCAGTCTTGGTGGTTTCTGACATAGCTGTAGAAAGCCTTGTGAGTGCCTTTCACCTATGAGGCTATCTTGCCCAAGTAACTGGCCTTGTTGGACTTGATTACTCCTCTCACTTTCCTGTTTAGTTTAATTAGAGAGCTCCTATCGTATTGGGAGTTGCTCTTCCTGAGTTTAGCCATGGCTTTTGTCATATGCCCTCTTAAGGTTAGGATTCCACTAGTATGGTTTGTTTTGGACTTGCTTCTAGTTCAAACAGCAACCTCTATACAGCCATTTAAACTGTTGTACAGGGCCTCTGTGAATAATTCTGTATAGGCTGCTGTGAACTCTGTGTTGGGAGGGGCGTTGAATTTTGACAAACTATCACTTAACAGACTGTAGTTTGCCTTGGAATAGTTCCTAAGTGTTAGTGTTTGGTGGGGATACCAAGAAGATTTTTATTTTGAAGGAGATGGCTTTGTGGTCTGACCTCATCAGTGAGGACAAGACATGGTAGGGTGGGGGTGCAGCATTCTCCCATATTGGTGCGTACCAGGTCCAGTATATTTGAACCTCTGGTGGGTGTGCGCACTACCTGGTCAAGGGTATCTGCGTTAACGTCTAAGAATCATTCTGCCTGTGGCTATGAAGCAGTGTATGTTTCCCAGTCTACAGAGGTGTAGTTAAAATCTCCCAAGAATACAGTATTTGGTTCGATGGCAAATTATCTCTGGTAGGTCTTCTTGGTACACGCTATGGGATTCTAGAGAAGCACAGGGTGACCTACAGCTTGTTAAGAAATGATATGAGACTCTGTCTATGGTAATTTGCATAAAGATAAATTCCAGGGCACTGTCCTGTTAACCAATGTAATTGTATTTGCTGCTAATCTAGACAGACTCCTCCATCCTTTGTCCCTGTCTGTGCAGCTGATGGTCTGAATATGTGGAAGGCACTGAAGCCTTGCACTACTGGAGTGCTTTCTGTGAATTGAACCCATGTCTTGGTAATGGCACAGATATCTATATTCATCAAAGTGAGGAGACCTTGTAGGGTGTGGAGTTTCTTGTTTAGGATCCTGGCATTTAGTAGCAGCACCTTTAAATTTCTTTGGGTTTTATTTACCATGCCGGTAGGTTTGGCAATTTGGCATTGCTTAAAAAAGGCTCTATGGGGGAGGATAAAATTTTAGCCAATATTCAGAAGCTTAGGAGAAACAGGAGCAGATCATTCTTTGCAAAGCAGCGTAGTCTGTTAGCCATGTCCTCCCTCCCATGCTGACAAATACTGAACCCCCCTGGAAAGACACCAGAAACTATGTAAATTATTGAAGTCAATCCTCTTGTTTGTACTGTGGCATCATCCTTGGGCAAAATGGAATACTTCTCAATGCAAGGCACATACCTGACTCAGACACATTCAGAGAGAACAACATCTCTCTTCATATAGTCCAGGGAACTATGTCTTATGTCATTAATGCCCACATGGACTATGACAGAATCATACTGGTACCTGTGGTGTAGTGCCTTTAGTGATTATGTAACCTGGTGGATCCTGGCTCCATATAAGCAACTAACCACTATCTTCTTGTTCAGTCTGGTGAGTGGGGGATCTGTACGTCATACAGTGGTGTTCCCAGTGACAAGAGTATTGGGTAATGTGCTGACTTACCTTATGGTCTTTAGTCTTGGGACTCCAATGGCTGTAAACACGTGCAGTGTTTGGTGTTGCTTTTGGCGAGTGCTTTAGAGATTGCTGAGGATAGGTTTTGCTGTTTATAAGCTTAAAAAGTTTTGGAGGTTTGGAAAGATTGCTTTTTAGTGCCTCAGCATAGGTTGGTCTAGGAGTATGGTGGACATTGCATGTGGTGGATGCAGTGTGTGTGTTTTTGACAACCTTGTTTGCATGAGATACTTCCAAGATGACTGCACATTGATTAACATCTTAACTCTAGCTCTCCCAGTGTGAAAACTGGAACTCCGCAGAGAAAGCCAGTGGACTTGTACTTCTGGGTAAAGTTCAGTAAATGGCTAATAAGTGCAGTGACTGGATGTCAGGAAAAAAAATATAGAGGACCCGAAAGAAAATCAGCTACAAAAGGTGAAGAAAAAACACTGATTAAGAAAAGAGTACTGCAGCTGTTCAGCAAAAAGCAGTGCAAGCTCCAGACATGACTTCCTGTAACCTAGTGGAAAGTGTAAGACAGCTGCACACAGAGACCTGACCAAAATAAACGAAACACTGACGGAATACATCAACTCAAATAACAAAAGGCTGGAAAAAATGGAAAAAGCTTCAAACAGATATTCAGACGAGATGATAAAACTGCAAAAATATGAGGTCAAAATGAAGAAAAGGCTGGCTGAATATGAGACTGCTCAAGAAAAGATGTTTAAAAAAATAATTGAATTAGAGGACAGAGCACGTATGGAAAACAAGAAGTTGTTGTACTCACCATAACGTTCGATGTATGTAGACCATCTCGCCTCACATTTTTACCTGTGAGTTCGGAGCCGAACCTCAGCTCCGACTCGGCCATACTCTAGCTCGAAGTCTTCAATTGGCTCGTGGCTAAGAGGTATCCCATGCTGCAATGCGCCTATCCCCCAGATCTTGTTTGCTGCGAGCTCACATACACACGCACAAACACGTTGAGAGGAAGAACCAACTCAACATATCAAGGAGTGCTGAAACCAGAGACTCGACCTCTAGGTCTTCCAGGAGGGGGTAGGTGGGTGGGTTAGTAAGAATGTGAGGCGAGATGGACTACATACATCGAACTTTATGGTGAGTACATAACTTCTTGATGTTATGAAGTCCAATCTCGCCTACATTCTTTTCCGTGGGACAGCGTCCCTAGCACCTAGACCTTGGGTGGCTCACTGGAAAATACTCCTGAGCACTGTGGAACCAAATGAGGATCTGCCCCTTGATAACAGATCCAATTTGTAATGACTAATAAAGGTGTGAGGAGATGCCTAAGTAGCTGCAGTACAAATATCATCCATAGACATCCTAGCCTGAAAGGCAGTAGAAGTAAACATCGAACGCGTAGAGTGAGCCTTTACCTTAAAAGGTAATTCCTTGCCATTTGAAGAATAGATGAAGGAAATGCAGCTAGAAATCCATCTGGAAAGAGTTACTTTGGAAACTGAAGTCCCTAGTCTATTGTTTGGAAACGGGACAGAGTTGATCAGATTTCCTAAAATCTTTTGTTCTATGTAAATAGAAATGAAATTGTCTGTGGACATTTAGCTGATGAAACTTAAATTCTGCCTTGTTAGAGAATTCAGGGAAAAACACAGGCAACTCAATAGGCTGGTTGAGACTGACCACTGAAGCAACCTTAGGCATAAAGGAAGGATTAGACCTTAGCGAAACCCTATCCTTGTGAAATATCAAGTAAGGGGGCTGGACTGATAAAGCTTGGAGTTCAGAGACCTGCCTAGCCGAACTGATGGCCATCAAAAAGAGTGTCTTCCAAGACAAAAATTTAATGTCACAGGTTGCCTCAGGCTCAAAAGGAGGCGAGGTAAGCTGCTGTAGCACAAAATTAAGGTCCCATGGCATAACAGGATCAAAGATCGGAGGTCGAAGTAGCACAGTCCCTGTGAGAAAAGCCCTACAAAGTCTGTGTACCATTAGATTGGGTTCATTAGCAACATGAAAAGTAGAAATGTCTGCCAACTGCACTTTAATAGTTGCCACAGCAGATCCCTGACTAAACAGTGGAGATAGAAACTTTAAAACTGATGAGATGGGAGCTGTATAAGGTTCAATCTGTCTTTCATGAGCCCAAATGGAGACTCTTCCACTTACTGGAATAAATCTTCCTAGAAGAAGGCTTGTGGGAGGAAGACAGAATATGAACCACCTCCGGTGAAAAATCATGAAGCCTGACAAGGGACGGAATTGGAGCAGCCATGCTGTCAACCTGAGGTTCTGGATGTAGGGGTGGAACTGCCCTGACATACGAGTCAACAAATCCGGCTCTGGGTCCAGAATCCATGACTCGTCCATTAGATAAGGGTGAAGAAAAGGAAACCAGATCTGATGAGGCCGGTGTGGAGCAATCAGTATCATTTTGCTTCCCAAAGACTGTGCTTTCTGAATAAACTTCATTATCAGGGGAATTGGAGGGAAGGCATAGAGAAGACCGAAGGGCCAATCATGAACTAGAGCATCCCTGGGTGCTTCCCCTTCCGGGGGAATAAGGGTGAAGTAGCTGCTGCATTTGGCATTGAGGGGGCTGGCAAATAGATCGTAGCAAGGCTGACCCCATCCGCGGAAAATCCGTTCCGCCACTTGTTCGTTCAGGGACCACTCGTGAGGCATCAGAATAGCTCTGCTCAGCCTGTCGGCAATCACGTTGGGACTTCCCCGGAATGTGCATTGCCACTAGAAAGCGCTGAGAAGATACTGCCCACTGCCACACTCGAAGAGCCTCTCTACAAAGGGGATACGACCTAGTTCCTCCCTGTTTGTTCAGATACCAGACCACTGACATGTTGTCCGAGTAGATTGCAACTGCCCCATGAGGAAGAAAGCTTTGAAGTGCTTGCAACGCTAATAGCACCACTCTCATCTCTAAGACACTGATATGCAAATGGTTCTCGTGTTTCTGCCACGTGCCTTGGACAGTCCTGCCGAGATAATGCCCCCCCCACTCGATCCGAGAGGCATCCGTGGTCACAGTGGCAATCTGAGGAGGAAGAACGAAAGGCATACCCGTGTTAAGATTGCTGGTCTGAAGCCACCAGCGCAGATCCTGCTTGCACCTGTCGGTTACTACAATAAAGTGGGAGTGTGGAAGTTGCTGAAGAGACCATTGGGCAAAAAGTAGCCACTGAAGAATCCTCATGTGAAGTCTTGCAAGAGTGACTAGCATAATTGTGGCAGCCATGACCCCTAACAACTGGAGGACCACTTTTGCCTTGACCTTCTTCAGTGGCAGTAGAGTGTAGACTTGCTGCTGTAAAACCTGAATTCTCTCTTCTGGCAGGAAAACCCTCATGAGCACTGTGTCGAATTTGGTGCCGATAAAGGTAACACGCTGTGAGGGCAACAATGCAGACTTTTCCCAATTCAAGGTGATTGCCAGACTTTGACACAGTGCAATAGTGACGTCCCTGGTCTGTAGTAGTAGATGCCTGGTGGTGGCAGACAGGAGCCAGTTGTCCAGGTAGAGAAACACTTGGATTCCCAGACGTCTCAAGTGAGCCGTTACCACTGCCATGCATTTGGTGAACACCCTGGGAGCTGTGGTGAGACCAAAGGGCAGGGCGCGAAACTGAAAATGACTGGCTCTTCAGCCGGAAGTGTAGGTGACTTCTGGATGCCCTGTCCATTTTTATATGGTAGTAAGCATCCTTGAGGTTGATGGAGCACATCCACACATCTTTCCCTAATAACGGGAGAATTGACAGTAACCTGACACGGCCTTCTCTACATGAAGGTTCAAATGGCTGAGATCCAAACTGGGTCTCAGGTCCCCTGTTCTTTTCAGCACCAAAAAGAATCTGGAGCAAGTCCCTTATCCTACTTGGTCTGAGGGGACGGGCTGGATGGCTCCTTTTAACAGCAACTTTTGAACTTCTAAGGTTGCGGAATCCCTTTGGCTGGGTGGGACGTCTGGGATTCTTTTGTTTGGAGGGGGAGATGAAAGAAAGGGAATATGATAACCTCTGGAGATTATCTCTAATACCCACTCATCTTGGGTGATGTCGCACCAGGCATCTGGGTATAGAGAAATGAGATCTCTGACTGGCTCCAGAGACGCACAGTTGGGCCTCCTCTCAGGAGCGCTGGTAGGGAGAGCCACAAAAGGAATCGTGGTCCCCTTGGTTATGTGGGCCACCTCTGCCTGTAGAGTGGCATCTACCTGAATATCCACCCCCTCCTTTGCCTCTAGAGGGGGAAATCACTCTGTGCGTCTTGAAAAAACCTCTGCGATTTTCTGAACCACATTTTTCCACCCTTCTGGCCCTTGGGATAAGGTCTAGAAGGCATGGAAAAATGGACTCCCATGGCAGACTGGGTTTTTCCTTCCTGCTCGCACCTAGTGAGAGTACCCTTCACCTTGGTACCAAATAAGGATGAACCGTCAAAGGGCGCGTTGGTGAAGGTAGACGAAGGCCTACGCGAAGTTGCACAGGCGCATCCAAGAGTGTCTCCTAAGAGAGACTCCATAGCCCGCAGCCCTGCTCGCTCCATTGGCTGCGTACGAGATCAGCCTCATGGAGGAGTTGGTAATAGAATTTAGGGTAGACATCTGAGCATTGACTTTCTGAGCTACAGTATCAGAAACGTTACCAAACTCCTTTAGGAGATCTCTTTGGAGCCGTGTAAAATGCGATAAGTAGTTCAGCGACTGCAGTGTAAAGGCCACTGAAGAGAACACACGCTTCCCATACCTGTCCACAGCCCTGGACTCCTTGTTACTGGGATGGACGGTAGACGAAGTTTCTGCAAGTTCCTTCTTGGTGGCTGCTGCCACCACCATGGCATCTACTGGAACGCCTTTTGTAATAAATTCTCTATCAGGGGGAGTGGACAAAAACTTGTTGGGTCTCCTAGGGACCGGTTCCACAGGGTCTAGAATTTCCCACACCTTTTGATAAATGAAGTCCAGGAGCTCGAATGGGGGAGAAACCCAAGAGGTGGAGGGTTGGGACCCAAAGGCCTTCAGGAACACCAACTCCTCCTCAGAAGGGGCTTTAGATGGCCAGTTGCCTCTGTCTCAGTATTTCCAAGATATCTGAAAAAGAGATATCGTCTGAAGACGACTTAGGGGACCCCTCTGACTCCTCGAGGTCGGTGTCAGATGTGAGGGACTCATCTTGGGAGTCAATGTGCTTCCTCTTGCACACTCTCTTTCTGGGTGGCTCCTCGGGTAAAAAACCTGGGGAGACCTCAGAAAGATAGGGACTATTCATGGATATATCCTGAGGCCTTAGGTCTCCGCTGTCCCTACATAGAGGGTGATCTGATACTGATATCAGTGCTGGAGGGGGAAGAGTGTCGGTACCGTAAGATGCAGCAGACGACCTGGCCAGCACACTCCTCGTGACCTTGAAAGCTGATCCCCCTGGCTCCGAAGATCGACTAACCGCAGAAGACAGCCTTGGAGCAGAGGAAAAAAAGGTCCAAAGCTGATGTCGGGTCCACGCTCACCTGAGCCGAAGTGCTGAGAGGAAGGCTCAGAGCCGAAGATGATCAACCCGATACCTCCCTCCCGGCTCCGACTGGCGAGCTGTGAATCCTGGAACCCATGGACGGCACCGATGGGGTCGGAGCGATGATCGGAGCAGAGATGCCAGAATGGGCTACTGGAGCTGATCTCAAGGCATCAGACGGAACAGACAGCTCTGGCTCCGAAGAAAGGTCCAGAGGAGTACAGCCAAAGATGAAGGGAGAACCGGCTCCAGAGCCGACTGGGCCGGAGCCGAAAGCAATTTAGCCAGCACCAATGACTGGAGCAGTTTCTTCACCACTCTATTGACATAGTCATCGGAAAGTATCCTGGAAGATCTAGAGGACATGGTCGGGGATCTGGATCTTCCTATAGAGGGAGACCTATGAGTCGGGGAGACTGGTCGAAAAACTGGGGACCGGCTCCGAACTGACAAATCTGACACTGGCTCCAATAAACCTGGAGCCAATGTAGACATCATTGAAGCACTGTCTTCTGTCGAGCCGAAGAAGCAATTGTAGTTTTAATAAATTTCTCTGGCAGCTCCGAGGAGACTGACGGAGCCGGAGAGCACTTCTTAGATGATTTTTTGTCCATCTTTTTGTCTGATTTTGAAGGAGAAGACTTGGAACTGGAGGATCTTTCCAAATCCTCTTAAAATTAGCTTGTTCTTCCTCTCTTGCAGCACACGGGGGCTGAAAGCGTGACAGAACAAGCAGGATTCCTGTAAATGAATAACCTCCAAGCAATACACGCACACAGAATGCCCATCCGTCAAAGACATTTTGTTGTTACACTTAACATTTTTGAAGCCCGAAGGCCTGTGTTCTTTAGACTACTTGGACATGTTGAGACAAGAACACACACACAGGGGAAAACGGTAGGGGCACCTTCACCACAGAAATCACACTATTCTTTTACAGAAGCTCTGTAAATTCAACTGTGGTCCCCCCTATAGTCCTGTGGTTCAGAACAGAACCTTCCAAGTTCACTACAACAATACCTACTCAGAAGCTGGCACTCAGCACTGGACTCCCTCAGGGATTGGTCTTCAGTCCCCTATTATTGTTCCATTCTCTTCAACACTATCACCTATGACAACCCCAAACTTAAGCTCATAATGTATGCAAATAATCTATTGCTTCTGGGATCTAAACAGTCACATTCTATCCTTCAGCAAAGAATCCAAAACAGTTTCATAAAACAGTACAATTGGGCACAATAAAACAGACTTGCAATTAATTCATCTAAATATAAGTTTATGCTGTTTACCACATCTAAAAGGCTGCAAAATTTACCTCCATTAAAATTAATGACAGTCATGGAAACCAGTTACCACAAGTTAATAAACAAATGTAGTCAAAATTAATTTTTGACCTCTCACTAGCATTCACACTACATACCAAGTTAACAAAGACCTTATGCAACTAAAACTATGATAAAGAATCTGTCACCTCCTTTCTCCCTCAGCCCAATATTCTGTATCAGAAAAGTACTACTACCCAAACTAGAATATGGCCTCCCTTAATCTCTTCCCACTCTGGTAAAAACACACACAAAATCCAAACTACAGTATACAAAATCTGCTGATTTGTCTGTCTGGTTAACACCCACTACTGTAGCCTGAAGGAAAAATTCAACTTGCTACCACTACAAAACAGAGTAGCTTTACTAATCAGTGTTTAGTTATTTAAAAAAATCAAATCTGGAAAATGCCCACCGCTGAAAAATAGATTACTAACTAAACAACAAGCTTTGACTTTAGAGAAAACTATGATAAAGACCTGAATCTCATCAGACCTTGAATCAAAACAGTAACTGTGGGAAAAGCTTTCTCAAAGATAGGACCAGCTACCAGGAATCATATCCTGGCAGATGTTTGAATGGAAAACATCCTAGTGCTTTTTAAAACTAAACGTAAAAAGCACCTAATCTACCTGTACATGTTTCAAAGATGATTAAAGCGGACAATTTTTACTTCATGCTTACCCATCTAAAAGGCAGTCAATATTTTCATGACAGTTTTGTGTTTTAGACAAAATAACCAGATGAAGAGAGATAATTATTGGACAAATTCTTCTGATGATATATTGTAATCATATCCAAACTACAGCTTTACTGTTGGTATACTATAATTATTAGACTGAACCACGTATCATTCATAAACTTGTACACCTTGCATGTTTTGTACTGCCATCATGGTTTGGGTTGTGCCATCATGGCCAGGGTAACAAAGTATATGACACCAGTAAAATGCAAGATTTTCGTTATGGGGATAAGCGCTTTCAGATCCATATAAAACAAAACAAGTCAGTTAAAAAAACTTTTTAAATTCTGAAACATACCCAATCAATTCAGTGACAAACCCTCTCTATCAAAATTTCACACACGTCTCCTAAGCCTTCTCCCTTTCAGAGCTGGTTTAATTGGTAAGTAGGCACTGAGACCTCGGGATTTGTATGCCTGCAGCCTGCCTATCCAGAACATTTCTGCTTTGTCTACTAAACTGTTAACATCTCATAGGTTCATACTAGGCTATCTGCCCTAGAGCATTTATAAGCCTAGCCAGAAGGTGTTTGGCTTTCGCCACCCATTTTAAATTTATTTTGCTATGCCCTTTTCCGAGGTTAGTATACTGTGCCTCTGTCTAACAGTGACACAGAAGTGATACCCGGGGTAAACCTACGATCTCCCATTCACTCATCAAGATTCCTCTTGAAGAGAGTCAATGAGGAACTCTGCCTAACCTGGACTGGGATTTTATTCCAGACTGAAGGGAGCCTCTGGGTTATGAATCTGTCCCTCCAGCATGTCCTATTTATTTCAGTGCTGAGGTTCAAGTCTCTCGAGCACGTAGCTCGATGGGATTTGGATTTTCTGAGGTGCAGCATGTCCATTAATTTCAGGTTGGACATGGCTTTATATGTCAGGCACAGATCGCCTCTGAACAGGCGGTATGCCACTCAGTAGAGCTGGAGTTTCTTTAACCGGGCAGCATATGGCATCTGATTGAGCCCTTTGATCCTCTTGGTGAGGTACTTTTGGAGTCTTTCCAGTTGCTGCAGGTGTCTGGTAAGGTACATCCCAAAAGGGGCATTGTACTCAATTATGGGCCTGATGAGGGATGAGTAAAGAGGCACAATGACCTCCCCTGATCTAGATGTGAATCCCTTCATGATTAGGTGGGCTATATAAAATGTTTTTCTAACCACTTTGGCCACGTGGTTGTCAAATGAGAGATTGCTATCAACTTGGGTCCCCAGGTCCCTAATTACTTCTTCTGTACTTAATGGATTACCACCTATGTGGTAATTTGTGGGCACTTTGTTTTTGCCAAAGGGGATGACTATACACCTTTTGGCATTTAGCTTGAGGCCATGGCTCTGGCACCAGTTGTCTGTTTCTATGAGGCCCTTTTGGAGGATGCTTGTGTCGGCTGGAGAGTCGATTATGGCGCCCAGTTTGCAGTCATCTGCGAACTTGGTCAGCCACAGTCCTTCCGTATTGGCCTGTACCCCCGAGAAATATATACCGAACAAGAGTGGTCCCGGGACTGAGCCTTGTGGGACACCACTTGGAACTGGTTTGGAGTCTGAAATGGCTCCAGCAATTCTAACCATGTGGGTTCTGTCCTTGAGCCAGTTTGCAATCCATCTAGTGACATAGGGGTTTATATTTAAGCTGGTGAGCTTATCTATAATGCCCGAGTGGGGTATTGTATCGAAGGCTTTTGCGAGGTCCAGGTAGGCTGTGTGCTCCCCTCTCTTGTTGTTACCTACACTCTGTATTACCCAAAAATAAAAAGAATGGCCTTCGTATTCACTTTAATATGCTTAAAAAGTTTTTTTTTTTTTTTTTTACATCCTGCTGCCTAATGTCACTCAAATGTTTGGACACCCTCTCCTTTAGCTGTCTTGTGGTTTTACCCACATAGTCACAGAGGCCACAAGTACCAATATACACTATGTTCCTACTGGCACAATCTGCAAACCCATCAAAATAATATTCTTTCTACTGTCATGTATGTAAAAATACATTTCCTTTATAAATAAATTTACAAGTACATTTGCGACATGGGTGGGTGCCTTTACTTTGTAAGACTACAGAGTGACAGTTCACATTTTTATCACACAGAAGCTACTTAAGATTATGGTTGTTTCTAAAGGCAAAGAGAGGTATCTCCCCTACAATCCCTTTTCATTTCCTCATCTGACATCAGAATCTTCCAGTTGTTCCTAATCACATTACAAATCCCCTTAATGACACTAGAGAATGTAAGGACCATTCTAAGATCCTTACCATCCTCTCTGTGTGAAAACTCTTCCATATGATTCTCCCTATAAAAGTACGGTTTCCCTATGTCGTCTCTTAAATCCTGTACTTGTCTCTGTGCAGCAGTCAATTCACCTTGTTTGTACCCTCTCCTCAAAAAATTGTTCCCCATGGTTTCAGCTGCTTAAAGAAACTCTTCCCCTTGGGTGTGAAGTCTAGATGCTCTAAGGAATTCTCCCTTTAGAACATTCCTATGAAAATGCCCAGGGTGCATACTAGATCTATGCAGAATACTATTCTTCCAGCACTCCTTCCGATAGAGGGCAGTGTGTACTTCCCCAGACACAGTGTCCTATTTCAACCTAATGTCGAGAAAATCAATGCTTTCAGTACCATGTTGCATTGTGAAACGAAAAAAAAAAT